>NC_081563.1:119753667-120055176 GCF_022355385.1 Mustela nigripes | reverse complement strand
AGACAGAGAGAAATCACAAGTAGATGGAGAGGCAGGCAGAGAGAGAGAGAGAGGGAAGCAGGCTCCCTGCTGAGCAGAGAGCCCCATGCGGGACTCGATCCCAGGACTCTGAGATCATGACCTGAGCCGAAGGCAGCGGCTTAACCCACTGAGCCACCCAGGCGCCTCTGATTTCAATTTCTGTGAAGGCTTGCGAGGCAAACCACTGTCACTGAACATGACTCTCAGAGGCCAAATCTACCTCGTGGCGACAGCAATAAACATCCTGACACCAGGCCTTTGCCTACCCCAGCCACAGAGCTCTCCAAAGAACAGGTGTTGCTCGTCACCCGCCCTTGCTCAGAACCATCTCCCAAAATCCCCCAGGGGAGTCCCAGCGCCAGCACTCAGGGCACTCCTGCCTCCTCACTGTCGTATTCTTTTCCAAAGCCTGGGCCCAGATGTCCTTCAGCCAACACTCCTAATGTTTTCCTTTTCTCCCAAACCTGAGCCCCCCAGAAGCACTTGGGATTGTTCAACCCCTAGTCCAAATTCTACATCCCAGCACCTAGTGCTAGGCGTGCCTCGGGAGTGCACTAAGCGGAACAGCTCGGTGAGTAAAAAATGGAAGGTTTGTTCATGACTCACCTTCTTTATAGCTATCTTGCTGGCACATGGAGGGATGGGCTTCAAAAGAGAAGAAAAACAACAAAAACAAGCAGCAGGGCAGTTTCAAAATTTATTGGGTGGGTGAGGGGACAAGGATGTACTGTGCAGGAAACTCTTGGTTCTAAAAAGTTACAGGGGGAGGAGGCGGGGAGACGTGGAGGCTGCTGGACAACATGGCCCAGGAGACGTGGAGGCTGCTGGACAACATGGCCCATGACCAGGTGTTCTTCCTGGTCAGCAGCGCTTGGTGACAGCTTCTGGGGGAGCGGCAGAAACAGCTAAAGTCTCTAGCTCTGGACCTCAAGCTTCCAGAGTGCCAGGGCTTTCCCTCGGGCCTGCTTACACAGACGGAAAAGGCGTTCCACGCTGTGCTGAGGCAACCGGGCAAGGAGGTCTGGCAATGCTTCATATGGCACCGTCCTTCTTCACCATGCCCCTCCAGCGTCCACGATCAACCCCGACATCATCTAAAGGAGAAAGTCCAATAAGAACAGCTGCCTGGAATTTCTGTATCAGAAACACAGGCTGACTTAGCCCCTTGGCATGAACTCACCATGAGGAGGTCCCCCCAGGGCAGCTGGGACCCAGCTCACCCCGAAAGGGCCGGTGCTTCCATCCCCTCTGGCTTCCTCCAACAATCTCCAGATTCAAGGCAGCACTCTTGGAGTGAGGAGGACGCCACGGAGCAGCAGGTGGTCATAACAGACGACTGGGTTCCCGTGTGGTCTCATCTTTAAGCTGCTATCGATGAGAATGCCCCAATGAATCAGGCATGAGCTGATTTCACACCGGCTTTTTTCACACCAAACACAGCTCAGAAATGAATCTCAATGCTCACAGAGAAGAGTCAAAATAAACACGGTCTTTAAAAATGGGTGTTTTCAGGGCACGAGCAGATAGAGCAACTGGCAAAGAGCTGGCTGGAGAGCTAAAGGTCAGAAGCTCCTCCCACGGAGCACCCCCACCCCATGCTGGGATTGAAGGCCACCACTACAGCTTCCCTCCACTGTCATTACATCCCGCACATCTGTCTCTCTGATGCTTGTGCTCACCCCAAGGTCAAACTCCTCATGTTGCCCCACCTCCCCATACCTTCCTATTTCCCATCACATCACATTTGGGCCATCACATCCATTTGGGCCACCAAATCTGCATCCCGTCACTGACTCACACAGCAGCCAGCCCTCAATGCCTGAGACCAGAGAGCACTAGCTGGAGAGGAGCGGAAGTGTGTGAAGGCATCAGCATTTGGAAGGGACAGGGATGGACCCTCCAAACACGGGAAGCCGCTTTCAACAATTCCTCTCCCTGCATTAGCAATGACCAGAGCACAGACAGCCCATGATCGCTTTTGAATGCAGGTGCATGAAGGGCAGAGAGAGACCTAGGAAGAGCAGCAAATGCTACTGGCCTTTGGAAAAGACTGAATCTGGGGAAACCACCCAGCCGAGCACAGGACCTCAGGAGCGGCCATTCTTACAAAAGCCCCGTAGAGCCTCCCTGCCAAGTGGAATCAGAGAAGTCACTTTGAGCAAAAACGCTAGGAAAATCTTAAGGGTTGGAAATGACAGGAATCCTGTGGTATTAAGCAGCACGGAAATCACCTCTATTGTAAGTGTGCTTCTTCAATAAAGAAAATAAGGTTCTGAATAGGTTACTGAGAGAGCAGCACAAGGAGATTCAAAGCCAGGGACAAGAGTCTCTGATGTGTGGGTCCCATTTCCCATTAAAACATGCTTCTGCCATTATTCCAAGGATGGAAGGCAGATACCCCAGAGAACTCTCATTACCCAGTGGGACTCTGGAGATCCTTCCTCTGCAGCAGCCACTGAGAACTTAGCAAGGGCCAGATGTGATCTAGGTTGTCTGGGACTGAGGAGCAGATCTGGGGACTCACGGACATTACCTTCTCGCCTCTCAGTTCCCCGATACCCTCACACGAAGCCCCTAGGAACCCACACATGACTGTACCAGATGCAAGGAAACCACACTCTAGAGAAAAGTCAAGAAATCTTACCTCAAGGACACTGGGGTCTAGAATGTTCCTGAGAGAACTCCCATGATGCCTCTGCACATGGTGGGCTCACCTGCAACAGACAAAAATCCAGGAATGGGCACCCAACTTATCCCTGCTCCCAGCAGGGCGAGGGAAGCATCAGAAAAGGACTCAGCAGAGTAGCTATCAGAAAGTAAAGTAAGCATTCAACATACGCTGATTATTTCCCCAACAATCACACTATTTCCTCATAAAAAGGGTAGAAGTTACTCTAAAGAGGGAGAGAGTGCATGGCCTATGACAGGTGGCCAGTGCTGATGAATGCATCATTGACCAGGCTGAGAAGGATGCCAGGGCCAGATTTATGGGGGTGTGTGTTGGCTGCCCGGCAGTCACTCTGCTGGACATTGAAGAAAACTCAAGTAACATGCACAGACTGGTTCCCAATAGCACGGACAGAAGTCAAGCCTCAACAATAACACTAATGCACCCATGACTGCTCCCCTGGGCCCTGGAGGCCCAAGGTGTCTGTGGAGAAGCTGGAACATAGGCAAACTCCCGGAAGGTGAGGATGTGCACACTCCAAATACAGGACAACCTTCCCTGAATCCTCTGCCTACACCATCCAGGAGCACAACATTGGCACAGGTGACAGAAGACATCTCAAAGGTGGTAGGAAAGAGGAAGTGTGAGAACTCTCCAGGTTTGGAAGGGACAGGAAAGGGCCCTCCAAACACAGGGCAACACTTTCAGGAAATCCCTTCCCTGCACTATCAGTGACCAGGACCCAGGCAGCCCATGTTAGCAGCCTGCCATTTTCCCAGGCAGGAGAAAGCTGTGCCGCCAAGCCCACGACCCCGAGCATCATCAGCCCTTTATGTAAAGTTTCCGTCTCCCATCATCAACGGGAAGACCAACTCCTGGAAAGAACGCCTACAGTGTTCATTCACCCCACACATACAGCTTGAGTTCCTACTATGTGCCACCCATCCTGGGCTCAAATACAAAGGACACACAGGAGGCCCCCTGTCCTCCCGGAGCTCTGGCAGTTTCCCCACTAAAAAGAAACTGAAGCTCAGGACAAGGAAGGAGCTGAGCCAAGATTATGCGGTGGGCCACCAGCTGAATCAGGACCTGAATCCAGATCTCTCTGACCCCAAACCCACCCCACTTACCACACTAGGCCTCCTTCTGCCCAAGCGCTTTGGAAGAAGGCTCTCAGAACCTGCGCTCCAGGATCACCTCCCCCCCTCACCGCGATAAGGCAGGAAGGTAACCAGCCCCTAGTCAAGGGGCTCGGGCCCAGCAGCACTTACCCAGCAGGCCTCACCCCTGCACACAGGGGCGGCCTCCGACGCGGCGGATCAGGGTTCTGCGGGACAGATGCGGGTGCTGCCTGCCGCGCGGCCCGCAAAGCAGTCCAAGGGACAGTCTCCATCTGCTTCTCAGATAGCCGCAGAGCCCGCACGGCCTGGGCACGCAAGACAACAGGGAAAGGGCATTAGTGCCAGGCAGGGATGGGGCAATCACACGGTGCCCCTCTGGGGCCCTGCGAGCGCCCCCAACTGAAAGCTCAGACAACAGCTCCGCCCAACCGGGATTTTCACTCTCTCGGTTAACGACAGGTGACGGCGAAACGGGTTCACGCTCCTCAGGTCACTTCGGAGACAAATGATGAATGGTTCTGGGGGACTCAGGGTCCGGAGGTGGGTGCGTGCGAGCAAATCGCTGGGGACCGGGCGGGATCCGAGTCCTTCCCGCGAGCGAGCTGAGGGCGGGGGATCGGACCCGGGGCCCCTTTCTCGAGGACCCGCCTCCCAAGAGGTCCGCACCCGGCGGAGGGGCCGGACACGGAGCCAGGAGCGGGGCCCGGAATCCGGGCTGACCTCCGCCGGTTCTCCCCGCCCCTTTAGGCCTCAGTTTCCCCTCCTGTCTAGGAGAGGGGGATGCAGCCCTGAGGCTGTGCTGCGCCGCCCCGTAGTGGCTCACCCGGGGCAGCAGGACTGTAGTCGACGGGACCAGAGGGAACGACGAGAGAAAGTGCAGCACGGTTCCGGACGGTTCGGGACCGCTCGGGAAGGCGGCTGCAGCCACAGGAAACCTCCCCACCAGCCGGTCGCCGGCGGAAATGCCCCTGGGTGCGGGCTGCGGCCTAGAGCGGCGTCTCCCGAGCTGAACCCGCACGCGCGGTCTCTTCGCGCCCCCTCGTGGATAGGAGGTGAAAACCTGCGTGGCCAAGTACCCAAGCATCCTTTTATCTTCCCATCACTCCATCCATTTATCCGGAAACTTTAGGGAGCACCAGCTTTTTCATCTATCCATCCACCCACTCACCCACACATCTGACCATTCATACATCTATATGTTCATCTAGACTTCCATCTACACCCGAGAAAAATCTACAGAGCAGCAACTTCGTATCAGGGACAGGGTTAAGCATTGGAAATATATTGAAGACAGGGTTTCTGATTTTTTTGTTGTTATATTCTCGTAGGAATGAGACAGCGAATGCAATAATTAAAAATCATAACTAATCAGGACGTTTGGGTGGCTTAGTTGGTTAAACATCTGCCTTAAAAGCTCTTAAAAAAAGAGTTTAAAAAAATCATGACAAGTGCTACAAAGGAAAGGAGCAGGGTAGTATAATAGTGGGGACATATTTAGCCAGGGTGGACAGCAAGGGCCTGCCTGAGGGAATAACAGTGTTTTTCTTTTTCTTTCTTTCTTTTTTGTTTAAGATATTTATTTATTTTTCAGAGAGCGTGCACGCACAAGCAGGGGAATAGGCAGGCAGAGGGAGAAGCAGGCTCTCCACTGAACAAGGAGCCTGAGGGGGGACTGGATCCCAGGATCTTGGGGTCACATTTAGGGCAGCAGAGGCAAACACTTTCAGGAGTGAGAGAGCGGTCAGAGGACAGTCAGAGCAGAGAGTAAGAAATCAGAGAAAAATAAATTGAAAACTTACATAAAAGGAACACATTCCTGAAAAATATATAGCAAAATTGCCTTAAGGAAAAACAGAAAACCTGAATCCTCTTAGAACATTTTAAAGTGTTGAATCAGTAGTTAACAATATTTCCACAAAGAAAACATCATACCCAGCTTTTCAGCCTTACGAAGTCTCCCAGATAATAGAAGAGGAGGGAGTTGTTCTCAGTTCAGAGATTAACCATGACTCCCAAATTAAGCAAGCAAGGAAGGAAAAAAAGTTATAGTCCATCTCATGAATGTAGATGTAAAATATATTGGCAACTTCAGGTGGAAACAGCGGTGGCCCCCAGTGCCCTTAAAGGGCAGTAACCGCGCTCCTGTCTTGTGAATGTCTTCTGACCGTTGATTTCAGACTTCCGGTCTCCAGAATAGTGACAAAATAAATTTCTGCCATTATCATCCACTCAGTTTGTGGAGCTTTGTTATGGCAGTCTTAGGAAATTAATACAACAGACATACCTAAGCCTTTTCTTTACCACATTCTAGCTGTATTAACAAGTGACTTCATCTTTCTGAACCTCAGTTTTTAAACTTTAAAATAGATAAAACATGCAAATTTGTGCAGCTGCTATGGAAAATAGTATAGTATAGCAATTGCTCAAAAAATTAAAAATAGTATTACCATATGATCCAGCAATTCCACTTAAGGGTATATTCTTGAAACAGTTAGGAATGTAATCTTAAGAGATATTTGTCTACCTGTGCTCATAACAGCACTGTTCATGATAGCCAAAGGTTGGAGTAACTCAAGTATCTAACAACAGATGAGTGGATTAAAAAAACATGATACACACACACACAAGCGCACCAATGGAATATTATTTGGCCTTAAGAAGGAAGGACATTCTGACATATACCACAGCATGGAAGGACCTTGAGGACTTGCTGCTAAGTAAAATAATCCAGACGCAAAAGGACACATACTGTATGATTCCACTAATATGAGGCACCTGGAGTAGTCAAATTCAGAGACAGAAGGGAGAATGGTGGCTGTCAGGGGCTGGAGAAGCCAGGAATTGGGAATTGTTGTTTCAAGGATCCAGTTTCAATTTTGAAAGATAAAAATTCTGGAGATTGGTTCCACAATGGTGTGAATGTACTGAATCCTACTGAGCTGAATATTCAAAAATAGTTAAGATGATGACTTTCATGTTATGTGTATTTTGCCACAATTAAAAAATTTAAAGGTATGTAATATAATACATTGAAACTCAGTACTGTGTTTTTTTTAAAAAAATAGGAAAAAAATAGGTGTTGGGTTATAGTAATGCTGTTTAATAAATTTTAGTATCACTATCATAATCATCATCATCACTTGATAAAAATTAATACCCATTCATAACTTTTAAAAATTCTTACAACTCTAAAAATAGAATATATAACGTAAACCATCTACCAATATTACACATAATGATGGAATCATAGAAGCATTCTTCTGCCTTCATCCTGGAAGTCTTCAGAAAAATAGCCAGGGGTGGGGGTGTGGGGGAAGAGATGTCCTATGCCCTTGACCAGGAAGATCCAAGGTCTTAAGAGTAAAGAATTGATGTGGTCAGTTACCATGGCAAAAGATAATCGGGGCAAAGCCAAATATTATCCCGGAATGCCTAAGTATTCAAGCAAAAAATTTAAGCCAGCAAAGTTTAAGTAATAAGCCACATATATCTCAGTGATTTAGTTAACAAGGAAGGTACAGGGTGGTTGTTCAGGGTAATTAGCTACGACCATCTAGATTTAGTAGTCAAGACAGTTTTTTTCAAGGATCGTCCACGATGGATAGAAGGAAAGTCCAGTGTTCCTGCTAAAACATCAGTCTTCAGCTAGGACTCTAGTTCATCATGGCCCAACTTTGCTAGTTCTGGGGGGGGGGGGGGGGCCACTTCTTCTCATGCCTGTCCCCATGTCAGAGACCTGAGCCATTTATACCTTCACTGAACCCACACTGAGTACCTCTCCAGAACCAGTGGTCCACAGCCCAGGACAAAAATGAACCAGAAGCAAAACTATTACGAGAGAGAATGTGTGGGTTGGAGGCCCCAGCTAGGGGACCTAGGGAGAAGGAGGGATGGAGACCTAGGTGGAAGCTGGTCCTTGTGGGAAGGGTCCAGTGAAGGTCCCTGGCTGTTGAAGACCCCAAAACAGGCCAAGACCCAGGCCATTGGCAGCTTAGAAAGAGTCCGTCGTGCTTGAGAGGTCCTGAGAGGCTAGACTGGCCATGGCTTCCATCAAGCCTCAGTCCCA
Organism: Mustela nigripes; assembly: GCF_022355385.1. NCBI lineage: Eukaryota > Metazoa > Chordata > Mammalia > Carnivora > Mustelidae > Mustela > Mustela nigripes. Next base: position 120,047,300 of record NC_081563.1, on the reverse strand, counting down.
CCTTGCAGGAGCTATAGCCTAATCCTTCCGAAAGAAGAAGTAACAGATGATCATCAAGAAGCAGATGAGGATGATGAACAGATACAGGATGGTTTCCAGCATGGTGACCATTCTTGATGCAGGGACAGGGCCTGGAGCTCTTGCAGGCCTCAAAAGGTTGGTTCTGGACTTCCAGCTTGGACCCTGGGCACCACCTCTGTGGAACAGTCTGTCCAGCAAGCCTCAGCTTCATCTCCCCAAGGGACGGGGCTCCACACACAGGAATCTCTTAGCCACTGTGAGGTCACAAACTCCAGGATGGTGGAGTGCTGGCCTCTCAGCTATAGCCCAAATCTTTATTAATGTGACCATTATGTTGAAAGCAGGACTCCTGGTATGTAATCATACATTTTTTTTACCTGCCTCTTTAGACTTCTTAAGTGGAAGTATTTATTCCCTATCCTTAGAAAAATATCAGGCACACCTCATAGCTTTTCTGATCATTCTTAGGTTGTAAGTCTTTATCACTAAAATTATGAACACTGTTTCCATTTGATAATGATCAGTCTAGTATATATAAGTCACATTTTCCATAATTATAGGGAAGACTTCTCTTGCCATCTGGGGTCAAGCACAGGGTGTGCTGCTATCTGCTGAGAGGGGACAGGGCACTTCTCCCTCATCCAAATGTATTTCTTTTCACTAGGAGGACTCTGTCCATTCTCTTACCGCCAATATCTCCAGGATCAGAACAGAGGGAATAAAGGTGACGGGGAAGGGGAGACTTCTCTCCAGGCTGGGCATGTATTTTATGTAGGTCTTTCTCTCTTGGCCTCTATTGCAGAAGTTCTTTGGAGGACCCAAGGACCCACCCTTTGTCGTCCTAGGGATATGAACAGGGATATGAACAAGACAGGCCTTCCTGAGGATCCCCTAACCCTAGCAGGCACCCTCTTGGGTAGGAGCTCTTGGGTAGCAGGTGGACATTCTCAGGTCCTAAGCCCTCAACCACCAGCTGGTGCCAGGTTCTTGACTTCCCCAAGACAAAGAATTCAAGGACTAATCAGAGAAAAATACAGCAGAGAAGCTTTATTGCAATGCAAAAGTACACACTATAAGAGAGGGTTGTGCAGGTGCACTTAGGAGAATCTGAGTGGTGCTGGGTCGATGCGGGATTCTGATTCCTTTTTTTTTAAATTAATTTTTAAATTATTAACATATAATGTATTATTTATTTCAGGGGTACAGGTCTGTGATTCATTAGTCTTACACAATACACAGCGCTTACCACAACATAGACCTGCCGTTACCCAGCGACCCCATCCCTCCCCCCTCCCTCCACTCCAGCAACCCTGTTTGTTCCTGAGGTTAAGAGTCTGGTATAGTTTGTCTCCCTCTCTGGTTTCCTCTTATTTCATTTTTCCCTCTCTTCCCCTATAATCCTCCGCCTTGTTTCTCAAATTAGGATTCTGATTCTTACAGGCAGTTATAATCATAGGGTGGAATATTCATACAGGGTTCTGGAAATCCCTAAGTCATTACGCATGCTCCAGGCCAATCACTACGCGCAGGCGCAGTCTGATTTTTCTCTTGTGGACAAGCGGTAGTCAAGATCTACGAGTTGGAGCCCTCTAGCGCCCCCCAGCGGAGAGGTCATTCTCCCTCAGTAGCCGGCGGGCTGGGGCTTTTGCGCATGCGTGCTGCAGTTGCGCATCGTTAAGGGGTAGCGCTGAGGCTTCTTATGGCCACAAACATTCTGCTTTTGAACAGGTGTGAGTTCAGTTCCCTGGTCCTTGTCTGTCTTCCTCCAGCCACTACCCAACATCACTACCACAGATGCTACACCTGCTGAATAAAATGATGAACCTTGGACTGAGGAGTGGGTCAGGTCAGGCTCCCCTGTGCTCCCTAACTCCAGGTAACATATATCAAGCTCCCGCGTGTTTTTGCCAGAACCCCTGATACTCAGGTACTCCTCTTGTTCTCCCTCTTTGGGGCAGGGGTGGAACTATTTTAAGAAATAGAATTCATAGTTCTCCCTCCTTTTAATGTCTAACTGTACTGTTCATACCCTCAATTTAAAGAAGTCAGCGTCACGAGCAGTCGTTGTTCAGTTATTTCCTTCCTAAATTCTGCATCCGGTCCAACACCTTCCTTGGGGGGCAGCTGCCATTTTATCAGATGGAACCTTCATAAATTGCCAGGATTGGGCCACAGCTTGCTTACCACAGCAGCAATCTGTTGTTGCTCAGCAGTTCATTCCTATATTGTGGTGCCTCCTTGGTGCCTTGCTGAAATGTTCATTTTAACATCCGGTTACGCTGACGATGAATGAGCATCAGCCACACCTCTTAGATGCCCAGCCTCCTCTAGGCACTGGGGATGCACAAATAATCTGCCCTGGATTCCCTCCCTGACATCACAGGAGCAAGGGGTGCAGGAGAATAATCTCGGATTGAATCGTGGTTCTGCCCTTTTATAATCTTCTTAGGACACCCTTGCCTTAATCTCCTGTTTGGGACAATAAGGCCTCCAGCCTGAGCCCTGCAGGAGGCATTTCTCCTCCTAGGATGTCCCAGGCTCATGAGGTGCTGGGCGCTGTGAAAGGGACATGCTCTCAGCCTCCTGCTTGGGCTTCTTTCCTGTGGCTTGCAAGAGCTGATCAAAGTCAGATGGCTTTAGACCTGCACTGATGAACACAGCAGCCAGCAGCCACGGGGGCTGGAAATGTCAAATGTCAGTGTTAAAACATTCGCCGGATTCTGAAGACTTTCTCAGAGTGAACAGCAAATATCTCATGAGTAATTTAAAGATATTTAAAAAATGCTCAAATGATGATATTTTCGTTATATTGGGTTAAATAAAATGTACTATTAAAATGAATTTCACCCTTTTTTGTGTCCTTTTAATATGGCTCTTAGAACATTTTATTTTTATTTATTTATTTTTAAGGATTTTATTTATTTATTTCAGAGAGAGCACACAAGTTGGGGCAGATGGGCAGAGGGAGAAACAAGACTCTGCTTAGCGGGGAGCCTGAAGCCAGGCGATCCCCAGACTCTGGGATCATGATTTGAGCTGAAGGCACACACTCAACCTACTGAGCCACCCAGGCAGCCCAGAACATTTTAAATTACGTATGTGGCTACCATTATATTTCTACGGACAGCGCTGTCTCAGACTTTTCCAGCACAGCACATTCTCTCAGCCTCATAAATAATCCCACAGTGTCCTCTCAGTGACAGAAGCCCTTGGCTTTCTCAGAAATACTAAGTATAGCAACTACCATGCTTGGCCATTTGCTCTGTGCTTTGCTTTTGATAGAATCATTTCATGTAATTCTCGAAGCAGTGCTCTGAGGGGTAAGCTATGCTTTTGTCCATTTTTCAGAAAAGGAAACCTCAAGCTGGGCTGAGAATTTAGGTCATTCAGTCAAGGTCACACGGAGCATAAAAGCAAGAACAGGAGGCAGGAGAGGGCACCAGGGCCTCAAGTGTGTTCACCTGACCCCATGGCCCAGTGTAGCATCCATGGTCCCTACCCATCACAGAGTTCCCCAACATTCCCACAGTCTTGGAATCCCGCAGGCTCCTCCCAGGTACGCAATATGGAGTGAGTTCACTGGATTTCTGCTCTGTACTGATCTAGTCTGTTCCAGGAATCGGACTGGGGGCACTCCCTCCTTGGGCACAAGGGTGGGCTGTTTATACTTCAGAATGTGGGTTGAGTTAGTGGCAGGGTTACCTTAGGTTTGAGGGACACACATGACCCAGGGTGCAGGCACTGTTAGTGCCTGAGAAGTTTGGGAACCACGAGCCCCTTCTCAAGCCTGTCTGCAGTGTCCTCTCGGGAGCACGGGGGGTTCTGTCTGTTGTCTTTGCCTCTGCAAATCTGATCAATTCCCTTCTGCTTCAAGGACTCATTTTGGGGACAAAGTTGAGCAATGCCCCTGCCCATCTCTCTAGATTTATCTCCTTGTCACTCTCACGTTCTGCTTTCAAGTCATCAGAACAATATTTTAACCTGGTGATGTTGAAATATATGGTCAGAATTCATTCACTGGTTCAATTGAGCCAGTCATAAAACTAGGTACTGAGAATGTGTCATCCATCAGGCAAGAACCCTATTGTCCAGACTACCTGAAATCAACATGAGCTCGCGCTAATCACAGCTCCTCACGTGGAAGACTATTTCTATAAGTTAATGACAAAGCAGTGGCAAAAACAGAATAAAGAGAAAAGCGAGGGGATGTTATTTCCAAAATTCTAGGTTGGTCTTGGAAATGATCCAAAGCCCTACAGAGTCAGAATTTGAGCTCCGCGCCACCAGGGGGCGCGACAGGGTCGCTTGCGCGGTATCAGCCCCACCCCCACCCCCCGGAGACGCCGCTCTAGGCCGCAGCCCGCCTTCCAGCTGTATTTCCGCCGGCGCCGAGCTGTTGGGGCGTGTCTTGCTGTGCCGCTGCCAGTAGCGGAGTCCCACGCCGCCGGGGTCCATCTCCCGCAATCCCCAGACATCCGCACCTTCCTGCGCTGTCGGCTCTGTCAGCGCTGCTGTTCCGCGTCGTAGGTCGCGGCGCCCGAGGTGAGTCCACTGCGGGGATCGCTGGGCGCGTGCTCTGCGCCCCGCCCCCCCCTCGCCCCACACTAAGGCCCGAGGGGGCGGGGAGAGCCGGCGGAGGTCAGCGCGGATTCTGGGCCTCTCTCCTGGATCCGTGTCCGGTCCCTCCGCTGGGTGCGGTCCTCTCGGAAGGTGGGTCCTCGAGAAAGGGGCCTCGGTTCGGATCTCCCGCCCGGGCCCCCGCGATTTGCACGCAGGCACCCACCTCCGGACCCTGAGTCCCCCAGAACCATTCATCGGTTGCCTCCGAAGTAACTTGAGGAGCGTGAACCCGTTTCGCCGTCACCTGTCGTTAACGGAGAGTGTGAAAATCCCGGTTGGGCAGAGCTGTTGTCTGAGCTTTCAGTTGGGGGCGCTCGCAGGGCCCCAGAGGGGCAGCGTGTGATTGCTCCCTTCCTGGCACTAAAGCCCCTTCCCTGTTGTCTTGCGTGCCCAGGCCGTGCGGACTCTGCGGCTGTCGGAGAAGCAGATGGAGACTGTCCCTTGGACTGCTTTGCGGGCCGCGCGGCAGGCAGCACCCGCATCTGTCCCGCAGAATCCTGATCCGCCGCGTCGGAGGCCGCCCCTGCGTGCAGGGGTGAGGCCTGCTGGGTAAGTGCTGCTGGGCCTGAGCCCTTTGACCAGGGGCTGGTTACCTTCCTGCCTTATCGCGGTGAGGGGGGGGGGGAGGTGATCCTGGAGCGCAGGTTCTGAGACGCTTCTTGCAAAGCGCTTGCGCAGAAGGGGGCTTGGTGTGCTAAGTGTGGGTTTGGGGTCAAGAGAGGTCTGGGTTCAGAGGCTGGTTCAGCCGGTGGCCCCGCGGGATAACCTTGGCTCAGGTCCTTCCTTGTCCTGAGCTTCAGTTTCTTTTTAGAGCTCTGGGAGGACAGAGGGTCTCCTGTGTGTCCTTTGTATTTGAGCCCAGGATGGGTGGCACATAGTAGGAACTCCAGCAGTATGCGTGGGGTGAATGAACACCATAGGCGTTCTTTCCAGGAGTTGGTCTTCCCGTTAATCGTGGGAAATGGAGTCTTTACATGAAGGAAGGATGATGCCCAGGGTCCTGAGCTTGGCAGAGCAGCTGGGGAGCTAATAGGAACTTCTCTTTCTGGCTCACCTTCTGCCTGTTCAGTACCTGCATTCGAAAGTGATCATGGTCTGTCTGTGTCCTGGTCATTGATAGTGCAGGGAGAGGAGTTGCTGAAAGCGCTTCCCCGTGTTTGGAGGGTCCCTTCCTGTCCCTTCCAAACTCTGGAGCTTTCCCACACTTCTTCCTCCCCACCTTTTAGGGGCCTCTAGGCACCTGCTGTCTTATGGCGTGCTCTCTGTGCCTGGCTCAGGATGGTTTCTGTTTCTGTGAGGTTTTATAAAGGGGGCACGAGCGTGGGTCCTGCCTCAGTGCATGTCTTGAGTAGGTTGTGGGAACCACTGCTGTGGTCTTCTGACTCGGGTCTCTAACTTCCGCAGCCATGTGTTGCTTTCTGCCTATGTTTGAAGGGATTACAGGCTGCCTGTATCCTGGTCACTGGTGATGCAGGCAAAGGAAAAGTTGCAAGGCTTTCTTTATGTTCAGGGGTTCCAGATTAGGACAGCCCTACGTGACAGCACAAGGCAGATGCCGGGAGGGAGACTTTCAGTGCATTTACCTCCTAAGACCCAGACTCCCTCAGTGTTTTCTTGTTCGTGAGCATAGAGGTTTCCCACACAGGTAAAGCAGTGCCAAGTGCTTCTTGTCCCCTGCAGGAATGTCTCGTGACTGCGGTTCCACGTATGTGAGAGGCGACCTCAGGGAGAACCTGGATTGGGAGGTCCCAGGTAAGTGGTGTCCTGCTTGGTTCTCTAGAGCTCAAGTCTGTGTGGGCTGTGAAGCCTGAGGTGTTCAGGTGAGCGGGGCGGGGGGGTGGGGTGGGGATGAGTGCAGGGAAAGGCTACTTCCCAATGTTTCCAGCTGTCTGTGTCCCCTGGATCTGGTGGGCACAGGTCTGGGCCCTCTTCTGTTCCTGAGAGGCCCTGATGAAGGCTCCTGTGACGTGGAAAGTGGCGCACTGGGATGGTCAGAGGGCTGCATTTTAGAGGCAAACCGAGATTCCTCTTTGGTGTAGAGCTGAACACACGTTATATGACCACTCAGATTCAGTCTTCCAGAACCACGAATCCTCAGTATCTCTACATCGTCAATCACCACTTTATTTCTGGGTGGGTGTGGTAAATCACCTGTGCAAGGGAGAGGAAGCTTCTGGGATATCAGGCTGTCAGTCTGGTCATGGGCCTGTGTGCCAGGCTCCGAGTTCAGGCCAGTTCCCAGTTCTCAGGCTGCTGCCCAGCCAAGGCTTCCCTTCTCGGCTCACTCATGCCCTTTTCTGCTCCTGCATTCGAAAGTGATCGTGGGCTGCCTGTGCCCTGGTCATTGATAGTGCAGGGAGAGGAGTTGCTGAAAGCATTTCCCCGTGTTAGAAGGGGTCATCCCGTCCCTTCCAAACTCTGGAGCTTTCATACATGTCTTTTTTACCCACTGATTTGTGTTACTTCCTTGTACCTGGCACCGTGTGGCCCACCCAATGCCCTCTTGGCCAAGAAGGTCCTTTCCTTGGGGTGTTTCTGTTCATGGGCCAGTGGTAGAATCATGGTGGGGTCCCTCTTCTCCCAGGCCTCCCCCCAGGAAGCTTTCTCTGTCTCCTCATTGCACTTTTTTCCCACACCCTCAGCCCTGGTCCCACTGGACATTGGTGATTTGCTTCTCACACTCCCTTTGCTGTAATCTTCAGGGCAGTGGCTCCGTCATGGTGCCTGACACATAGCACTTGGACAAAATAAGATGGAGGAGGGGCGCCTGGGTGGCTCAGTCGTTAAACGTCTGCCTTTGGCTCAGGTCATGATCTCAGGTCCTGGGATTGAGCCCCATATCGGGCTCCCTGCTCAGTAGGAAGCCTGCTTCTCCCTCTCCCACTCCCCCTGCTTGTAACCCCCCCCCCAGTGTCAGATAAATAAATAAATAAATAAATAAAATCTTTTAAAAACAAAACAAAAAGCACAAGACAGAGGAGACCAAAGTACCACATGGTGAGGCAGAGGGCTTATCCCATTGTGATGTGTCAGTGTGGAGGCTGAGGAATCCTTCTCTCCCTGGGGTTGTTGTCTCTCTCTCATCCTGGTCATGGGCTGGGCCCACGGTCCGCAGGGGGCGGTGTTCCCCAGCCCTTAGATTGAGGGACAGGGAATGGGAGTGGTGATCCGGCTGGGCAGCACGCGTCATGGTTCATATATATGAAAGCTGCCCTTACACACTAGATGGAGAACATGCCCAAACCCCCAACCCCGTTGCCCCTCCTGCTCCATGCTCGTCGCTTCTGGTCAGTGTGGCGTGCTCCCCAAAACCTGGCCTCCACAACCTTTGACATAGACTGTTGTTCTATGTGAGAGGTTGTTCTCAGGCGCACAGGTTAGCACTGACCTTACTCCTGTCACAGGTGATCACAGACCCCTTTCTAGAGTAAAGTTCTTCTTGTCCCTGAAGCGGTAGTGTGTGGCCTTTCAGATACTAGTAGCAGCAGGCCACGTTTGTGACTGCCGTGGTCTGCCGGCCATTGTGCCCGCCTGGGCCTGCTGTGAGCGTTCACATGTGCCTTGTGTCTTGCATGTGGGTCTGTGTGGGCAGAAACTCCGTGAGTTCTGCTGTCTTTCCAGCCGGGACTAGGCTGTGGGGCCCGAGGTAAGGCATCCAGATCCTTCTCTGGAAGTTTGTTTTGTGCACTCGTGAAGTCACATACTTGTGCCCTGGGGTTTGAATGAGGAAGTGCACTCACAGTTAGGTCCCGCTGTGGGCAGTCCCTCACATGCTGAGAGCGGATGGACCTCAGGTGAGGGGCTCCCCGGGGCAGCCCCCTTTCTGGTGTGCCCTGATGGAAAGCATGTAGCTTTAGGCACCAGAGATCCCTGGGCTGGCCTCTGAACCCATGTAGCTTTGTAACCTATTTTCAATCCCCACTTCCTCTGAAAAACAGCTGGGATAGCCATGAGGGACTTTTTCATGGTGGTGGTGTGACTATGTGATCTTGATCTTTTCTTTAAAGATTTATTTATTTAAGAGGGAGAGGGAGCAAGGGAGAGAAACGGCGGGGGAGGGGGGGAGAGGGAGAGCGAAACTCCAGTAGACTCCACACCGAGCGTAGAGCCCAACACAGGGCGCGTTCCTGCCATCCATGAGGTCATGACCTGAGCTGAAACCCAAGATACTTAACCAAAAGCCACCCAGGCATACTGCCCACTGAGCCACCCAGGCGTGCCCCACATTAGCTTTCTTTCTGCCATGCCCTTCAGAGCTTGGGCCTTTTCTGGCTCCCCTGGGATGCGTGACTGGGCTAGCCCCCTGACCTCTGGGGGCACATTCTGTCATTTCATATTACAGATCCCCATGTCAGAAATCAGTCTGTATGTTTCTATGTGGACCTCACCCTGGACTAAGTTCATAATAGTGCTTGAGGGCACACGGGAGAATCCCAAATCATCGGATCTGCTTTATGAATTTGTGGGAGTAGAGACTAGCCCATGAGAACACAGGACAGTGTGTGAATTCATTGCTTGTGTGTGTTGTCTTTGCTCCTACTTTCTGGAGCACAGTGGATTGCTTCTCCAGGAGCTGTCAGTGATGTCAGATAAATGGAGAAAGAGAAATACAGGTGGGGCCTGCTGTAGGGCCGTGGGGGAGTTCTCTCAGTTCTGAGTGAATAGAAGAAGTTCTCATTTGTCATGGTTTGCCAGAGCCGGGGGAGTTTTCTTGTCAGTCAGTGATGGAGGAGAGTGTGTTGACTGATAGCCCTGTCTGTAGCTTTCCTTTCGCTGACTTCATCTGTGCTTTGTGGGTTCTTTTGGAAAGGGCGACCCAGGGGGTTGACTGAAGAAGAATTTCTCAGGCCTGTGGATCTTTGAAGTCTGTATTTATAGACTACAGACTTCCTAGCCTGCTTTCTGGTTCATGGCCTGGGGGAATGTTGTTGCTGACAGGGCACTCGGTGTGGGCATCCATCCGCAGCAGGCTGACTGGCTGCCTTGTGCTTGGTGCGCTGCCGATGTGTTCCGGGACCAGAGACCCGCCGTGGTGCCTTCACTTCATAGACAGTTACAGCCTGGTGTCCCTGGGAGAGACAGCCTGAGGCCTCTGAGAGAGACAGCCTGAGGCCCCTGAGAGACAGCTTGGGGCGCTAAGAAGAGACAGCCTGGTGTCCCCGAGGGATACATCCTGGGGTCCCTGAGAGAAATAGCCTCATGCTTGTGGGAGAGATAGCCTTGTGCCCCTGAGAGAGACAGCCAGGTGTCCCTGAGAGAGACAGACAGCCTGGGGCCCCTGAGAGATAATGTAGCCTGAGAGGCATCTCTTGGCTCTCAGATAACAAGGGTGCTGAGGTTGGAGGGGAGGTCAAGGTGTCCTACCCTTTGACCCCACCCCCACTTTTGGTTGGGGCTCCTGTCTAGGTCGTGAGATCTCTTTCCTTTACATTTGGGTCTTGTGTTGCAGAAGGGAGCCTGTTGTGCCAGGTGGTTTTGTTCCCTTCTCGCCCCGAGGTGGGGGTAGTGAGAATGACGTACCACCTGGTGCCCAGGAACCAGGTTGAAGAACCCAAGAGAGTGCCCTTGGCTTTCACACCTGCTCTCCACCCCTTTGCCTCAGGGGCTTGTCCTATCCCACAGCCTAGTTCCTGGGCCCAGGCTCCTCAGCCAGCCTGGAGGATTTAAGGGACAGTAGTGACCATTCTGAAAAAAATTACCCAGTGCCCCACTCCAGACCTGGTAATTCAAACTTCTGGGTGTAGAGTCCTAGGGATTGAGTTTGGCGGGAGGGGGGAGTTCCTCCGCACAGTGTCCTCAAGCATTCGTGATGTTTTCTTGTTCTCCTTCAAGTGGGTCTGGCAGTGTTGACATTTGAAGATGTTCTTCCTTTATTATCCTTTCTATTCTGGTGATGATCTAGTATGGCGTGCATAAACTGGACGCTTAGGCCTAGCTGACGGGGACCCTCTCATTGATGTCCCTTGGGGGAAGGAGGGAATGGAGGCTAAATGTGTGTATGCTGCTTCTGCCTTGTAGGTCAGCCTTAGATCTGGAGCTGATGAAGTAAGTTCCAAGGCCATGAGTCAGGGGCCCTCGGGATTACTTCGGATCTGGGTTTGCTGATACGTCTCTCCAAGGTGAGTTTACTGCCAAGTTCCGGGGACCCACAGGCCACGGGTAGCCTGGTTTGCTTCTCCGTGGGTGGGATCTCGAAATCACTGGTCTCACTTGTTTTGTTTTTTTGTTTTTGTTTGTTTGTTTTCAGATTCTCCTGGTGTTAGCAGACACGAGAGGAGCAGAGGAGGGCAGGGAGACCCCGCAGGACGCATCCTTAGAGCACCTCCTCTTGCTCTCCTTCGGAGCATCATGGATCAGCTCCGCACTCCACACGGGAGCTCAGAGGGCAGGGGCTGGGGCTGGGGTCCACGTCAGCGGGCTCTGAGTCTTGACACCAGGGCCCTGAGAAGCCATGGACAGGGAAAGCCAGCCCCCGTCCCTCTGCTGTGCCTGGAATGACCTTAACGACCAAGACTTTTTCTCTTGAATTGCAGCTGCCTATCACTTTCCTTTCTGCCACCCGTTCAATAAACCTTACGGACTCGCTCTTCTGCCTTTTAAAGTCTGTAACATGTTGCGTGCACTGAGGTTGGACGTGGAAAAGCGGATCATAGGCCAGTCTTGTTTTCAGCCTCTGAGCCTCTCTTGCCATGCTCCTAGGGCTTGGCACACAGGCCACAGTCTGAGGTGTTGCCTTGGGACTGGGAGGTAACCAGGTGTCCGTAGCTGGCTCAGAATCAGGCCCATGAAGGAATGGAAGGTTTGAGGAATGGTCAAGCCAGGGCTTCGGAAGGGGACTGGTGACAGTGGGCTGGAGTGAGATAGGCACTGATGCCATTGAGCTGGCCAGAGTTCTGGGGCCTGGCTCATGAGTAAATGCCTGCTTTTGTGGCCAACTGCACTAGTTTGCCTCAGATTGAGGGGTTTTCTAGGACATGGGACTGACTTGTTAAATCTAGAAGGGTCCTGGGTAAACTGGGACAAGTTGGTCAGTTTACTTGGGGAGTAAAATACATGATGTCAGGTTGAGCGGACAGGTTACCGAATAAAGGTGAGAGGGAGAAGGGTGAACATGAAGTGCTGCCATTGGTGGACCTTGTGGGTATCCTTGGCTGGGGTTTTGGAGATAATTGGGGTAAATCAGTAATTGGGATCATGTGAGGCTGGTCTAAGGATGTGCATGTGTGAACTTTTTAATTCTCACGTTATAGATGGACCGGGTCTCCATGAGGAACCTGGTCCCAAAGGCCGTGATGAAAGTCTGGAGTTAATTGTCCAATTTCTGTATTTGAAATTGAACTTGACATGAGTTGACACCTGGATGGGCCCCTCTGCCGGGGGAGGTGTTTTTCATGGCCGAAGTGTTCACTCTGCCAGCCAGTTCCTGATACAGGCATCCAGAAGTCAAGTCTTTTTTTTTTTTTTTTTTCTGCCTTCCCTGTGGACTGTCCTGACTTTTTTGTTTATTTGTTTGCCACCTTTAGTCAGCTGGTTGAAGTTGAAAAGATGCCAAGGGAAGGATCTGGGTCCACTTGAGAAAGCTGTGACTGGTTGGTAATGTTGGCGGCTATGGAGGGGCAGCAGCGGAACGTGGGCCAGTACTTAAAAAGCGTGTGTGGAGACACTTGGCATGTCCCACCGGGCACAGGTCATGCCCACCTCACACTGCGGCATGAGAAGCACAAGCCATGCTAAGTCTTGAGAGCCTGAGGAAATCTGAGATGACCACCGTGACTCAGGAGCAGGGCTTAACATCAGGGAGCTGTGATCATTGCTGGGAAATGTGCAAGCTTCCTGGAGGGGCCAGTGGACCCGGGAGTAGGAGATTTCCATAGCAGAATTAAGAGCTGGGACTATGGAGAGCTGGTCGGAGTGGAGGTCCATTCATTAAAAGGAAGAGCACGTACTTATGAGACAGACACATTGCTAGAAGTAGGGGTATAATGGAAAATAGGATAATTTATGCCCTTAAGGTATGCCTGGAAGGTCTGTAGATAACATGTCATATGCTGACTGTGGAACATGCACTCGTGTTGGCCACTGCTGGCGGTGCTGGGGATACAGCTCCGAACAACACACACGGGAGGCCTCAGCTTATTCAGAACTGCAGTCCATTACAGTAAACCAGAGATCCAGGTGACATGCCAAGCTCTTAAAATACAAGTGAATGTCGGGGCACCTGGGTGGCTCAGTGGGTTAAAGCCTCTGCCTTCTGCTCAGGTCATGATCTCAGGGTCCTGGGATCGAGCCCCACATCAGGCTCTCAGCTCAGCAGGGAGCCTGCTTCCTCCTCTCTCTCTGCCTGCCTCTCTGCCTACTTGTGATCTTTGTCTTTCAAAAAAATAGATAAAATATATATATATATAAAAAAGTGAATGTCAATTTTTGGTCACAGATTTCAGCTGAAAATTACCCCAGCATTGTGATAGCCAGTTGGGGAAATCCTGAATGGGCTGTTAACACAGGCTTGACGAGGGAGCCCAGAGACTGGCCAAGCTTCAGAAAGGTCCCATGGGAATGAAGGTGGAGAAGGAAGATGGGTCACCCACGGGCATTCAGGAGGACTCTTGCTGAATTGTCCCAGAGGGATTGGAGGTTGAAAGTCAGAGTCAAGGGCAGCACAAGTGATTTATTTCAGTCTCTCATCTTCCTCATGTCATGACGTTAAATGACACGTACAACTTAGTCATTCGACATGTTTAAGGGTGAGTAGGGGGCTTCAGGTGGCACGGTCATTGGCCACTACTCCTGCTGTTTTACAGGATTCTGGGGGTTAAGAGAGATTTCGTAAATTGCTGAGAGCCGAGGAGGGGGAGCCACGATTTGAAAGCAGGCCAGCTACGCTCCAACCTGTGCTCTTGTGACAGTAGGATATGTTAGCACATCTCCTGATTGAAACCCAGACTTGTGCTCATGGTATAAATCGTATCTGTTGGATGGTGGATTATTCTTTTAGACCACAGGTGGGTGCATCATGGCCCCCCATTCAGATCTGGCCTGTTGCCTTTTTTGTAAATAAAGTTTTATTGGAACATAGCTACACCCACTGGCTTGCTGTCTGGCTGTTCTCTGCTACAGTGGCCGTGATGAGTAGTCACGACAGAGACTCGATGTGTGGTCAAAGCTTAAAAGATTTGCTCTCTGGCCCTTCATAGAAAAAGTCTTCCAACCCCTGTTTTTGGCTATAAACTTGGCGAAGACAGAAACCATGTGTTTTCCTCTCTTGGACCCCCCCCCCCCCCCACAGCACCACGCCCAGACACAGAAGTCAGTTCAGGACACTCATTAGCAAATTGAAATCAAGGTTTGTTGAATAAATGTAGAGCTCATACAGTGGCTGGGTAGTCTCTGCTCCCATCTCAATAAATATTATACACCAAGGAAGTGGCGACACAAGGCTTTAAGCCCACATTGTCTCACTTCTGCTCCTGTAACCACAGTGTCAAAGGACACGTACAACTTAGTTCATGTTTAATGCTGAGCAGGGTGCTTTGAGCTTTGTGGTGACTGGACACCGCTCACTGAAATTTTTCCTAGCGGCTGCCCAGAATAAGGCTAAGGACAGCTGTAAAGCTGTAAAGGGGATAGGAAGAGGCACAGGGAGGAGGAGGGGAAAGTTGGGGGACGTGTCCTATGGTCAGGTGTGTCTTCAGGTGTCCCAGGCTCCCCAGTGACGAGCGTCCCTTTGGAGGAGGCCCTCATGGGGAGTAGAGGCAGAGAGGCTGCAGCCTCCGGACCCCTACAGGGGCAGGACTAAACTCTGCTGTGGTTCCGTCCACTCCTCCAACCACGGCTGCTCCTTCCTCAGTGCTCAGCCTAATCAAGGTTGGCCCCCAAGAGCAAGAAGTTCTGGAAAGAAGGCAAAAAGGACAGACAAGAAAGCTCATTTTCTGCATGCCGGAGGTTAGGAGCTTCCTGAAAAGAACCCTTCAGTGGGAGAGGCAAGTTCTCACTTGACCCGAAAACCAGATCAGTACAAAACCCAGGCCTTTTGTCAGGGGAGAACTTTAGAAACCACTGTCCCTCCTAGCTGCCTGACCCTGGGAATGTATTTGCATTTCCCAGTATCGTGATTTCTGGAAGGCACACATGAATGTCACTGTCCTCCAAAAACTTTTTTCTCCCAGGAGAACAATGCACTTCTGGGTTCTGCCTGAATTCAATCCCCACACATGATTAGTTTAAGAGGATGTTGTTCAGGATTACGTGAGAACAAACTATGAACTGTGAAGATGTTGGTACCTCTGGAGTTACAGAGTAAACTGTCATTGTCCCTGTCCCTGGTCCTGATGTGTTTCTTGCCCTAAAAGTTCTGGTTGATGTTGCTCCAGGATCATCCCTGGCTGCTGTGGCCGGAGGTGAAGGCTGGCCCGTGGCCCTGTGGAGACTCTCATTAACCCCAAAGTGGAGCATCTAATCTGACCCCTTCCTGCCATACGTGGCTAATGGGCCCGGCCCGTTGCTGAAGTTCAGCTGACACATTGGGACTGAATTACAGGAAACTGAGCTCATGTGGAAGTCAGGATTCTGCACAGTCACTGTACTTGCCCTCTATACTCCAAAATTCGAAACAAAAATATTTTCTCCTATAAACACTAGGTTCAGGATGTGAGTAGGAGTCAAGGGCTCCCCCTAATTCTACCAGCCCCGAAAGCAGCCCTCCCAGGAGGTCTTAGAGCTCCCCCACTCAGACCCCACGTCTCACTGACCTCGTGGACTTGGAGCTCCAAACTGTTGAGGTGGGTGTCCCTCGGTAGAGGGAGAGGGAAGCCTTTCTCAAGCTTTGCTGGAAGATAAAGAACAGAAAGACACAGGCTGGATGGGGAAGGCTGGGGAGGCATGGACACACACGGCATTTGCCACTGGCCAGTGAGAGGGCAGGCTACTTCAAAATGTGGTCAGTTATTGGAATCAGGGATGGTTTTCTGTTTGGGGGGGCACGCAGATGTGAATGCCTGGTAAATGCCGCTTCTTCAGGAGGGGACAGATGTAAACAGCCTTTCCCAGCCAATGGGTGCTGGGATGGAGCATGCCAGGCTTCTGACCAGGGACTCATCCTTGAGGACCAGCGTCTCCTCCCCCTTTCTCTTTTCCAGGACAGCTGCCCTGCTCTTCTCTAATGGTGGTAAAAGGCAGATGGTGAGGTTGGGCAGAGAGGGTCCTGGCATGGGAGGAGGCTGGCTGGGTTCTCAGGCAGCCACTGTGCCAAGCCCTATTTCCATCGAGCACACATGGCCAGTCAGTGATCTAACCTGGACCAAAACCCAGGAGTGCTAACTCCAGGTGCAGCTTGGAATGCCCCTCCTCCCTTGGCCTAACTTCCTGTGCTTTGGGACTCAACTTGACCCTTGCCTCCTGGAAGTCACATTCAGTGCCCCCTCCCAGCTAGCTCCCGCAGCTTCCTGTGCTTCTGGTCACAGCATTTATCGCACTGGTTGTCACTGTCTGTTACACGTCTCCCTTCCCAACAGAGTGTAAACTCCATGAGGGCAGGCTCACGGATAGCCAGGACCCCAGCCAGAGCAGAAGAGGGGCTCAGCTTGTTGAATGACTGACTGATGGTGAATCCTACAGAAAGGGTAGCATTTAACATTTGCACGGGGCAGTCAGTAGCAGCTGTTCTTTTTTTTTTTTTTTTTTTTTAAAGATTTTATTTATTAGAGAGAGAGAGAGACATCTAGATACACACACACACACACACACACACACACACACAGAGCATGCATGCGCATTTGAACAGGGGAGGGGCAAAGGGAGAGGGAGAGAAAGAATCCCAAGCAGACTTGTGCCTAAGAGCAGAGCCCAGTGCGGGTCTCCATCCCAGGACCCCGAGACCATGACTTGAGCCGAAACCGAGAGTCAGACACTGAACCTATGGAGCCTCCCAGGTGCCCCAGGAGCAGTTTATTCTTACCGTTGAGAGAGGGGTACATGGTGTGGAGCGCGTAGTAATTGAGGATGGCTTCCATCAGCTCCACCTGGAGTTGGGGGTGAGCAGAGCAGAGAGGGGAGCAAACAAGACATGAATGAGAACAGGAGTTCGAGGGAAGAACATCTTGCTGGCCCCCAGCCTCCAGAAACACCGACATGCCGTCCCACTTACAGAATGGGTTGACGACGACTGTCACTGTCACTGTCACACTACAGAGAGCTCCTTATTCGTCATCTCCTCAACTCTGATCTCTGGACTTCCTTCCCCACCGGTACCTACCAGCTCATTCTACAGCAAAACATGACCCAAACCACCGTGGGGAAATTTAGTGTTTCTTTTTCCTCTTTGTGTGGATATTTTAAAATTCTGTTGCCGAAGCATTAATGCATCTGATTAAAGACGGCTGTCCCAGATCCCGCCGTTAGAGTTCCATCACCCAGGTACCTCCTCCAAATTGCCTCTCATAAAATCTCAATTCTGAAGCTCACCAGCCCTGAGAGCTTTGGGTAAGGCACTGTGCTCCCATACCACTATTATTACAATAGTGAGCACATACTGAGAGCTTACTACGTGTGAAGAGTTTTGCCAAAGTGTCTTCCTAAACCCATTGCCCCGTTTCATGTTCTAGTTCCTATTTGATGTGGTTGAAGTAGCTATTGTGTATTCCCCATTTTACAGTCAAGGAAACTGAGGCTCAGAAAGGTTAAGCTATTTTCCCAAGGTCACACAGTAGCAAGTGGCACGGCTGGTGTAAGAGCCCAGCTCTATCTTCCTTCAGAGCTTGTGCTCTTCCTGTCCATGTCCTGTCTCCCTGTTAGCCCTCAGGCAGTGCCCTTCTTAGATGATTAACTTTCAGACATGGTGTCCACTTCCTGTAAGACTGCAGCGCCATCTTCTCGAGGGAAGGGGCCTTGGCACTTCTCCTGGAGTCCCCGAAAGTCCCCCTTGAAGAAGATACCTGAGAGGTGCTAGGAGAAAACCACTCACGTTGATGAAACGGATGTTGGAATGTTTCAGTTCCAATTTCAGCTTACTGCAAAGAGAAAGAGAAGCACGTGTCACCCCGAGCCGTGGCTGCTACTTCCTCGCAGTTCCCCTAGTGGGGAGTGCAGTGCTTATGGGCAGGGCCATTTCTGGGGGCCAATAGCCAGCCCTAGGGTTCCCCTGCAAGGTGGTTGCTGTGCATTTCAGGCTTTCAGCATGCACAGTGGTTTAAGAACAGGTGACATGGTTGCAAATTATGGTTGCCGAGCATCTTCAATACCTTAAATAAATTAGGATGGTGTGAATAGTAACTGGAAAAAATGGGATGCTAAAAGGAGCAGTCTGTACGTCCAATGACGTAAAAGTGTATTGAAAAAAAGATTGGGAGGAAATGTGAAACTATCAGTAGTGACAGTCTCTATGTGGCAGGGTTATGGGGGATTTTTAAAAAAATACTTTCGCAATTTCCATGCCAGGAGCATGCATTATTTGCATAATGTGGGAATAGACAGTAACAATGGGAGGGAGAGGCACCTGCATGATGCTGGCAAACAGCAGAGCGACTCAGGGATCCTCTGGTATTATTACTATGGAAGCCAAACCCCAATTCCCCCCACTGATTTTGGCTGCTGGCCCTTGTTCAGGGATTCTAACTGCCCCGGACCCATCTCTCTCTCTCTCTCTTTTTTTTTTTTTTTTTTTAAGATTTTATTTATTTGGCTGACGGAGATCACAAGCAGGCAGAGAGAGAGGAGGAAGCAGGCTCAAGGACCCTGGGATCATGACCTGAGCTGAAGGTAGAGGCTTAACCCACTGAGCCTCCCAGGCACCCCCTGGACCCATCTTTTGCTTTCTGCTCTTGGGGCAGAGTAGTTTTGCTAAATTCCTTGATAAAACCCCTGTGTGAGGTCCTCCTACTTTGCTGTCTCTCCACAGTCCAAGGCCCTTGGCTGTCCTCTTGGACGCTGCAGACCCTCCAAGCCAGGCTGAGGCATAAACTCAAAATCTGGGACCTCCAAAAACGCCCACATGCTCACCATTAGCTTCTTTTTTTTTTTTTTTAAAGATTTTATTTATTTATCAGAGAGAGAGGGGGAGGAGAGAGCAAGCACAGGCAGACAGAATGGCAGGCAGAGGCAGAGGGAGAAGCAGGCTCCCTGCTGAGCAAGGAGCCTGATGTGGGACTCGATCCCAGGACGCTGGGATCATGACCTGAGCCGAAGGCAGCTGCTTAACCAACTGAGCCACCCAGGCATCCCCATTAGCTTCTTTTTTAAAGACCTCTTAAGGAGAAGTTCTTTCTGATGGAGTCCGTGCACTCTCTCAGCCAACAGGTATCTAACCCTGAGGCCAGGAATTAGTTCCTCTGATGCGCCCAGTGGACCTGCTCCTCAGCTGGGGGGCAGCATGCAGAGTGGGTGAGACATGGGGCACAGGTGAGGGCCCCAGAGAAGGACACCACCAGGGCAAGCGCCAGTCCCTGCTGATGGTATAGTCCCTCCTGCTCACTGGCTTCCTGGTTGAGTGAGTCTGTGCCTACTGGGTATCCGGACAGTGCAATGGCAAGGAGTGGCTCGTGGGCACCTTTAATCCTCCATCCCAAATTCCCTCCCTTCTTCATGTAAAGTACTGACAGCTTTTCTTAATCTTATATATAAAGTCCTTGCAAAGCCCCACATCTTCCAACTTGATTATGGCTCCTGAGTAATCCCTTTGGAGACGTTCAGCTCCTCCACTGAGACCTAAGAGTGAATGGGGCCCTGAATGTCACCTGTGCTATGTGGCAACTTGTCCGTCTTCCAGGTTTCCCACTGAGGCATTGTCAACAGGCCTTTCTGAAGGGGGACCCAGAATAGAGGATGAGCCAGCCCCACTGGAGATCTCTGTCCCCAAGGGGTCAAAGCCAGCCCTATCAGTGAACAGACTAGATGCTCTGGTCATTGCTGGGTTATCCCCAGCCTACTGCATTTCCTCCCCTTGCCCTTGGCCTCTTACCTTCCTGTGGTCACTGAACCAACAATCCTGTCAGAGTTCGCACTGATGGTGGCAGAGATGTTGGTTGTCTAGAAAAGCAGAAGGGGAGACCCCAGACTCTCAGGTGATGTAGGAATCCTGTTGTCTCTCAGTCCAGGAGACAAATCTTCAGAAACAGAAACCACAGCCAGATGTGGGACATGTGGGCGAAAAGCAGCTACTTAAGGATTATATGCTGAGGCTGTAGGATGTTGGGCGGCTCCACGCTGACTTTAGGAAAGGTGAGCTGAGGTTTTAGAGGTCTTAACGGAAGCATCGAGAAGGGCAAATAAGTCCAAGCTAAAGACACAGAGCATTTGGATAGAGAGGCCGTCCACCAGTGTGGCTGAGCTTTGAAGCAGGCTACTAAGAGAAGTTCAGAGAGTCCCCACGCCCTAGGGAACTTTAAATACACCACTAACTGACAACTGGGTGTGAGAATGAAGCCTGGCCTGTCGAGGGGTGGGGTTGAACCAGATGATTGAATTTGGGTAATTTCTATTATTCTATATCTTAATTCATTTGTTCTTTTCTGTGTTCCACTGACGCCCCCACCTCCAGCAAGGACATCGGGGCTGTTGTTAGAACCTCATGCCAGTCTAAGTGAGGAATCCCCAGTCAGTCTTTACTGGCCTAGGTGGGGTTAGGGCCATAGCTTTTTCTCTGGTGTTTGGCTTTAGTACCACAGTTATTGATCGTCTACAGGTTTTCTATCTTACCAGGCTTCCCCTGTTTTGGTCCTTTGGCTAGAGAGAGAGGAGGTTATTGGAGCTCTTTCTTGTTCATGCCTGTTGGTATTTGTGGGTTGTCCCAAATTGGAATATGCAGGGCGTCATATTATTCCTTAGATCCGGAGGCCTCTTGCTGATCTACATTTTTCTCTCTGCCTTTCAGAGTTTTCTTATTTATTTTATATACAATGTATAAGATTTTGGGTTGCACTCAGCAGGAGTAGGGCGGACAGTGGACATCTACTCACTCTTCCCAGAGGAGGAAGTGTTTTGCCCATTTTTAAATTAAACTGTCTTTTTCGTGACTGAGTTGTTAAGAGTTCTTTATTTATTCTGTATACAAGTCCCTTCTCATACATACGATTCGCAAATATTTTCTCCCCTTCTATGGGTTATCTGTTCACTTTCCTGAATTATGTCCTTGGAAGCATGAAGTTTTTAACTTTGGTGACGTTCAATTTATCCATTTTTAATTTTTTTGTTCATGCTTTTGAGTTGTATCTAAGAAGGCTTTGCCTAACCCAAGGTCATGAGGATTTAGTACTGTGGGTTTTTTCTGAGAGTTTTGTGGTTTTAGCTTTCACATCTGGGTCTCGGGTCCACTTGGAGACAATGTTTGTGCATGCATAAGAAAGGGGTCTGGCTTTATTCTTCTGCATGTGAATATCCTGTTGCCCCAGCACCATTTTTTAAAAGCTTATTCCTCCCCATTGAATTGTGTTGGTCCCCTTGCTGAAAATCATTTGTCTAAAAATATGGTGATTTATTCATGTATTCTCAGTTCTAGTCTGTTGATCTGTATGTCTATCCTTGTACTAATATCACACTATCTTGATTACTATAGCCTTATAGTAAGTTTTGAAACAGGGAACAATGAATTCTACAACTCGTTTTTCTTCTTGAAAATTGTTTTGGCTCTTCTGGGTCCCTTGAATTTACATATACATTTTAGGACTGGCTCGTCCAAAACAAACCAAACAAACAAACAAAACAAAACAACAGCTGAAATTTTGATAGGGATTGTGTTGAATGTGTAAATCAGTTTGGAGAGTATTGCCGTCCTAAGAGTTCTTTACATCTTATACTTTCTTTTAAAACATGATTTAATGATTTTTTTTTATAACAGTTTCAAACGAGTGAAACTGAGCCCATTTTTATAGCAAATGTAGCAATGGCTAAGCTAAAATCATCCAACTTAGCTGGAGTGAATGACTTTTAAGGTTTCTTGCAACTCTGACAGTGTATGATTTGGTGAGGAGCCCCCTTGGGAAGCCTGCCTGTTGTGGCCGGGAATGCAAAGTTCCCTCCCGCTCCAGGCAGGCAGAAGCAGCCTCCAGCATCCTTCAGCCTCCTAGTCCTTCAGTGAAGGGAGGGGCTTACCCCACAGCAGATGTAACTCTTTGCTGCTCTGCCAGGAGATCAGACTTACCACCCTGAGCTGGAAGAGTAGCTTGCGGTCAGAGGAGGTAGGCAGGAGGACAAAGGCCTGGATGTCTATCACCGGCATGAAGGTCACATTCCCAGGGGTGAACGTGAGGAATGGAGCTGATTCAGGTGTTGTCTCAAGCTCTAGCTCCATATTGGGGTACATCCTGGACAGCTAGAGAAAGAGGGCAGAGGCTCAGGGAGAGGACCTGAGAACAGTCTCTGCATAGCTTCACTGATGTGCGACTAGAGTCTCCACATCTGGTCTAGGTCAAGTTCTCTGTGATGAAGGTTCAGAGGTCTTACCCGAGGAGCAATGGCCCGGAACGAGCTGGTGTGTAGGCGGATCGGAGAGTCCGGGGGAATCTGCAGTAGGAGAAGCGGGAGGCTCCTTGAGATGCAGGACATGGTAACGGTTAAAGATGCGGACTTTGAGGTCAGACAGCTTGGGTTCAAATACTACTCCCGCCATTTTTTAGCTGGCTGGTTGTTGGTAAGCTTTGTTGGGTTCTGCATCTATAAAATGAGGATGATAATCACAGCACGAACCATGCAGAATGGGCAAGGAATGAGTGAGACCGTGCCTGGGTAAAGCACCGAGCGCAGTGCCTGGGATCTCAGTAAATTCTTAGTTACTGTCTGTTTTTGTTACTTATTATTTCTCAGGGGCTCCCTCAAGGGCCAGTGAGAGCGCATAACCTCCACAACCTAGATTGAAGCTACTTCCAGCTATGGCCGCCCCCTGGTGCTGTTCTCTACCCACCCCTCTGACTTGTGGATCTTCCGGCTTGGTGAGCCCTGCCTGCACCTGCGCACAGCTCACCTTCCCTGATCTCTCCTCTGTCAAGATTCCCTCTTGACCTGGGCTGCTCCTGTAGCACTTGGCTGTGGGCAGGCACGGCTCAGGTCTCCCTTCAGGGGCTTCCCAGCGAGAAGGACAGTTGGCTGACAGCCATTCATGCTGGGGCCACACAGCCCCCAGCCCCTGACTGAGCACAGCTGGGTGTTGCACTGGGGAGGTTTTTTTTTTTTTTTTTTTTAAGATTTTATTTATTTATTTGACAGACAGAGATCACAAGTAGGCAGAGGCAGACAGAGAGAGAGAGGGAGAAGCAGGCTCCTGCTGAGCAGAGAGCCCAATGTGGGGCTTGATCCTAAGACCCTGGGATCATGACCTTAGCAGAAGGCAGAGGCTTTAACCCACTGAGCCACCCAGGCGCCCAGGCACTGGGGAGTTTTGTCAGATCACAGGCAGGATCAAGACAATGAGCCAAACTGAAAGTAACCAGCGCTCGTGCACTTCGTGTGATAGTGTATGCAAGAGGCTTAACAGGAAAGGGTACTGGCCCCCACTCTGGTACTGGGCCTGTGGGGGCAGATGCATCAGCAGAACGGAGGAGGGGGTCACCTTATTGCCAGAGGAGCCCCAAAGAAAAGGATCCTGCTGTTTTATGGATCCAGGGGGAGGAGGGCCAGTAGAAAAGCACCGAGACCGAGTCAGATTGGAGAAAGCTGTCCTCCAGGCCCCAGCAAGGGGGTCTCAGCAGAAGAACCTGAAGCAGTCTCACCTGAGGGTCCCCCACTCCCTCCACCCGTAAGGAGACCTCAGAATGGGGTGTCTAGGCTTGGAATGCAGATAAGCCTAAGAGCACTGCCAACCCCTGCCCGGGGAGGGGATGGGGAGGAGGCTTGAGTCCTTGCCCAGAACTCCCTCCAGAGACTGAGGAGCACTGGCCTGACACTACGTCTAGTGTGGGAGCACCCACCAGGTCAAGCCTTCCTAATTGTCTGCGGTCAGGCTCGAATGATCCCGCAGGGGATGTTAGCCTAGAGCCAGGCTCGCCCAATTTCTGGCTGCTCTGGCATTCCTCTGAGAAGCAGGCTCTGCTCTGTGCTCTCCCTCAGCTGAGCTGAGACTTCTCAGGGCAGCACTTCTGGCCAGGGTACCTGTCTTCCCCTCTCCATGGTTGCAGGACCAGTGTAGCTGGGGAGGCGGGGTGGGGCGTAGGGTAGCGCTCTCCCCTCATACTTCTCCTTCCTCTCCCCTTTATTGTTTGTGGGCGCTCCCCTAATCCATCTCTTCCACTCTTCCAAGTCTAGTGCTGCCTTGGCATCTACTGCTTGGAGGACCTGTTGTGTCACTTCCCAGGCTGTTGTATTTTTGTTGAAATATTCCCAACAATAGCTACTGTGTATCATGCTTCAGAAGCTAAGCTCTTAACAGACAATCTCTAACACGATCTCTGGGGACTAGACACTGTTGGGATCCACATGCATAGCCTGGATTTGAACCCATATTTGGCAGGCTTCAGATTATGCATTCTTTCCCTGGTTCCTGGAAACCCCCAAGCTTGGTCTTCAGTTCGGTCTGACACTCTCTCCTGGGATCCCCCCTCCTCTGCCACCTACCAGCCATCTCCTTCCCCTACTCACGTGACGGTTTTGGATGGTGAAGTTCATGCGTCCAGCTTGGTGGTAAACCCAGCTGGCTGTGTTGAAGACATATTCAGAGACGGCAAAGTAGACCATGTGGTCATGTTTCTCTGGCAGCCTGATGGACGGAGCTTCGAAGAGGGCTGGGGAGCGCCAGTTTCGGCCAAAGAATTCACCCTGGAGACAGAAGGACCACATTGCCCACCCAAGGTTTCTACCAGGGAGGGTGCCAGGAAAAGGTGTCCAGGGGAAGCCCGGGGAAGCCTCCTGTGCCCTGCGTGGTCATCCGGGTAGTGGTTCCTCTCCAGAAGGTGGACCTGGGGTCCTGAAATGTTCCTTTTGGCCCCACAACATTTAGACCCTGACGGCTGCCTGAAATCCCCCTTCTACATTACAGCTTCCTATTGGGGAGGTACACGTTGTGTTCTCCTGGGCTTAGGATGTGGCCTGGTGGTGAGAAGTATGGATTCTAGAAGTTAACTGTCACTTACTAGCTCTGGGACTTTGGGCGGGTCCCTAGCTTGTGCCTCAAACTCTTTATCTGCAGAACGTGGGTGATGCTAATGGCTTCTATTTCATCGAGGTGGCATGACATATAAAGGAGCATTTGTACACATAGTCAGTTTCTGGCACATTAAGATAAGTGGTCATTAAATAAAATTGGAGGAAGATGGCACTGCTGGACCTGGCTCAGCCCCCAGAGAACTGTGGAAGAGACTGGAATAAAAAGGGGGCACACTAGTTTCCTACTGCTGCCGTGGGCACTGGCCAGGGATGGGAGCTTATGGGCAGATGGACTAGAGAAGGAGAGTATGAGCCAACTCTGGGAGGTAGCACTGATTTTCTGTCAGTGCTTAGCTCTATGGTCCTTTCTCCATGGCAACTTACCTTGAAGGGTGTGTCTAGGACTTGAGAATTCACTTGGGGAGCACCTACTAAACTGTAGTCAATGCCAGCAGTCTGGTCAATCATAAGGGTAACTGTGGAACAGGAAAGAGACAGTGTTATGAATAAGGTGGTCAAACACAGTTGTGTGAGTTTTGCACTGCACAATTACAAGCCTCTCCTTTCACATGGACTGTTGCCTTTGGAGAATGGAAATGGGGCTGGGGCTGATCCGTGGTACCTTCTGTCAGAAAGAGAGTGCTGTATTCATTCACTCATTCATTCAGTATTTATTGAACACCTGCTATATGCCAGGCACAATGCAAGGGGCTGATGAGACAGCTGAGTGAGGGAGTCAGAGTCTCTGTCCTTTGGCAGTCCAGGGTTGCGGGGAGGAATGGGAAAGACAATTAAATACTTGAGTAAATAAAGGTAAAATTGCAACTCTGTCAGGTAGCCTGAGTCCATAGGATGACATCAGTCATATAACAGAGGCTAAAATGGTGAGGGGGGTGGGTGGCAACCTGATTTGGACAGGGAGTCAGAGGAAGTGTTTCTTGGACTGTGATCTGAAGGAGGAGTGGGTGTTGACTGGGTGAAGGGGGTTGGAGGTGGGGGAAGGACCTTCCTGGCAGAGGGAATGACATGTGTAAAGATCTTGTAGCAGTAGGAGCATAGTAGAGACACTGAGAGTGTATTAGAGGAATTGGCAATATTGGAGGCATATAGGGACTGTGTAGCCAGTCACATTGCCAGACCATGCAAGGTCCTGTCACTCTTAGTGTCCTAAGAGTCAGAGGAATGTTCCATGGGTTCCAAGAACAGGGGGAGACCCGACCTCATGTGTGATTGTAAAAGGTCCCTGTGGCAGCCAGGGGGACAGGACTGGGGGGGATCCCCGCCCCTACACAGGGATCTCAGAGCATCCCTGTTTTGTTAAAGTGGCCAGGACAGATCCAACACATGCCTCTCCCCTGTACTTGTCATCCTCTGCCCACCTCGTGCTCCCAGCATGCTTCCGAGTCACGACGCTCAGTTGCCTTACTCCCCTACCTCCAGAACAGACCCCCAAGAGAGATGGTGACCCCTTATCCAGCTTCGTAGAATGGAGAGGCACTCAATGGGGAAAGTTCTCCTGGGGCTCATGGTAGATGATGGTGATGGTGGGTCTGGGGGTAGCAGGTGTCACGGCATCTGATGGCACCCAAAGGAGAGAGGGGGCCTCCAAACCTGGTAGAGTCCGGAGATAGGGCTCCAGGTGGGAGGTGGTTGACTTCCTGACCATTTCGCAGATCTGCCGACAGCGGGGGAGAAAGTCAGATGAGTTCCCCTCTCCCACTCTCCTGGGCGCTGCCCCTCCCCCACCGCCCTCCAGGAGACCTGGCTTTTCTCCCTACCTTGTAGGCAGGTGTGTGAGGGGTGGAGGAGCGTATGGAAAAGGAGAAGAGACCTCTATTTCTGTCAACACACAGCACTTGGTCACTGTCCCATTGGACTGGCCACATACATGGGCCAGGCTTACGTGCCTGGACTTTTCTGGAACCCACATTAAAAGTGAGTAGTGCCCAAGTTGGCACTGCTCTGGGGTCTGCTATTGTCATGGTCCTCAGTTCAATGCCTTGGCAGCTAAGTGGCAAGAAGTATAGCACATAAACGCATTTAGAGAGCCGAGGGGCAAAGCAGGAGAGCTTCCAGGTGTAGGAGTAGCTCTTGGGTCTCCATCATCTCAATATTCAAGACCTCTCTTTCTGTCCAGGCTCCTGGATATCTGGGAATTAGAGATCCCAATGGGCGCGGTGCCTGGTCTGCATGCAGTACTCACTAGAGCCACCAGATGGCGCCAAAGCAAAGCCAAAAGAACAGTTTTCGGAGAATTCCAATTCCTCAGGAGTTTGGGCTTAGGAGATTCCAGAAGTCCCCCTCCTTCTGATTTCCTAACTTCTGCTATTCCTACACCATTTATATGGCTTTGCCTTTCCCACCTACTCACTTACTATCTACTTTACATCAAGTGGCCTTTTAAAAATTATGTTCATTTAGTAAAAATTATAGGAATTTTATATCACTTGTCAACGGAAGACTGGCATCCCTTGGCATAAACACAACAGAACTGGGGAAAAAAGAATTCCAAGGGCTGGAAAAACGTTCCGGAAGCCAGGCTAGATCGGGTTGCCTCGTTGGAAAATGCCCATTTTTTGGTTAAAAGTGTTCAGGACACATTGGCCCCAAACTGAGAATTTCCCTTTAGTGTAAAAAAAAAAAAAGAAAAAGGACTGCAAAGGGGGAGAGTCGTTCATTCCATCATTCTGCATGGCACAGCACTGAAGCTCCACATCACTTAAAATCAATGCTTTGTGTGGGGGAAGCTTCCCCACCAGGGGTATCAATATTTTGTGCAAACACCAAGCCAGCCTGTGTCAGGTGGGCCTGACCTGGGCTCTCCTAGGGCACAGCGTAAGGGAAGGGCCACCCGGGCGGCCAGTCCTTTGGGGGCCTGATTTCGTCTACCCCAAGTCTCCTGGTCAGAGGTCTTCTCTCTCTTCATAGCTCTCTGCACTCTCAGTCCTATGGGTGCCCAAGTTAGTGCCCCCATTCCCTGAAATTAACCACTCCTCGGGCTCAGCCTCTCTGGCACCTACCTTATCCCCCCTGGATACATGGTATCCAGCGTTTTCTGGACCATGTTTCCTATATTTGTAGGGCAGAGAGCTCAGCTTGCCTCTGGCCTCAGCCTGCTGCCCAGGGCTACTGGGGCATAAATGACAATGAAACTAACCTCGCGTGATTTACTCTGCCCTTCCTCTGCACGAGGCACTTGTCCGTGCCTGTGTGTATGACATCACATAGCCCTCCCAACAGCCCTGCAGGGTAGATGCTGTCATTACTCCTGTTCCACAGACAAGAATCCCAAGGTTCAGAGAGGGTAAGCCTCGTTAACCACGGCATCAGAGCAACAAAGGGGCCGAGCTGGGATTCAAACCCAAGGGTCTGACCGCAGAACCCATACACTCAGGAGCAAAGATTCCAGAAGGTGGAATGTGGTTGAGAAATGACTCTGCAATACTGTTGAGTGCTCTGAGCACAGCCTGTGTGCCAGGCGTGCTAGGTGGTTGTCGAATCAAATCCTTACCAGCCTCCTTCAGGGTAGGGGTCTTTGTCCGCATTTTATAAATGAGTAGAATGAGGCTTTAGGGGGTCCGTGCCCAAAGATACACACCAGATAAATGGAAGAGGCACTCTTTGCCTCCACGGCTTTTTCCAGAGTTGAGAGGTACTGAAGCCAACCCCACTATTGTTCTCTATATGGGGCATTTTTGGGGGGGTGGGGGTGGTGAGTCTTACTTAAGAAATATTTTCCTCTCCTCAAAGTGAGAAAGATATCCTAGATTTTCTCCTAAAAAGTTTTGGATTTGTTTTGGCATTTAAATCCTTAGACCACCTGGACTTGATTTTTGTGTATACTGTGAAGGAAGGATGTAAGGTCACTTCTCCCTATCTCAGTAACAGCCTCTACAACTAGATGACCCGACACTCTGCCAGTTCCAAATACCAGGGTAGCATCTGTGGTCATACAAACTTGAGAAAGCCTTGAAGTTTGCCTTGGCACCACGAATGAAGAAAGTTTTGCTAAGCAAATTCAAATGACGGTGCACTTACGAGATAAGGCTGTTTACAAATACCAAATATGAACCTGCCGGTGATCCTTGTGTTAACCACAAATCTAATCATCCTTTTTTTTTTTTTTACCTTTTGTTCCAAGATATTTTTGAAATTGTTTTCAATTCTTTCGTGGAAGAGGTTCAGGATCCAGCTGGGGAAAAAGAGGAAAGAGGGTTAGGATCCACTTTATGATTAACTAGGACTCCCAAAGGGAGGGCGACCCACAGATCTGAACTTCCCCCATGTTATCCCAAGAAGGGACCCAGCTAGATGGGGAACTATCGTATACTGTTAGTGGGAAGGTCAGTTGGTGCAACCAGCATGGAAAACTGTGTGGAGGGTCCTCAAGAAGTTAAAGATAAAACTACCGTATGATCCACCAGTTCTACTTCTGGATATTTATCTGAAGAAAACAAAATGCTAATTTTTTTTTTTTTTTAAGATTTTATTTATTTACTTGTCCGAGATAGAGGGAGAGAGAGTGAGCACAGGCAGACAGAGAGGCAGGCAGAGGCAGAGGGAGAAGCAGGCTCCCTGCTGAGCAAGGAGCCCAATGTGGGACTCGATCCCAGGGTGTTGGGATCATGACCTGAGCCGAAGGCAGCTGCCCAACCAATGAGCCACCCAGGCGTCCCCAAAATGCTAATTTGAAAAGATATTTGCACCCCCTTGTTCCTTTCAATCTTATTTATTATAGCCAAGATATGGAAACAACCTAAGTGTTCATCGATGGATAAAAGGATGAAGAAAATGTGGTGTACGTGCGTGTGCGCGCGCGCCTGCGCACACACGCACACACAAAATGAAATAAGTCAGAGAAAGACAGATACCACACGATCTCACTTATACACGGAATCCAAAAAAACCCAACCACGGCCAAGCTCACAGATACAGAGAACACACTGGTGTCTTCAGGAGCAGAGGCCGAAATGGGTGAAGGAGGTCAAAAGGTACAAACTTCCATGTATAAATAAATTATAATAAAAAAAATTTCCAGTTATCTATAACTAGGTCCTGGGTATGTGACACACAAACGGGGGACTAGAGTTCATAATACTGGGTTGCATATTTGAAAGCTGCTAAGAGTAGATCTTAAAAAGTTTCCATCACAATAAAAAAATTTTGTAACTATGCACGGTGACAGATGTTAACGAGACTTCTTGTGGTTGATCATTTCACAGTATCGACAAGGATCGCATCATTGTCTCATATACCTGAAAGTACTATGTCATTTGTACCTCAATAAAAGAGAAAGAAGGGGGACATTCAGGCCTATTCTTTATACCCTAAAAAATCCACAGAACCACTTACCTGGCAGTTTAGCAAGTAGTCACTCACTCATTCATTCAACAAACCTTGACAGAGCTCCTCCTACCAGCTCAGCCCTGAGTTAGCTGTTGAGGGGACACTGGTGAATACGTTCATGGAGCACGTGATTTGAATCTAACCCGCTTCAGGTAAAGTTGCCCCGAGAGACCCTTCCCCACCACAGATCGTGCTCGGTGAGAATCATGGCCCAGAACAGACATTGCACGCCGTGTTCTCAGCTGGAGTGAAGGTAAGAGATTGTGGGACATAAGTGAACTAAGTTAGTGGAATTATGTCTGATAAAATGTTTTTCTCCCACATATTTTCCCTTACCATTGCATACTTACTGATTGAGTGGTGTGTATTATAACTGTATGTATCAATTCATGCAGTAAAATTGGACACAAGTATTTTCTGGGGGTTCTGCAGAAAGCATCTTGACCTTTCCAGGATTCTGTCCCCTGAGCCAGCCCAGGACATAGACTGGCTGAACGTTGGACCCTCTGTGGGTCTGAATAATGCCAGGTGTAGAGAAGCAGGCTGGAGTCCCTGATAGCTGTGGGTGAGGGTGTTACTTCTAGAAAAGTCTGTCCTCTCCAACATCTCTGGCTACCCCTCCAACATGAGGTGGAAGAAGAACAGATTGAAGCAGTAAGAAAATTTCCAAGGATCACAGGCTACCTAAAGTCATCCTGGCTCCATTCCTCCTCTTGTCACCCAAATTTGGTCCAATCTCGTAAATCTGCCACAGGTACTGCCGTGAACTCTAGGCAGTCGCTTAACCAACTGAGCCACCTAGGTGCCCCAGGAAGTGACCTTTCAAAAGAGCCAATCTGATTATATCCCTGCCTTTCTTAAAATCCTCCAGTGGCTTCCCACTGCCTTACTTCAGGATAGAGACTCGAGTTTGGCTACTGCTTATTCTCTTCTCTTCTTCTAATCAATCACCACCCCTTCAGGTACACTGATGCCTGCTTGCTTCCTGGGAAGCTCAGGCTTTTCATGCCTCAGGATCTTTGCACATGCTTCTTCCTCCACCACAGAAGTTCTCCTCTCCTCTTTGGCTAAAATTCAAGGCTCGTACTCGCTTTGGCAGCACATATAATAAAATTCAAGGCTCATTTTAGATATCCTTTCCTTGAAGAAACTGCCTCTGCCAGATGTTAGCTAAGTCCTCTACATTCATAGCATCTGGACTCTCTCCTTTTAAACACGTTATCACAATATTCAATGTATGCTAAAATATTTTATGTCTCCTTCCCCCTACTAGACTATACATTGCACCAGGGTGGAGACCCTGTCTCTTTTGCATCATCTTATATTCCTAACATTTAGCTCAGGATCTGACGAATAATAGGGCATCGATAAATATTTGTTAACTGAATGACTGAGGAAATCTAGAGGCTCCCCATTTTGGTCAAAACCTGGGTGCTCATGGTTCTGTGTCCCTATCAATAGCACCCAACTATGCAGCTATCACCCCCCCTAACAAATGAACAAAAATGTTTTTCTGACCCCCGCTGTGCCCACCCCAACTGTGTGTGTGTGTGCATGTAAACCACACAGGATTTCACAGCTTTGCTCCTGAGAAATGGGGTATTAAGCCCACCGAGTTCAAACAACACAGTGGTTTCAAGCTATTCAGTCTCCACTCAAAGTTTCCTTTTCCAAATGGCAGCCTTGAGTTCAAAGGCTTTAGTATTTGTGCAGAAAACATCTGTCCGTTGAATGAATGTCCAGTGAAGTCTCTGGGTTCTCTAAAATATAAATGCCCCTAAAACTGAGAGGGATAGAGGACCCCACTTTTCTGCTGACATTTGTCCCCCCCAAGATGGTCACCCAGCCAATACATGTCCAGCTAAGAGGCAATTGGCCATTCGTTCTGTTTGCCATCTACCGCCCCCCCCCCCCGCCAGTCGCCAGTGCCCTCTGTCTCCTCTCTGTGTCCTGGGGGGCTGACATGTGTAGATTCCTCTCTCAAGCCCTTTTGCTGTCTGGCTAATGGGGGGCACAGGCATCAAGCAGAGGGAGGAGCTGGGGCCCTTATGCCCACGTGTGCCCCTGCTGTGCACTACACACCTGCCCCATGCCCCTTCTCCAAGATTCTGGCTCTTTCTGGGCTCTGGTGACACTCTTCTGTCCCCTCTCACCTTCCGCCCTAGGGGCAGGAATAGCTCCCTACTGTCCCTCCAGGCTGTTTAACATCCCTTGCTGAACACACCCCTTAACCCTGCCCACACTCCTGGGAGGATTCTTGTCATCAGGTCCTTGTCAGTGAGGCCTTTTGAGCAGCCTCTGGGTCCTGCCAGGATCTGAGGGAGGCAGTGCCAACCCAGACCGAGTGGGAAGGCAGTCACTCTGGGGACTGGCCTCATTCCTTCGCTATGCACTGAGTATCTCCTCCCAGCAGGTCACTTCAGAATGCTGGATTGCCATTCAAGGCCACTTGCTCAGGTGTCAGCAGACTGTCTCTCTCCATCTTTCTTTCCTCCCTCCTTCCTTCCCTCTTTCTCTTCCTCTCTTTCCTTCAGACTTTATTTATTTAGAGAGAGTGTGAGTAGTGGGAAGGGGCCGAGGGAGAGAGAGAGAGCCTCTCCCACAGACTCTGCGCTGAGCCTGACATGGGGCTCCCTCTGGGGCTCAGTCCCACAGCCCTGAGATCATGACCTGAGGGGAATAGAAGAGCCTGATGCTCAGCAGACTGAGCCACCCAGGTGCCCCAGCAGACTTTTTCTTAAAGGGCCAGACAGTCAATATTTTGGGCACCGCAGGCCACATGGTCTCTGTTGCAGCTACTCCGCTGTTGTAACCATAAAGCGGCCACAGACCTGATGTGAGCAGATGAGCGTGGCTGTGCACTGATGACTTTATGTACGAAAACATGATGCAGACTGGATCGGCCTGCAGGCTCTTAGTTTGCCAGCCTCTGATCCTGATGCGCCTGAAATTGTTCTCTATGCCCCATCAGGAGCGTCCCTGGGTGGACTGGATGCCAAGGCATCTTGGACAACCGCCAGCAAGGGCGTGGACTCACTTACCTTAGTTGTCCGGAAATGTCAACACTCATGTGGCCGATGGAGTTGCGGCAGCGGGCTACGGAGGCAGTGGGCCGTCCGGACGGGTCCTTGCCCAAGTTCAGAGAAACTGAGATGGAAATGTCATCCACACTCACATCGAAAGTCCCATCTAGGGTGCTGGTCGGGAGTTATAGGAAGCAAACGGTGTATGATCAGTCACTTCCAGGAAGAGGAGGCAAAAGACCAGTCCCCAGGTCCTTCCTACCTAGCTGTGTACCCTAACTGAGCCTTTACTT
Source organism: Mustela nigripes (assembly GCF_022355385.1). NCBI lineage: Eukaryota > Metazoa > Chordata > Mammalia > Carnivora > Mustelidae > Mustela > Mustela nigripes. Next base: position 120,013,936 of record NC_081563.1, on the reverse strand, counting down.
TGCAACCAGCATTTATTAAGCACCTGCTGTGTGCCGGAAAGGCAAACTGCTAAGCGCATTCCATCTGTTATTTTACTTAATCCACAGCTTTATCAGTGAGGTAGACTATTATTATTATTATAATTATTATTTAAGGATTTTATTTATTTATTTGACAGACAGAAATCACAAGTAGGCAGAGGCAAGGTAGAATGAGAGGGGGAAGCAGGCTCCCTGCTGAGCAGAGAGCCCGTTGTGGGGCTCGATCCTAGGACCCCAGGATAATGACCTGAGTCAAAGGCAGAGGCTTACCCCACTGAGCCACCCAGGTGCCCCAGAAGTGGGATATTACTAATCCAAATTTTACAGATGGGGTTGGAGGCTTGGAGAGGGTCAGATTTGTTTCTTTGTAGACTGGTTGTCTGAGACACATTCTGACCTGAGTACTACTCACACGAAAGCCTTTTTCACCTTCCAGTTCCCACTGATAAACACGTAGTTATTGGACAGGGTAGCTCTGACCCCCTGTCTTGGGCGTAGCCTCAGATCCGAGTTCCTGAGCTCAAAGTGATGGATCTTCAGTCTGGGGAAGGAAGGCAGAATATCAAACCCAGGAAAGCCAGGCGCATACCAGTCCTCTGTGTGAGGCTCTCCGGCTCTGGAGTTGTTAGTGACTTCCTGTTGTTGCTAATTTCTGGGCTGTTTCACTCTTCCCTCTTGGGCTTTTTGGTTGTTCTAACACCTTTCTAGAAAATTCCCTGTATTAGAGTCCCTCCACTGAAGTTCCTCGTGTGGATTCTGCTTTTTTGGGCAGGTCTGTGATGGGGATAGTCCCCCTGCATGGTACACTCCTTTATGTCACCCCCTCCCTGTGGCCATTTGAGTTTGTGGCTCTTGTTGCAGCAACACTCATGAATTCACTCAACAAACATTCACTGAGATCCTGCCCTTGAAGAGCTCACAGTTGGTGGCAGATCTAGACATGTTAACAAACCATAATGGCCTATTGTGAAAACCAGATGCGAGAGGTGCTCTAGGGCTGTGGGAAAGGCCCTTGACCTCTAAGTGGCGTGGCCTCAGTATTGTGTGTGTGTGTGTGTGTGTACATGCAAATTTAAAGTACTTCCTTTTTGCTCACTGCCTTCAGGAAATTGTCCTGGGAGACTTGGGGAGGATTCCAAGAGGCAGCTTTTTCTATCAGGGATGAATAAATGATCCCCAAGAACCTATTATGGACACTTAGGGGCCTGGGGAAGAAAAGTCCATGCAATCAAGGAACGGCTTAAAGAAAGAGTAAAGTGTGAAGACTCTAAGATTGACTGTCTAACAGCTACAGGGAGGTCAAGGTCAGTTAAGCCTTATGGGGAGGGAGATGAGGAACGGGGGCTGGTTCACCTGGACCCGGAGGCCACCTGTTTTATTCCTCACTAGGGTTAGTTGTGGATGCCATCTTCAAGAAGTAGTATGCAAATAAAATGCACACATTTTCCAGAACAACTTAAAGTCCTTCATTACAGACCCATTACAGCTCCAAAGTCTTCAGAGGAATGGATAGCGTATCTCAAGGAGGTCTCTCATTTAGGCACTCAGGAGAGTAGCCCGAGGTCTCTGGCAGAGAAAAAAATCTAGGGCTAGTTTCTGCAGGACTGACCTCAGGGTCTGTGAATGTTTTTCAAGGCTCTCCCTCCCATCCTGATGATTCAAGAAACATACAGCACCTTCCAGAAGTGTCACAAGAGTTGGTCATGATCATTTTGCCTTTAATCCAAGTGATGATTCTGTGTTTATCCCCTTCTCCCAAAAATCTAGGCCCCCATTTTACCTCCTCACCTACCCCTACGGTGGAGAATGGAGACCTCACCTGTAAAAGTCATAGGCCACGCTTTTGATCCAGCCGACTTTGAAGCTTCCGGAGAAATCAGGCAACTTGATCGTAGACAGCTCCTTCTTCAGGATGGCTACTCCGAATCGGCGGGCTGAGGGGAAGTAGTGGGAGTCAGCTCTTTCCGTGGGAGGCAGCCAAGCCCCACGGTCGAGTGGCCGGGCTCTGAAATCACACGGGCTGGGACGGAATGTAGGACTTGCCATTTCTTCTACCTGTGCTCCCAGGCAAGTCTCTTAAATTCCTTGAGCCTCACTTCTCCCCATCTGTAGAATGGTCATAGTGATGATGCCCACCGGAGTGTGAGAATTAAATTAGATTGTGAACTCAAAGTGCCAGATAAATGTTATTTATCTCCTCAACAAGATCGTGGAAACAATGATGTGATACAGTGGGGCTTTTGAGGACTTACTGATGCGTGGTCAAACCTTCAGGTTTTTCAGTTGCCCCGGGGCCACAGGTTCACAATGCAGATTCCCAGGCCTAGCTTCAGTTGCCCCAGAGACAGATATTTGGAATCTGTATTTTAACATAGGTTCCAGAAATTCCGGTTGATCCGGAATTGATCCCCGCCTCGGGAAAATGCGGGTCTAGTCTCATCCTTCACCTGTGATACTCAAGACCTGGAAACTGAAGCCCAGAGAGAGACCTATCCAAGGTTTCTGAGCCAGGTAGGGGAAGAGCCCCAGCTTGTGGACCCTTGTCGAGAGTACCCTTGTCCATGCCACTCTGGTGGGCAACAGTGGGCACCAGAAAAATGGCTGACCCTCCCCCACCCTTACCATATTCCAGGCCTTTCCTGGTGATTCTGGCCACGAACCCAGGATTAGATGTCCCTTCTTCGAATCCAGAGACCTCTGCCAGCAACAGTAGCGCCACTACCACAAAGAACGATCTGGCCATCATCCTGTCCTCAGCAAGGACCCAGGCGGGGGTTGGTCAGAGTCTCTCTGTAGGAGCCTCCCTTCTCGAAGGTGACAGCAGGGCCGGAGTGCTTATAAGGCCAGCAGCCAGATGAGGAACTGAGCCTGTTGGGAGAGAGGGCGTGGAATGTTCAAGGCTTTGTGGCAGCCCAATTTTCAGCAAGTCGAGATGGGGAGAAGTTTGCTTGTGAAATTGTTTGAGGTTTATTTCTGGCCAAAGTAGGGCCACCGCCTCCAGCCTCTTCCTCTTCCAAGCTCTGTTGCCCAGTGCTGCCTGAGGACCCTCCCTGCAACACCTCTGTCTAGCGGCACACCTCCAGTCATTCCCCATTCATTATCTACGGATTGAAACGTAAACATCCAGCGTGGCAGCGGAGGCTCACAGCCTGGCTCTGATTTCTCCAACTGGACCTTCCACCAGCTTCCTGCCGAGCCTGCACTCTGGCTCCCCCGGGGCCCTGCGGTCCCCACTGATAACCACGGGAGACCATCGCCAGCCAGGCTACACATACAACAAATGGATTCTGCAGTTCTAGGCTCCCGACGGCTTCGCATTTTTTTTTTCCTCTTGCTTACATTGTTTTAAATCAACTTTATTAAGGTATAATGTATATGCAATAAATGCAGACATTTTAAGTGTCTGATCCCACCTCTTACCCCTGAAAACCATGGACCTGCTTTCTGAGACTGTCCATTCATTTTGCCTGTTCCAGAGCTTTGTGCAAATGGAACCGAGCAGTCTGCATCCCAACTGTGCTGACTGCCTTCTTTCGTGCAGCGTTACATCTTTGAGAGGAATCCCGGGTGTTTCATTTGTCAGTACTTCACTCCTGTTTATTGTAGAACAGTGCACACAGCCACCGGACCAATCCTTCTTTTATTGTATCGTATCTTTAATTTTCTTCACATAGGAAATACATCCACATGGCTCAGCAGTCAATCCGTATAACAAGACAGACAGCGAGGGGTCTGGCTCTCAACCCTTTTCTGCATCCCATCGGCTCCTATCGCCTTTGCAACAAAACAACATGAAACGCCACTGGGGTAAGACATTGAAGGTGACTTGACACCTTACATCTTAGGGCCCATGGGAGCCCAGAGAGGGAGCAATCAAGACAGGAGAGGCACTTGGTCTGGGTTTCGAAGTATGTGTAGGAGTTTGGTAAGTAGTCACAGAGAGGAAAGGTATCCTGGACAGAGGGAACAGAATGAGCCAAGACACGGAAGCCTGAGGCAGCACTGCACATCCTGGAAAGCACAGGGAACTGTAGGGTGAGAGGCGGGAATGAACGAGAGCGTGGCTGAAGACCAGGCTTAAACGTGGACAGAATCTCCTCTTGAAGGGCCTGGATAGCCTGGTTGAAGTATGAACAAGGAAGAGTTTTCATTTTCCCATCATTGATCATCTCTATGTTGTGTTACATTTTCCTTTTCCCCTAGATAGTGGCTCCTTTCGTGACCTCTTGGTCCTGATTCAAACATTTCCATCACGTTCAGTTTAATTTACGACTTGGTCTTGTGCTTGTAAACCTGAATCTCCTATTCCACCACTCAATGTTTTCTCTCTGCCCCGTGCAGGCATCTGGAGGCTCTCACGGCTTGGAGCAGACAAGCATGTATGTGCCCTTGCGTGTACACGTATGTCCACATGTGCAATGGTATGTGAGCATGTTTGCACGTGAGTGTATCCGTGCGTATATGTGTATCCGTGCGTGTGTGCTTACATGGGCATGCATGTGTGCACGTGTGTATGTGGCGGGGCTGGTTGTCTCTTCATGCAACCCTCCCTCTCCCCTACTCTGACCTGTAAGGTAGGAGGGAGGGGCTACCAGGGAGCGCTGGAAGTCCTCTCTGTGTATCTCAGGGGTGGTGAGTGGCCCATGCTGAGGCTTCTCAGCATCGACCAAACTTGATATCCATCAACTCAGGGTAAGTAGACTGAGGCCCCCGGGGGGACCTGTTACTGAGGCGCTTAATTCCAAACAGTTGTTCCAGGCAAGAACCAACCTTTGGGAGAACTGTCCTTGATCTTAGGCCTGTGGCCAGAGTTGAGTCTAGTTTCACTTCCCTTTGGAAGATGAGACATCAGGGGGGTGGTCGTTGCCTTTTCTTTGCTTGTCGCAGTGCCTACGTCTCTAGGACATCCCCATTCTTCTGGAGGCCCCTTTGTCTCAGTTTTGTTTAGGGGAACAGTCAAGAATCTTTTCCTCTCTCCTGTCAGATGGTCTGGAGAAGGGATAGTAGAGGGTCTTTGTTGACATCCTCCTGGAAAGAGTTTAATCAGGAGCCTGGCCAGCTCAGGTCTGGGTTCTGCCCAGAGCTCCAGCAGCAGCCGGGGGATGGAGATCTACATGAAGGGGGCCCATGGGCTTGGACTTCAGGGTAGTCTGGGAGACAGAACAGACTCAGACTGCCCATGTCAGTTTCCTGAGCCTATGTGACAGGGTGAGCAAGCTGGCAGGATTCAATAATAGAAATTTATTTTCTCACAGTTCCAGGGCTTTGACGTCTGAGATCGAGGAATCTTCGAGTCTTCTCAGGGCTGCGAGGGAGATTCACTCCAGTCCCCTCGCTTCTGGGGCTCTCTGCCAATCGTTGTCATTTTGTAGCTTCTGCCTTCCTTGTCCATGGAGTTCTCCCTGGGCATGTGGCTGTCTCCAAATTTCTCTCTTTCAATAAAGACACCAGTCCTGTTGGATTAGAAGCCCACCTTAATGACCCATCTTAATCAATTACCTCTGCAATGACCCTATTTCTCAATAGCATCACATTCTGAGGTATTGGGGGCTACAATTTCAACATATGAATTTGCCGGGGGTAATCCAGCTCATAACAGTGTCCCATCAGCTGTAAGGAGTGAGGATAGCAGTTCAAGTCTTGGGGATGCTGGAATTTGCATCAAGGACCTACATGACTGTCCCTCCATAAGCCTCTATCCCATCCCCCAAATGGGCATAATGTTACCAAGCTTGCAGGATTTCTGTGGAGATTAAATAACATTTGGGAATGCACTAGGGTGTCTGGAACCTGCTGAGCCTAGGCAGAGAGGTCGAATGCATTGGGGACCATCCCTCAAGCTGACCTCCTGAGACATCTCATCTTGCCAGAGATGCAAATCCAGCAGTAAAGAAGACCTCTTAATTGTGGCTTTCACTTCTCCTTTGGCCAAAACTTGAGGTCATGTCCAGTGAATTGGAAGTTCATGCATCAGAACTCCAGGGTTTAAGCCCCACACAAACTCTGTACTGACGGCGTGCCTTTGACACATTCACGGACACTACCTCTTCATCGGAACCTCCCAGGCATCCTGTACCCATCTGACTTAGTGTGCCCTCTGCCACCTCGTCCTGGGACTGGTCTCCTCACTGGCCACCACCGAAATCCCTCTTCTTCCAAAGATAAGGAGTGCATGCCACCCTGTGAATACCCAGGGGTGGCCCAGCCTTGGCATTTTTCTTCTCCCCCATGGTGGGACCACTTGAACTCTCTGTTGGGTGCACCGCAGGCCTGCACAGACCTTGACCTGCATCAAGAATATTGTGTCTGTTATTAGTCCTTTATCCAGACTCAATCCCACCCCTCACCTTCTTCCAGAACTGAGCTGAAGCTCTAGCTTACTGATTACAAAACATTTTTCAAAAGTTATTTATTTATTTATTTGAGCGAGAGAGTGTGTGTGCACAGGGTGTGAGCAGGGGGAGGGACAAAAGGGGAGGGAGAGAGAGAGAGAGAGAACCTTAAGCAGACTTGGTGCTGAGCTCAGAGCCCCAGTGGGGCTCGATCTCATGACCCGGACCAAGCTGAGCCACCCAGGCACCACTGTTTACACAATATCCTTATAGACAATATCTGTTCATGATAAAAACAGTACAAATGGTATAAAAGGGTGATAACATCTCTTCCTTTCACTACTGTCCCCAGGCCTCCAGGTTTCTGTCCCAGAGGCAGTGTCTTTCTCATCTTTGCAGAAGTCCTTTGTGACAACAGAAGCGCACATGGTAACACGAGTCCTCTACATCCACATGTCTTTGAACTTGGAGGGAGGGCGCAGTGGCCGCAGACTGTGAACAGCATGTGGTCACTCGGTGCCCTGCAGCTGACCCACTCCTGCCCCACGGGGCACCTCCCAGGGTGATGGAGGACGCCTGCCTTAGCCTGCACATGGGGACTGCAGCAACCTGCACACCCAGGCCTGCTGGTTTGAGCCTTCATGGCCTCCATTACATTGTGAATGTCAAAAAGCAGGTGTTTGTTTGATGACTGTGTGGACAGCGGGAACTTCGGGGGATTCTGCTCTCTGGATGAGACCACCCATAAAAGGCTGGCAGAGAAGACTCTGGACTCCTTAGGAGAGTTTGTTGAAGACCTCGTGGAAAAACCTTACATAATCAAAGACTGTGAGGTCTTGTCTGGGAGTGTTTTAACAGTTAAACTGGGTGGAGATCCAGGAACCTATGGGATCAACAAGCAGACCCCAAACAAGCAAATCTGGTTATGTTCACTTTGGCGGGGTGGGGGGGCTACACTTAGGACTGGATGGGGAAGAACTTGGTGTACTCCCACCACGATGTGTCCCTCCAGCATCTGTGGCCACTGGGCTGACTAAGGCCTTAAAAACCAAATGGGACTGATCTTCTCTGGCCTCTTCTGGAAAAGGCACTTGATGCCCAAGCCCAATTCCAAAGACATCAAAAGCTATAAAGCCAAGACCCCGGGCTTTCTTCTGCAGCTAAGTGTCTGGTATTTTTCCATTCCCGATTTTGAAGACGGTTGTCTGCTGTGTCTCAGCTCTGTGAAAAGAATGTGTTGCCTGCCACCCTCCCCTAAATTCAGATTTTTAATTTCCATAGTCTTTTTAAAAAATTTATTGTCTGATTTCTTCCTTCACAGGATATCCCTTCTCTTTGAAGGGATATGTCCATATATGCATACATTTATATATAATGTTACAACAAAGAAAAATAAGAAGGAGAAATATCAGGAGAAATGACTTGATTTCACTATCCATTCTTTGAAGGACTGAACTGCAAAAAATCACATAAAGGGCAGCTGGCCAACTTCACCTCACTGTCTGCAAATGAGACTCATTCAAGAGTTGCCTGTGAATGTTAAAACAACAATAACAAAAACTTGACCTTGGAGTTGGTTTCACATCAGCACGCTCAGGGTGCAGATCTGCCCTGTCTGAATGACTGCAGACTATTCCATTATGTGGATTCATTGTTTGTGTGATGGGTCATCTCTTGATGGACATTTAGATTAGTTCTGTTCTTGCTGTGACAAACTATACCGCCAATAGTATCATTGTGCAAAGGGATTTGTGGGCCAGTGTGACTATGTCTGTGGGAATTCTCTTACAAGCACATACTTTGGCTGCTGGGGTCTTTGCAAGTTTTGCTAGATTGTTACTATGTTCCCTCCAACCAAGTTAAACTCATTCACAATTGTCTTTCATTTGGGGACTGGCTGTTGGCTTTGCCTCTGAAACCAGAGCCCGGAACCACAACCCACTTCTCATTTGTGGCTTATCTCTGGTCTATTTCACGCCCACATGGACCACCTTTTTAAAAAATCACTTTTCTTCCCCTCTGAAAGTCAAAAACCACACGCTAAAATATATGCATTGTGTGGAAAGGGGGTCTTCCTTATCTTTTTTAATTTTTAAAAAAGATATTTATTTATTTATTTGACAGACAGAAATTGCAAGTAGGCAGAGACAGGGGGAAGCAGGCTCCCTGCTGAGCAGAGAGCCTGATGCAGGACTTGATCCCAGGACCCTGAGATCATGACCTGAACTGAACGCAGAGGGTTTAACCCACCGAGCCACCCAGGCATCCTGGATAGGGTCTTCCTTATCTTATTTACAACTGTATACCTTCCTCCTAACACACTCTCTGATCTATAAGAGGCACTCGGTAAATAATGGACGAATGAATGAAAGAGTAGAGAGGCTGAATAAACTTAAGACCTTGACTTTTCATCTCTCACACTCGAGTGGACCAAATGAAGAAGCATTATGTAGGAAAGCCGATGGGTTGCCTGACACGAAGCCATCTTCCTTCGAGCAAACCTTGGGTTTTGTTCCTGTCCAGTCCTCCTCCATGTCATTCTAGTAAATTCTGACTTGTCTAAGTCAGTCATACCATTCCTTTGCCAGTGACCAGCTTAGAAAATGCATATGATCCCCTCCTGGCCATGGAGAGGTGTTGAAGTCCCCTGATGAAGGTTTCCTCACTGTCAGGACATAAGCTGCATGAGGAGTCGTAGTTCTCTGCTGCTGGAGGTTGTCATGTAGGTATGTGATACCTGGACCTGTGGCAGCCACCTTGGGGTAGTGAGAGGAGCCAGCCCAGGGTAAACTGCCAAAACAGAAAGAAGCTATCCTTTTGGTTAAACACAGAGCCACCGAATGGGCCAAGTCCAAATGGCCAAACCCAGAACTGCTGACTGTGGTATTTGCTGTTACATAAGACAATAATTCATTACCATTTTCTCTAACTTGCAGCCAAAAAGCAGCCTAAATGAAATCTGTTCCCTTGATAAGTTACAAAACTCACATGCCTGAAGTGCATTTATAATGCAGATGAGGGACACTGGAAATTCCAGAAGCCTTGCATATCTTGAATTTGTTTTGCCTAACCAACAGGGGGAAGACTCAAATGAGTATATATATGTGTTGCTCAAAATATGGTAGTAGAGGCAAGCACAAAGGGAATAAAAGATTTGTTTCCTTTTCATCAAAGGTGAGCCATTTCAACATTTTCAGATAGACCTTTTCAATATCCTTTCTCTGTTTCCTTACATATGATGTTAATGTAGATAATAGTAAAATATAATGGCAATTATCTAGGGTTTTTTTCTTTTTGTTTGTTTGCTTTTTTATGAAGCATAAACATTTTTCTCTCTGCGGTCAGAGAGCCCTCAATAATGTGATTTTTGATTGTTGCATGCATTTTGGGGAACAGCTCTGCTGGATTTCCTGTTGCAGCTTGGGAGGTCCGGTTACTTCATCATCTCCCTCTCTGGTTGCCAAGGGTCTAAAGGGTGGAGACCAAATATTGTGGCCAGCCCGAGTTTCTCAGTGGAGTCCTTTAGTCACTGTTGGTACAAATCACCCCAAGAAGACCTTAAAATACAAGTCCCAGGGGCTCAGCACACTAAAGCAAACACTCAGAGCAGCCCTCGAGGTAATTCTGATGCACGCTGAAGAGTAAGAAACATAGAACTCAGCTTCCATCACTTTCCAGGCGAAACCTGCCCTCTCACAAATTGAGTTGGGGCACCTCCTCCTCTCCGTTTGGGCGGGTGAGATTTTACACCACCATCTGCCCCTCCTAGCTTGCACTAGAGTCTCTGCCACTCCCCTCATCAGCTGTTCTCCACCTTGGGAACTTTCAGCCATCAAACTCTTTTCTATTACCAGAATTCTGAGAACCCTTTCCTGCTTCTCTGCAAATTCCACCTGTGGGCCCCAGGACCTTAGTTGACTAGAATTCTAGAACTGTCCAGACAAAGTCTGATGCCTTTCATATAACAACCATCCATATATTCTCATCCATATATTCTTTTCTTTTTTCATCCCATACAAATTCTTGGTGCCCCTACCAGGTACACGCTAGAGCAAAGGTGTGATGGGGAGTGACACTTGTCCCAAGGCTGGCTGCTATTCAGCTCTCAGGTGCAGCTTATGGTGTCCCCCTCTCAGTGAGGCTTCCCTGGGCAACTCTACCTCCATGGGCCCTACCCCCATGCCACCATCATCATGCTCTACCTGTGCCTCAGTGACCTCTTCATTCCTTAATTTGTTGCACCTTCCACTCTTGAAGGATATTTTCGCTGGATATAGAATAGTTGTTCTTTTCAACACTCTAAAGAAGTTACACTTTCACAGTCTCCACAGCTGTGAATGGAGTCATGGAGTCCGTGAGTCATGGATCCGTCATGGTGTCCATGAGTCATGGATCCTTCAAATCACTGTTCCTTATTGTGACATTTTTCTATGACTTCTCTCAAAATTTCCCCCTAATCTTTGGTTTTCAGCAGTTGTATTATGATGTACATAAGTGTGGTTTTCTTCATATTTATCTTACTTGGGTTTAGTTGAACTTCTCGAACCTGCAATTTTATACCTTTCACTAACTTGAGACACTTTTGAATTACAGCCATTGTTAAAATTTTTAAAATTTTAATTAAAAATTTAAAAATTTTTTGGCCTTATTCATTCTCTTTTCTCTTTCTAGGCCTACAATTCCATTTATGTCAGGTCTTTTGATATTGTTCCATCAGTTCCTGAGGCTCAATTCATTGTTTTTTCAAACTTTTCTCTCTCTCTGTTGTTTAGACTGAAAATTTTCTCTTGAGGTTGCTTACTTTTTTTTTTTCTTTTACCACTTTCAATCTACTCTTAAATCCATCTTGTGAACTTTAAAATTTGAGACATTGTAAGTTTTCAGCTCTTGGATTTCCATTTGGTTCTTTTTTAAAGTTTCAGTATTTCTGCTGAGATGTCCTATTTGTTTGTGCATCATGAGCATATTTTCCTTATGTCCTTAAGCATGGTTAGAAGAGGTCCTTAAAAAAAAACCCTTGTCTGCTAATTCCAACACTTGGATCCTCTAGGTGTTGGTCTCGTTTGATTGTCTTTTTTTTTTTTTTTTTTTTTTTTTGAGGATGGTCATGTTTTTCTGCCTTTTGCACATTGAATAATTTAGGATGTATTCTAGGCATTGTGAATGGTATGAAAGCTTTAGATTTTGTCATGTTCTTCTGTAGAATATTACCTGCCTTTCTTTCTTCCTTTCTGATTGTATTAATGAGGGCAGTTGCAATCTTTACCCTTTTGGAGTATAGAGTCTAGCAGAGAAGATGGATATGAAACAAATAATTACATGGTTAGAAAAGGGAAACTGGAATTAAAAATTTAATTAAGGCTGTCATCATTACTATGTGTAGCCATGGCACAAAGTACTTGACAAACATCATTTTATTTAATCCTCATTATTTCCTTCTAAAGTGGGTGTGTTAGTTTCATCTAGGGAGGCTGGGAGGCTGGGAACAAGAAATGCTAGCGGTGGAGAGAGTCCTGTGATGTGCAGAGGATACCAGTTTTGTTACCACTTCAGTGTGGGACTCAGAGAAAGCTTATCCCCTCTACAAATGTTTGTATTCCTTTTATAAAAACTGGACAAATATAGTGACCTCCCAGGGTTGTGGCAGATGAAGGAGGTGCAATTTTGAACCCCAGAGAAAGAGACTTTGGAAATCACAATGTTCTTAGAAATGCAAAGAAGGGTGGTGGCATGGGATCTCTCTTGGTTGGTTTCCCCTGCAAACTCTCATGGTTGTGAGGACATAGGTGCTTGGATGTGTTCACATGGCATGGCACAGGTCCTCCTTGGAGGAATGGTTGGGGCTTTTCCCTCTCACTGCCTTGCTGACCAAAGAAGGGATATTTGAGAGGAGTACTTCCAGCAGTACTGGAAGTCAATCAGGGAGATGTAGGAACACAGTGGATGAGAGGCAGCTGCAGGACAAGAGAGCTGCAACAGGAATTGCAAGTCATGGTCAGACACCTGTTTTTTGAGGGAACTTCTTATGAATTTATCTGGTTCATCGGAGCTGGGGATGGTCAGAGAAATAAATGACACCATGAAATGTTCCAATGTCAGAATTATTGGGATCCTTGAGAGGGTGGAGAGAGAGAGGACTAGAAGGTATATTTGACCAAATCATAGCCAAGAACTTCCCCAATCTGTTGAATGAAACAAGCAATCATGTCCTAGAGGCAGAGGGAACACCCCCCCCCCCCCAACACACACAAGATCAATGAGGGCAGATCAACTCATAGGCATATAATAGTAAAACTTGGAAATCTTAGGACCAAGGAAACCTTTTTAAGGTCAGTTAGGGGGAAGGGGGAAGAGATTCCTTAAGTACAGAGGGAGGAACATCAGAATAGCATCAGACCTGTCCACAGAGACCTGGCAAGCCAGAAAGGACTGGCAAGACATATTCAGTATATTAAATGAGAAGAATATGCATCCAAGAATTCTTTATCCAGCAAGGCTGACACTCAGAATAGATGGAGAGATAAGAAACTTCCAGGACCTACAGAGACTGAAAGAATATGTGACCACTAAGTCAGCCCTGCAAGAAATATTAAGGGGGAGGTTATATCAAAGTAGAAAGACCCCAAGAGTGATACAGAATAGAGATATACAGAGATAATCCATAGAAACAAGGACTTCACAGGCAACACGATCACAATAAAATCTTATCTGTCAATAATTACTCTCAATGTGAACAGCCTAAAACCTTCCATAAAACAGCACAGGGTTGCAGATTGGATAGAAAGACAGAACCCTTCCATATTCTGTCTACAAGAGACTCATTTATACCTATAGATACATCCAGACTGAAAGTGAATGCATGGAGGATCATCTTTCATGCCAAGGTACCGCAAAAGAAAGCTGGGATAACAGTTCTCATATCAGACAAATTAGATTTTAAGCTAAAGACTGTAGTCAGAGATACAGAAGGATGCTATAAAATTCTCAAAGGGTCTATCCAACAAGAAGATGTAACGACTATCAATATCCATGCCCCCAACATGGGAGCAGCTAACTGCATAAGCCAATTATTAACCAAAATAAAAAGACACATTGATAATAATACCTTAATCGTAGGAGACCTTAACACTCCATTCTCAGCAACAGACAGATCAGCTAAACGGAAAATCAACAAAGAAACAAGAGCTTTGAATGACGCACTGAACCAGATGGACCTCATAGGTATATATAGAACATTTCACCCTAAAACAACAGAACACTCATTCTTCTCAAGTTTGCATGGAACTTTTTCCAGAATAGACTACATACAGGGTCACAATTCAGGTCTCAACTGATACCAAAAGATTGAGATTATTCACTGCATATTCTCAGACCAAAACGCTTTGAAACTGGAACTCAAGCACAAGAAAAAGTTTGGAACAAGTTCAAACACCTGGAAGCTAAAGACCATCCTGCTCAAGAATGTTTGGGTCAACCAGGAAATCAAAGAACTTAGTCAGTTCGTGGAAACCAATGAGAATGAAGACACATTGATCCAAAACCTTTGGGACACAGCAAAGATGATCCTGAGGGGAAAATACATAACCATCCAAGCCTCACTCAAAAAAAAAAAAAAATCCTGAATACACAAACTATCTTTACACCTTAAAGACCAGGAGAATCAACAACAAATTAAGACTAACCCACACATGAGAAGGGAAGGAATTAAGATTAAAGCAGAGATCAATGAATTAGAAACCAGAAACACAGTAGAACACATTAAAGAAACTAGAAGCTGGTTTTTTGAAAGAATTAATAGGATCGATAAACCACTGGCCAGACTTATCCAAAAGAAAAGAGAAACAACCCAAGTTAATAAAACTATGAGTGAAAGGTGAGAGATCACGACTAACACCAAGGAAATAAATACAATCATCAGAAATTATTATCAACAGCTATATGACAATAAATTAAGCAACCTGAAAGAAATGGATGCATTCCTGGAAACCTATAAACCACCAAGACTGAAACAGGAAGAAATTGACAACTTGACTAGACCCATAACTAGTAATGAGATTGAGGCAGTGATCAAAACTCTCCCAGAAAACAAGAGCCCAGGACGTGATGGATTCCCTGGGGAATTCTACCAAACATTCAAAGAAGAAATAATACCTATTTTCCTGAAGCTATTTCAAAAAAATAGAAGCAGAAGGAAAACTTCCAAGTTCTTTCTTTGAGTCCAGTATTACCTTAATCCCCAAACCACGCAAAGACCCTGTCAAAAAAGAGAATTTCAGACCAATATCCCTGATGAATATGGATGCCAAAGTTCTCAACAAGATCCTAGCTAATGGGATCCAAGAATACATTAAAAGGATATCTGTCATGGCCAGGTGGGATTTATCCATAAGATGCAAGAGTGGTTCAACTTTCACAAATCAATGTGATAGAACACATAAATAAGAGAAGAGACAAGAACCACATGGTTCTCTCAACTGATGCAGAAAAAGCATTTGACAAAATACAGCATCCCTTCCTGATTAAAACTCCACAGAGTATAGAGATAGAGGGAACATTCCTCATCTACATGAAATTCATCTATGAAAAACCCCCAGTGATTATCATCCTCAATGGAGAAAAGCTGAGAGCCTTTCTATTGAGCTCAGAAACATGACAAAGATGTCCACTCTCACCATTATTGTTCAACATAATACTAGGAGTCCTAGCAGCAGCAATCAGAGAGCAAAAGAAATAAAATGCATTCAAACTGGCAAAGAAGAAGTCAAACTGTCTCTCTTCACAGATGACATGATACTGTATGTGGAAAACCCAAAAATCTCCATCCCCAAATTATTAGAACTCATATTGCAATTCAGTAATGTGGCAGGATACAAAATCAATGCACAGAAATCAGTTGCTTTCTTATACTAACAGTGAAACTGTGGAAAGAGAAATTAGAGAACCAATTCCATTTACAATAGCACCAAAAACCATAAGAAAACTTGGATTAAACTTAAACAAAGAGGTAAAGGATCTATACTCTAGGAAATACACAACACTCATGAAAGAAATGGAAGAAGACACAAAAGGATGGAAAAACATTCCATAGTCATGGATTAGAAGAATAAATATTGTTAAAATGTCCATGCTGCCCAGACCAATCTATAATTTCAATGCCATCCCAATCAAAATACTAATGGTGTTTTTCAAAACACTGAAACAAACAATCCTAAAATTTGTATAAAACCAGAAAAGACCCCGAACTGCCAAGGAAATGTTAAAAAAGAAAAAGAAATCTGGTCGCATCACGTTGCCTGATTTCAAGTTATATTACAAAGCCATGATTACCAAGACAGTATGGTACTGGCATAAAAACGGACACATAGACCAATGGAACAGAATAGAGAATCCAGATATGGACTCTCAACTCTATGGTCAACTAATCTATGACAAAGCAGGAAAAAATACCCAGTGGAAAATAGACAGTCTCTTCAATAAATGGTGCTGGGAAAATTGGGCTGCTATATACAGAGGAATTAAACTGGACCATTATCTCACATCATACACAAAGATTAACTCTAAATGGATGAAAGGCCTCAACATGAGACAGGAATCCACCAAAATCCTAGAGGAGAACATAGGCAGTAACCTCTTCGACATTGGTCACAGCAACTTCTTTCAAGCCACGTCTCCAAAGGCAAGGGAAACAAAAGCAAAAATGAGTTTTTCGGACTTCATCAAGATAAAAAGCTTCTGCACAGCAAAAGAAACAGGCAACCCACAGAATGGGAGAAGATATTTGCAAATGACGCTACAGACAAAGGGCTGATATCCAAGAGCTATAAAGAATATCTCAAAGTCAACACCCAAAAACAGATAATCAAGTCAAGAAATGGGCAGAAGACATGAGCAGAACTTCTCTAAAGAAGACATACAAATCACTAACACACACGGAAAAATGTTCATCATTTTTAATCATCAGGAAAATTAAAATCAAAACCCATTGCGATACCACCTTACACCAGTTAGAATGGCAAATATTAACAAGACAAGAAACAACAGATATTGGTGTAGTTGTGGAGAAAGGGGAACCCTCTTACACCATTGGTGGGAATGCAAATTGGTGCCGTCCCTTTGGAAAACATTATGGAGGTTACTCAAAAAAATTTAAAATAGAGCTACTCTCTGATCCAGCATTTGCACTGCTGAGTATTTACCCCAAAGACACAGATATAGTAAAAAGAGGGGCACGTGCACCCCAATGTTCATAGCAGCAGTGGCCACAGTCACCAAACTATGGAAAGAGCCAAGATGCCCTTCAACAGACAAATGGATAAAGAAGATGTGGTCCACATACACAGTGGAATATTACTCAGCCATCAGGAAAGATGAATACCCAACTTTTGCATCAACACTTTATCCTGAGTGAAATAAGTCAACAGAGAAACTCAATTATCATATGATTTCACTTTATTTGTAGGACATAAGGAATAGCATGGAGGACATTAGAAGAAGAAAGGGAAAAACGAAGGCAGAGAAAACGGAGTGGGAGATGAACCATAAGAAACTATGGACTTTGGAGTGCTGTGAAGTGTTTAAACCTGGCGATTCACAGACCTGTATCCCTGGGGATAAAAATATATGTTTATAAAAAATAAAAAATTAAAAAAAAAAGAAACTATGGATTTTGGGAAACAAACAGAGTTTTAGAGTGGAGGGTTGGGGAGATTGGTGATCCTGGTGACGGGTATTAAGGAGGACACAGATTGCATGGAGCACTGGGTGTTATACGCAAATAATGAATCATGGAACACTACATCAAAAACTAGTGACATACTGTATGGTGACTAGCATAACACAATTTAAAAAAAGGAAATAAGATCTTTGCAGATGTATTAAGGTAAGGGTAGAGAAGACATCATACTGGACTAGGTTGGGACTTAAATCCAATGGGAATATCTGTGTGAGAAGAAGAGAAGACACGCAGAGAGACACACAGGGAGAAGGCCACATGGAGACAGGGACAGAGACTGAACAGATGCTGTCACAAGTCAAGGAGTGCCAGGAGCCAACAGAAGCTGGAAAAGGCAAGTTAGGATCCCTCCCTGGAGACTTTGGAGGGATCCGAGCCCTGCTGACACCTTGACTTTAGACTTCTGGCTTCCAGAACTGGGAGAGAATCAATTTCTGTTGTCATAAGTCACAAAGTTTGTGGTCATTTGTCACAACAGCTCTAGGAAGCTAATATAAAGGACAATGTGATCATATTGTTTAAGTTACTTTGACCCATTCGTTTCACTGCCAAGAAATTATTGTAAGGATATTCTCTTACATCTCTGCCAACACATGTGCACGAGGAGACACATGTGGGAAATGGGGTGGAAATTTGCATGTTACAATTCAACGGCAAAAGAATATAACTTTCTGTTTTGGTTTCTTACTTGTGTAGGGTGGTATCTCAATGTGATTTTGATTTGAATTTCCCTCATGACTAAAGATGATGAACACTTTTTAATGTGTCTGTTAGCCATTTGTATGTCTTCTTTAGAAAAGTGTCTGTTCATGTCTTCTGCCCATTTTTTAAACATGATTATCTCTTTTGTGTGTGTTGAGTTTGAGGAGTTCTTTATAGATCCTGGATATCAGCCCTTTGTCTGTAGTGTCACTTACAAATATCTACATATAGGGGATTGTTGACAACTGGGGAATCTTGGTGAAATGTAGATAGGAGATTTTTGTTCTATTTTTCACAGGTTTTGTGTAACTTTTAAGTTATTTCAAAATAAAAAGCTTCCAAAATATAAAGTTACATATTCATTGACATTCTACTATAGGAGAGAGCAGTTTCTTCCCATTTGCTTACTTATCTATTTATATCCATGAATATTCAGTGGGTTATAATTCATTAATATTGTTATTTATTTTGATGCTCAAATTATCTCAGATGTGTCCAATGGAAGGCCATTGAAGCTGGCTTGTATGTCCTTCCAATGAGTCTCTATCATTATTTGAACACATCCTTACTTTATGGTGCAAGAAGATACTTCACTTTCATTTAAACTCCTCCTGTTCAGGGTGCCTGGGTGACTCAGTGGGTTAAAGCCTCTGCTTTCAGCTCAGGTCATGATCCCAGGGTCCTGGGATCGAGCCGCACATCGGGCTCTCTGCTCAGCGGGGAGCCTGCTTTCTCCTCTCTCTCTGCTTGCCTCTCTGTCTACTTGTGATCTCTGTCAAATAAATAAATAAAATATTAAAAAAAATAAATAAACTCCTCCTGCCCCAGCCTTGGTATCAGCCTTTTCTCCAAGGAGCCTGGCTCCTTTCAGTGGAGAATGGTATTTAGAAATGGGGATCTGGAGAGTAGATGTGCTCATTGCTCCCCAAAAGGTGTAAATCCAGATATAATAGATGTACACAGAGATGCCTAGGGGTATTTTCTTTTTTGCTACAAACTCAAATCTGAATCAGACCAGCCTCTAAATCTCACTAATAATTTACAGAAAGTGCAGGGGAAGGGATACGTGTTCAATGACCCCATAGAAATGCAGTTAGAAAAATGAAAAATGGGAAATTCTAAGGACAAATGATCTGTTTTCTTCAACCAAAAGATGAGAAAGGGAAAAAGCAGATGTAGGGGGCTCTTAGAAGCTTAGGAGCCCTGGAAGATTCTGGATCCTGGATGTGTGGTTCCTGGCACACACCAACTGAGTAGGAAACATTTGTGAGACAATTAGGAAATGTGAACATTGACTGGGTATTTGATGATATTAGTGATTTAGTATTAACTTTTTTTTTTTTTTTTTAAGAAAGAGAGAGTGAGAACATGCATGTGCCAGCAGGGTAGTGGTGGGGGAGAGGCAGAGGGCAGAGGGAGAGAGACTCTTAAGCAGCCTCTATGTTCAACATGGAGCCCTGACCTCATGACCTTGAGATCATGACCTGAGCTGAAATCAAGAGTCAGATGCTTAACGGACTAAGCCACCCAGGTGCCCCAATTTACTATTAACTTTCAAGGTGTGATAATGGTATTATGGTTATGTAAACATTGCTTACTTTGTTAGAGGTCCACATTGACTGACTTATGGATGAACGTCCACAATGTCCAGGATCTGCTTTACGATAACCCAGTTAAGCATCTGACTCTTGATTTCGGCTCAGTTTAGGATCCCAGAGAAGTGAAATTGAGCCCCGTGTTGGGCTCTGTACTTAGTGTGGGGTCTACTTGGAATTTTCTTTCTCCCTCTCCTTGCCTCTCCCCCCTGCTCGTGCACACACATGGGCTCTCTCTCTAAATAAAACCTTAAAAAAATAATAACCCAGGTGGCACAGTCACTTGAGTGTCCAACTCTTGGTTTCAGCTCAGGTCATGGTCTCAGGGTTGTGGGATTGGGCTCTGTATTCAGCAGAGTCGGCTTGAGATTCTCTCTCTCCTTCTGCCCCTCCCCACTGCTCTCCCTCTCTCTCAAATAAAATAAATAAAATCTTAAAAAAAAAATAATCCAGTGGCAGTGGTGGGGAGTGGGCAGGAATTAGAGGAAATCAGAGGGGCCATAAATTAGTTGCTCAAGCTGAGTAATGTGTTCCTGAGAGTTTATTTTATTTTATTTTATTTTTTTTAAAGACTTTATTTATTTATTTGACAGAGAGAGATCACAAGTAGGCAGAGAGGCAGGCAGAGAGAGAGAGGGGGAAGCAGGCTCCCCGATGCGGGGCTCGATCCCAGGACCCTGAGATCATGACCAGAGCCGAAGGCAGCGGCTTAACCCACTGAGCCACCCCGGCGCCCCCTTGAGAGTTTATTTTAATATTCTCTCTAAAATACCTTGAAATTTTTCATGATAACAAAGTTTTTTTTTTTTTTTTAAGTTTTCCAGATATCTGCTCAGTTCTTGGCTTATAGCTTAAATAAGTCAGTGTCTCAACAGGAAATGGAAGACACATTTATGTTAGGACAATTCCAGGAGGGTTTGTTTATGAAGGGACTGTTTTCCAAGGGAAGGGCAAGGTATAGAGGAGCCACAAGGGACAGTACAGGACCCTGGAGCTAGGGACAGCTGAGCTGTTATAGCTCAGGAACAGCCAGAGAAGGGAGGATGAAGAAGAGAATTGTAGAGAGGCCTCTTGTGGAGGACACCCCGGTCATCTTCCTCTCTCCCAGACCCTGCCAGACCCCCCCTTGGAAGCCAGAGGGTAAGGGGCCCGTTGGTGTGGTCTGCACAGATCAGCCCCTTGGGCACAGAGCCCAGTGGAAGGGCGAGTGTGCATCCGTAAGGGCCGAGAGGAAATTAAGGGCTTGAAGCAAAGTCCTTTACTGAGTTAGTTGCCTGGACTCACAATGTCTTTCTTCTCTAAACTCATAGCAGTTGGGTTTCAGCCCCACCACTGCACTGACCCCATTCTCCCTCAAGTTCCCTCCATCATTCTGTGCCCGTGGTCAGTTCTCATCCTCCATCTGAACCAATCTCTCAGTAGCATTCCACCATGGACCCTTTCTTCCCTGAAACATTTGCCTGCCTGGCTTCTGGGACATAACTTCTTCTGCACTCTCTCCTACCTCTCTTACCATTTCTTCAGAAGAAGGCCCTTTGCTTATAACTGTTCCTCCTTCCAACTTCTAAGTGTTGGAGTGTTCTGGGCTCCGGCCTGGGCCTTCCTCTCTTTTCTCATTCCTGGGCAGCCTCATCTAGTCTCTTGGCTTTAAATAGCTTCTATATGTCTAAGGCTCATGTTCTATTGCCAACTCCTACCTGTCTCCTAGGTTCCAGAATCACAGCACCAAATTTCTACTCAACATCTCCGTGTGGGTGTCTGGTAGGCATCTCAAAGAGCTGCTTCACATGTCTGCTCAGTAATTAAGCCACATACTTAAGGATCTTCTTCTCATCAGACCCCACTGCAATTTATTAGCAAGTCCTGATAGTGCTAATGTCCAGAATGGGACCACTCTTTGTCATTACATGGTTCGTCCAGGTTACCCCTATGTCTCTTCCAGGACCACGGCAAAGAACTTCTTACTTAGTCTCCCTGATTCCATTCTTGCTCCATTATAGTCTGTTTGCCACATCTCAGCCAGAGCAATCCTAAAAAAAAAAAAAAAAAAAAGAATCTGATTACATCACTTCCTTGTTAAAGATACTTTGATGACTCCCCATATCTCTTAGGACAAAACCTAAACCCTACAAGATCTGACTCTGTCCCAGGGAGAGAGGTTGGCTCTGTTTGGAGACTTGTTACCACAGTCCATTACCCAAGACATGCTCCAATTCCTTCATTTCTCTATCTTCTCAGTGAAGGAACATGTGAAGCTTATGGGAAAGGGGCCTTTGGGTATGTGGGATTGAGAAAATTGGCCTTGTTCTAAAGAGGGGTGGGCAAGACTCATCACATCATCTCCCAAATTAAAAAATTAGGTGTTTCCATAATTTTAAATAAAAGTCATTCCTTGGGCGCATGGGTGGCTCAGTGGGTTAAGCCGCTGCCTTCGGCTCAGGTCATGATCTCAGGGTCCTGGGATCGAGTCCCGCATCAGGCTCTCTGCTCAGTGGGGAGCCTGCTTCCTCCTCTCTCTCTGCCTTCCTCTCTGCCTACTTGTGATCTCTCTCTGTCGAATAAATAAATAAAATCTTTAAAAAAAAAAAAGTCATTCCTTATTGGTGTATTTTTTTGGTCTGCATTTATACCACTTAACAAAGTAATTCATAATCCCAAAACAACTTTAGCAGGCTAGGTGTAAGGCAGCTGTGGGAAAAAGGCCATATTTGATTGGCCCTCTTTTCTCCAGGGGCCCCTAGATTTGAACTCTCAGGAAACTAATCTGCAAAGACAAATTTGCTTCTCCTTACCAGACCAGTATTGCCTCTGGTGCACTGCGAAGTAATGTTTAAAAAACAGATCCCATATTTACCTAAGCATGGTTATTTTTAGTGTTTCTATGTTAAATGTAAGTATCTAAATTTTTAGACATTTTGTAAATCAAACTTGTAAACCTATTTAAAATTGCCTCAATTTTTAATAGTTCCAGGAGCGCCCACATGGAAGAGGTGTGAACTCATTAAAAGGCTCAAAAGGTTGTTTAAGTTTATTCACAGTTAGGGTATTTCTTTTGGGGATGACGAACATGTTCTGGAATTAGATAATAGTGTTTGTACTAAATACTGAAAAACACTGAATTATACATGTGAAAGGGGCAAATTTTATGGTATGTGAATTACACCTCGATAAAGCTGTTATAAAACAAAGTACATAGAGGTGCCTGGGGGGGCTCAGTTGGTTAAGCACCTGCCTTTGGTTCAGGTCATGATCCTGGAGTCCCAGGATTAAGTCCTGCCTCGGGTTCCCTGCTCAGTGGGGAGTCTGCTTCTCTCTTTGCCTTCTGCTCCCCCTGCTTGTGTTCTCTCTCTCTCTCTCTCAAATAAAATCTTTAAAAAAAAGAAAAGAAATATAACATGAGCCACAGGTAGAATGTAACATGTTTGGGCTCCTACCAGGAGTCAAACCCAGATCTGCAGCCTCCAGCCCAGGTGAGGCTGATAGTGGTCCCAGCAAGAAAAGGGGGAGGCACACAGTTCTCCCCATCACCACCACTCAACCCCTCTAGTGCTTTTGGACTCCAAAGCTCTTGGATGTCTTTAAAAATAGTTTTTTTTTTCTTTAATATTTTATCTCCCTTTTCCAGTTGTTCTTAGGGGGAGCTTTGTCTTATTGTGTTTTTTTTTTTTTTTTTTTTTTTTTAAGAGAACTTCTTTTCTGTTTGGAGAGCAGACCATGGCCAGACAAGAGTGAGAGCAGGGTGGCCAGGTAGGAGACTGAGGCAGTGGCCTAGGGGAGGCAGGTCTGTGGCCAGGACCATGGAGGAAGAGACAGAATGAGAGAGAGTTCTATGTGCCAATATGAAAGGCAAGCACATACTTTTAGATGAATCAAGCTAGGAGCACAGAAGTATATAAAACACGATGTCATGTTTTTGTTAAAAATGTATACATATATATTCTTAAAATGAGGTAATCTTCTTTTTATTTTGATTTGCTTTTCTCTTTTGTCTTTCCTAGCCATAACCTTTTCTCCATTACATCCTAGATATCTTTTGGGCCAGGCAGAGATTCGATTCAGTTCCAGAAAGAATGCCAAGAGAGACCACAGCACCAGCTCTTGCCATTCAAAAATGGGATTATACAACAGGATCACAGCCTTGCAAGACAAGTTCTCCAAATTCCTTTATGAGTAAGAAAACTTGGAGAATCTGTCCCAGTTGAATTTTTCAGGGATGTGGAATAGGTACCTCTGTAAACCATTAAGGCTTAGCTGGCATCAGGAAGAAAGATGTAATTAGGAGCCACAAAAGACAAGCCTGTCAACCTTCTTGACTTCTGGAGGTTGAGGAAGGAGAAGAACAGTGAAGTAGGAGATGAAAGGCTAAGGTGGGTGTCCCAGTTTCCCTTCTCTGGGCTCAGATTTGGAGGGGGAAGGTGGATTAGTGAGAACATGGAAGACAAGGAGAGAATCGTTGACCCTGCTTGCAATTTAGCAGTCTTCTGGGACAGTTCCTGGTGCTAACCTATAGTACACATGGGCCAACAGGACAGCTTGGTGTGGCTGGGCAGAGGAGGGGGTCTAAGTCAGCTGGGCCGTCATCACAAAATACCAGAGGCTGGGTGGCTTACACAACAGAATTTATTTTCTCACAGTTCTGGAAGCTGGGAAGTCCTAGTCAAAAAGTGCAAGCCAATCTGGTTTCTGGTGGGGGCTTTCTTTCTGGTTTGCACATGGCCAACTTCTCCCTGTGTCCTCACACGGTGGAGAGAGAGAGCTCACTGGTGTCTTTTCTTGTAAGGACACTAATCCTACTGGATCAGGGCTCCACCCTGATGACCTCATTTTACTTTAATTACTTCCTTACTCCAAATACATTCACCTTGGGGGACAGGTTTCAACATATGAATTTTTTAAAATTTTCTTTTTTTAAATGTAATTTTAAAATTAACATATGTGTTATTAGCCCCAGGGGTACAGGTCTGTGAATGACCAGATTTACACTTCACAGCACTCACCATAGCACCATAGCATATACCTTCCCCAATGTCCATAACCCAACCACCCTCTTCCTACCTCCCTCTCCCCGGCAACCCTCAGTTTGTTTTGTGAGATTAAGAATCTCTTATGGTTTGTCTCCCTCCTGATCCCATCTTGTTTCATTTATTCCTTTCCTACCCCCCAAACCCCCCATGTTGCCTCTCAACTTCCTCATATCAGGGAGATCATGTAATAATTATCTTTCTCTGATTGACTTATTTCGCTAAGCATAATACCCTCTAGTTCTATCCAAGTTGTCACAAATGGGAAGATTTCATTTCTTTTGATGGCTGCATAGTATTTCCTTGTATATATATTTACCACATCTTCTTTATCCATTCATCTATTGATGGACTTCTAGGTTCTTTCCATAGTTTGGCTATTGTGGACATTGCTGCTATAAACATTCGGGTGCATGTGCCCCTTCTGATCACTACATTTGTATCTTTAGGGTAAATATCCAGTAGTGCGATTGCTGGGTTATAGGGTAGCTCTATTTTCAACTTTTTGAGGAACCTCCATGATGTTTTCCAGAGTGGCTGCACCAGCTTGCATTCCTACCAACAGTGTAGGAGGGTTCCCCTTTCTCCACATCCTCGCCAGCATCTGTCATTTCCTGACTTGTTAATTTTAGCCATTCTGCCTGGTGTGAGGTGGTATCTCATTGTGGTTTTGATTTGTATTTTCCTGATGCTGAGTGATGTGGAGCACTTTTTCATGTGTCTGTTGGCCATCTGGATGTCTTCTATGCAGAAATGTCTGTTCATGTCCTCTGCCCATTTCTTGATTGGATTATTTGTTCTTTGGGTTCAACATATGAATTTTGAAGGGACACAATTTAGTCCAGAGCTGGGGGGTCTTATGTATAATTTAGTTTCCCTGAGATGCCTTGGGATCTTGAGGGTTCTGAGCAGACCCAGCTACACAAGCAGCCGAGAAGCTGGTTGCAGAGCCTGCCAGAAAGGACCCCAGTACCAGAGGGAGGTACAAGATTTGTTCTCTGCTTAAAATCCAGCATGCACCGTGCTTACCTGTTGGCACCTGACAAATGTCTTTATTTAGTTATTTATTTATCTATCTATCTATCTAACCAATTTATTTATTTATAAAATGTTTTTATTTATAAATATTTTATTCATTTATTTGAGAGAGAGAAAATGAGTAGGGGGTGCGGCGCAGAAGGAGAGGGAGAAACAGGCTCCCCACTGAGCAGGAAGCCCAATGCAGGGCTCGATCCCTGGACCCTGGGATCGTGACCTGAGCTGAAGGCAGATCTTAACTGACTGATCCACCCAGTTGCTCTTGGCAAATGTTTGTTGAAAGAATCAACTGTAGCATCTTTTTGTACATGAGTGTCTCTAGCTCTCCAGCCTTCAGGAGTCACTGTCTCCTCGAACATCCACTGAATATCGGCCCCCAGCTCTGCAGAAATCCATCTGAGTCTTTGGAAAGTGCTGATATATGTTTCAATAGATTTGTCCTACTTGTGTTTTTTGTTGTTGTTCTTGTGTGTTTCTCTGAATGAGTCTATCGCTTCTGGCTTCTCTGTTGTCACCAGTGGCTATGTCTTAGTTTCTTCTGGTTGCTGTTCTTTGCCTAAGCCATTTTACTCCAAACATCCTAATGAAGCTAAGGCTGTTTCCAGGACAACACAGACTCCAAACTGCCCTGGTCTTATTTCTGCTTCAGAAGCACATGGAGTCATGGGCCTCTGATGGTCGTCACAGCATTTTCTAGTTTATCTGTGCTGGCTTCCTTGCCAACGTTCAGCCAGGAGGACATGTCCATTTTCTGGAGCTTGGTCATAATCTCCGATCTTCCTTGTGGTCCATGAAGTCTCACAACCCAGATGGGATGCTTAAATGGAACCCTAGGGGCTTCTGAGAAGGTGTTGGTTTAGAGGGGAGGTCAGATGGGAGAAGATAGGAAGGAAGAGAGGATGGTGGGAAGAGGAAAAGCAGAGGAGAGAGATAGCCTGACTCCACTCCAGCTGCAAAAAGCACCCACACTACCTAGACACTCACTAAAACACAGATTTCTGGGCCCCACCCCAGAGTTTTTGACTCAGTAGGTTTGGGGTGGGGACCAAGAATTCCCCCCCCCTTTTTTTTCTTAAAAAAAAAAAAAAGATTTCCTTTTATTAACCCTCTATAATACTTCCATCCAGATGACTACAGCTTAAAATGGATCATTACCTTTTTGCAGGTTTTAGTAATGCAGAGGAATGGATAAAATCCATACAACAGTTCAGAAAAGTTCACATCACCAACAGCTCAGAATATCTGATGCACCAACCCTACATTATTTAAAAAGAATCATCAGAAATTAAATACCACAAATAAGATTCTTTTATTTGTCACCATCAAATGTCTGAATTTTAAACAGATTCTTGGACTGGTGGCTCATCTCCATCAGCTCGCTCAACTTTAGCACCAGTCTCATCCCCAGGAGCTTTTCCAGAATTCCCACCTCCACCACGAAGCCCCATGAGCTTTCCCAATTCAAACTTGGGCTTCTTCAGCATTTTTACTTTTCTAACAAAGACTATCATGGAGTGGATAAATGGGCTGACAAACTTTTTCTATACCTTTTCTGATGCTGTCTGGAATCAATTTATTGACCGCTTCCTTCAAGTCATTTGTCGGTGCCTCTTGGGTCATGATCTCCATCATCTTTTTTCTGAATTTGGTGGACCTGTTCGTGCTGAGCTTAAGAGGTCTTCTGAATTGGATTATTGCATTTTTTAGTAAAACCAACAGAAAACAGATGAAGCAAATAACCATCAGTAGTCTTGACATAAACATGAGCTTCAATCATGGTCTGCTGTTTTTTGGCCATGGAGCACATTTTGCCATGGGTAAGATCCATGCCATGGAAATTAGTCAGGCAGTCTTTGCCCTGAACAACCTCGATAATTCGTTTGAATTTTCTAAACTCAGCTTTATCATTCTTCAGATCATCAAGGCTCCTGTCAAAAACACAACCTTGAGGCCATTAGATGCAATTTTGGCTCCTTGAGTTCTTGTGACTAATGTTTTTCCAATATTTCTTATATTGAACATAGCTGGTGCTTTCACATCATACCAGTCTTTCTTAGAAAATGGATCAACCACTTTCTTCTTGCCTCCCTTTTCGCCGCCTTTCTTAAGGCACTTGTTCTTGCCGACCGCCATGGTGATGCTCAGGGAGCAAAAAGGGCAAGAATTCTCATCTCTAACAAGTTCCCAGGTGATGCTGATGCTGCTGGTCAGGGGACCACGCTTTGAGGACCACTGACCTCATCCCTAACTACCCTGGACACAGCACGCCCCATTTGGATATGTTGTTTGCTCTTCACAATGGGCAATCAGATCTGCTCCTTCGAAAACATCCTCGCAGCCAAGAGCAGAGCCCATCTGTTTGTTCATATAGTAGCAAGATGTCCAACAAATCCCCAAAGAATCTAACGAGCAACGTGGATCCAACTCTTTATTGTCTGTCAGAGAAAAGGCATCCATGCTTGGTAATGAGCCCTTAGTTGCTCTGCTGGGCTCCGAGGCCAGAATAAAGCACCTTGTCACCTAGCTGGTAAAGGCCCTGGT
Source organism: Mustela nigripes (assembly GCF_022355385.1). Lineage (NCBI taxonomy): Eukaryota > Metazoa > Chordata > Mammalia > Carnivora > Mustelidae > Mustela > Mustela nigripes. The sequence goes on along the minus strand of NC_081563.1, from coordinate 119,985,954 downwards.
GGAAGATATTGGACCAGAAGGCTTAACCACACCACAGTTTCCTAAATAGCACCCACTTAACACCCCATTAAATTGGGGGGTACAGTGGATGGTTTCTACGTTCAGAACCCCATTTATTTCCAACTTGATGGAGGGGGTGTGTCTCTCATTGCACAAAAGCCTGGGACAGGACGGCCACTCCTCCCACTCACCCATTCCATCAGTGACTGGCAGCTGCCCACACATCCTGACCCTGAACTAAGTGGGATCATGCTCTGTGGGAACAGGGGGGCAATGATGAAATGCACCTAGAATCTCCCACCAGGATCTGCGAGGCCTGGGACACAGCTCCAAGCTGGGTGCGTAGTGAGGCCTCAAGAAATGCCAGCCTTGATGATTATGGGCATGTTTAAGAAGAGGACCCCAATCACGGTCTGCTTTTAGAACTCTCTCGCTTGTTGCAATGCATGGCCTCCTTGTGGGAGGAAATTAGCATTTCTGATAAATGCTTAAGCAATTTTCTGATAAACTTTAACAAGATTAAAACCCCTTTGGGGAAATCAACTACCCACACATTCAACTGATTATTAGACATTCTTTGTCTTGTATTCAGTTTAATAGTGATTATCCAACCATTCTCTTTTCCTGCAAAAATGTCCTTAACAAAAGGGAACTGTGACTTGGCTCTGTGGCAAGATGGAAATAAAATTTTGACACCTGCTTATAACTAATTTATCTGAAAAATTTAAAACAGTCATTATGGAGAAAGGACATAGGAATATGAGCCAATATTTACTGAGCACTCACAGCTTGCCAGATGTTATAGGAAAGACTTTTGTAGAGCTTGGCTCCCTTTCTCTTCATCATGAGTTGGCTTTTAATAGCCCTGTCTTATAAGATGCTCAGAGAGGTGAAGCGACTTGCCCAAGATCACACAACCAGTCAATGGCAGAGCTGGACTTTGACTCCAGGCCTGAGTCTACAGTTGGAGCTAGCAATAACTTTATTCTTCTGCATCTGCGAGGAATTATAGTGGGAGATGGAAAGTGGGAGAGTCTTGGAGAGAGGAATGCCATAGGATGGTAGGGCAGTAGGGGAGAGAGAGAGCCTATCCAGGAAGGGTCATGGAAGGGACTGTGGGGGGAGGAGGTGGCTCAGCCCAGAAGAGGAAGTAGGGGAGGGATACTGGAGGCAGTGAGAAGGAGCGAGGAGGAGGGCAGAGGCAGAGCCAAGGCCCAGGCAGGTTTGGCTTGAGTTCAATGTGGCAGCCGCGGGAGTGGGTCTCGGTCCTTTCAACAGTGAGGTGGCCGTCGTCATCTTGGGTTGTGGATCCTACCTGCTGCCAGTTGGCTTTTTAGGACTCTGGATCCCAGTTTTATCACTTCTTAGCTATGTGACCTTGACACATAGCTGCCTGGAGTGAAGATTTCCCCATCTGAAAATTGAGGGGGAACAATAGACTCTCTCCCATGGGATTGCTGTGAGGATAACTGGGGAAAGCCCCCCCAAAGTAATTAGGACATGCCTGGCATCTCCGGAGGGCTCCGTAAAAAGGTGGGGGTGTTCTTGTTTTATTTATTTAATTAATTTTTAGCAAAGTGTGGTTGACACACAGTGTTACTGCGGTTGTGGGTGCATAGAATGGTGGTTGCACAAAGCCCTGTATTTATGCTCCGCTACCAGTTGCGGGGGGTTCCTGCCGGGGTGCGAAACTGAATGTAGGCATCATGGTGCCATTATTTTCTCAGGAGACCTGTGACAAAATTTTGAACATACTTGAGCATAATTTCAGGCTGTTAGAAAGGTTGCAAAAACAGTACGAAGAATTCCTAAATACCCTCTACCAAGACTATACATTCATTTTATTTATTTATTTATTTATTTATTTATTTATTTATTCCCCCTTCCTGAACTGTTTGCAAATCAGATACAGGCCTGGGGCCCCTTCATCCGTAAATACCTACGTGTGTGTTCCCTAAAAGCAAGGACTTTTTCTTACATAGTCACAGAACAATGATCAAAGTCATGAAATGGACAGTGAGACGAGACCATTATCAGAAGACCATACTCGGATTTGTCAGTTGGTCCATGACATCCTGTACAGCATAAGAAAAAAATCTTGGTTCATATCTCGCATTCAGTTGTCCTGTCTTTACAGTCTGCCCGAGTTGGTAACAGTGCCCTAGTCTTCTTTGTCTTTCTTGACCTTGACATTTTTGAAGAGCACAAGCCAGTCACTCTCTTTGCCTGATGTGTCCTCGTAATTAGATTTAGTTTAGGTGTTTTGGGGCAGGAGCACATCTCAGTTCATCACGTCACTTTGAACATTTTTGTTCACAACCTAAAAATGGGGTAGCCTCAGAGGAAGAGTGGGAAGCACTGGACTGCCTGCAGAGGATCTCCTGAGGGACTTGATAAACATACGGATGCCGCAGGACCCCTGGGCCCCTGGGCCAGAAACCTGCCTGGTTAACCAATGACTTACGTTCCCTCACGCCTGCCACTCCAAGACATGGCCAGCAGATGGCAGTGCAGTCCACACTTAGAATGCAGCTTCTGGGTTTCTGGAAAGATCTCAGGGTGTCGGGTTTCCTGTGAGTACAAGGTAACACCCATCAGGAGAGCTTGGTTCCTTAAGGTGCCTGCCTCCTGCTCTCCCATCTCATCCCTTCAGAGGGACTGCTCTTGATGCCTCAAGACCTCAAAGTGCCCAGAAGTCACTTGGAGTTTCCTCAGCCAGAGATGACCCACTTCTGAGTGAGAGACCCCGCTTCTGAAAAGCTGACGAGAAGCGAGAGTAGGAAACCATTCACACTGAGCATTTACTGAGAGCTTACAGCGTGCTGGACACCGTGATTAGCATGGCTCATTCATTGTCTCCTGTAGGCTCACAATAAACTCAGGGTTTACCCTGAGGAAGGACTAGTACGGACGCAGTGACCTATCCAAAGTCACACAGCGAGCTATTGTCAGCACCTCCAGTTTCCATCTTGGCCGGACCTTGTGTTTCAGTTAGAGGACGGGGAGCAACGTCTACACCACAGGCACATGACTGGAGAGGCCTGGGGGTGTCCTGAGTAAGGAGGGCATGCTCAAAGCTGCCTGTGGGGACCAGTGTGACTGGGCCTGGAGCTGCCCGAGACAGACCCTGGGTCAACCCCCTGTGAAAGGGACTCAAAGGGACTGCTCTGTCTAGCAGATTCTGAGGGGCTGGAAGAGCTGAGCATCTTTCAAAGATTGGGGTACACTGTGGGATGTTTGGTCTGTGTGATACCCATCATAGTGAAATCATACTTCTACCTATTCCATTCTTTTCTAGTAGATTCCATTGAGGGGATTTTCAGGAGATGGGATCCACCGTTTTGGAGAGGATGGTGTGAAATGAGCCTGGAGATGTGGGCAGGGGGGAATTTTCACCCATGGGTGTGGTCAAGAGAAGTGGCCTAGAAAACAGAGAAGTCTGGGGCTCTAGGAAGAATCCTTATCGATATATTTTGCTATTGAGGCAGACACTGCTGGTTGCTTATACAAGACCACATCTCCCCTTCTTCCTTACTAGCAGAAGTGGTCACCTGCCCAGCTCAAGAGCTCTGGCAATTAGTCTAGGCCAATGAGCTGTGAGCTAATAATGCTGGCTGGGTGTGTAAGTCTGGATTCAGACAGGAAGAGAAAAACCCCATGGTAATTTGAACAGGGAGAGTTTAATATAAAGAATTATTAACTATAACAGAGGATTGCAGTGATGGGGGAGTGGCTAGGAAGAAGCAAAGAGAACATAGGATAAGGAGCAGCCACTTCTGCTTATCCTATCTAGTTCATTCAAAATGAGCTAGAGCTTGGAGGCGTCTCTGCACAGGCAATGGGTCCCCATAGACACCATGGGTGGGAAGCTGGGGGACGCTGCTGGCAGGGCTGCCACCTGCCAGAGGACCTGGGGACTGGAGGAGCTGTTCATGTGGGACGAGGCTGCAGAGTGAGCATCCCCAAATCAGGAAGGGTGTGGGTCCTCGGGATAGCAGAGGGTGGGTGGGTGGGAGAACCTTTAAAAGGGATTAGGTCTGTCTGGCTTGTCCCTTTTACACTTTGATTTTCTTTTCCTATAAACTGGGTCCAGAATAAAGAGCACTTGGAGCAGAACTGCGGCTGATGGGTAATATAAATGAGAGATGAACCATTGTGGTGATAAGCCACGCGGATTTGGGGTTGTTTGTTTCATAGTACAACCTGGTGAAACCTGACCACTACACACTAAGAACGTCTTATGTATTAATTGCCAGTTAAAGTAAGGAGAAGATTTCTCTGTTTCTTAAAAGACCGAGGAGGTTAAGAATGATGGTTAAAGAAAGAACTAGTAAGGTCTTATTCAAAGGAAAGGGGAAAGAGTCTTACAAATGCTTCCTGGACAGAAATACTGGTACTTACAGATTTGTTTCAGGGTCAAGAGAGGAATAAAAAGAAGAGAAAGGAAGGGAGAAAGAGAAAGGTAAGACTTTACGGGAAAAGCAAAGAAAGTTTGAGAATACAGTGTTTCTATACCACTCAACAGACTCCTGGATGTTGCCCAGGAGAATAAGAAGAATATTATCAAACCATGAAAGCCTGGTTTGCTGCTTACCTAAAGACCAAGTCGAGTTGCCCACATGAGACACCAGGCAGATCATCTCCCTGTCCAGGAGACAGGATTTGGAGCCACTGTGTTCCCTCTCAACGGCATCTTAACATGCCTCATCCGTCCTCATCAGCAAGCACACGGGCTTCCCACTGAATTCCAGCTTCAGAGTGACCTTTGAGGTATCCCCAGGGATGCACAAAGTTAATAGCTTTTATTTTGAATCAGACACTTCAACACCTAGTCTCTCAGTTTCGCGAGGACCCAGCTACTGGCTTTTGTAGAATGTGGCAACAGACAGAAGCAATTGGCTCGGATGGGTGTGAAGACAGGGAGGGCTGAGGGAAAGCCCCCGGTGACCCTCTCTCTCTCAGCAGCAGCAGCAGAGACAAATGCTAGAGTGAGGCACAGAAAAATATACTGTGGATCGTGAGTTTAACTGATTTGAGCACACTGGAGAGTGTCTTCCGGATACAACGATATCTGCAACCCATCTAAGGGAAACTTTGAGACTCCTTGCCTATCTCCTAGATATTACATAGGTCCGGTTTCCCAAAAGCAAGGCAAGAGAATCTGGAAAGTTCTGGCCAGCGTCTTTCCTTGGAAAGGTGGATTGAGTTAAGGAAGGTCACAGCTGGAGTCTGTCTTCAGGCCCCGGGGGGTGGGAATCCGAGGTGTAGGGAGGGCCCAGGAATCTTACACCCTTATGTTCTCTGGGCTCCTCACCCAGACCAACAACCTGAAGGCAAGATGGAGAGAGGACAGGTGGGGAACGATACTCTGACATTACCCTCGCACAACGCCAGCTGAGCAGAGATAAATAAATTAAATCTCACTGGATAAAGGTGGCCCAAGTCTTTGCCATGTGTCACAGGTCACAAAGGGGTGCAGAGAATCTGAATCGAACGACTCATTGGGCTGACATCAGTGACGATGCTGCCTTGTGTGTCCTGCAGACAGAGAATATACCTTCCGTGGAAACACCCATGAGAGTTTTATAAAAAATTTTATAAAAAGCTTTTATAAAAATTGACCATGGCTATAAAGGAAATTCCAACCCCTTTCCCCAAGACAGAAATCGCAGAGACCTCGCTGGCCACCAAGTAATAAAACAGGAAATTAAAACAAGAGGAGAAATGAGACCAAAACCCCCACCACGTGGAAAACCAAAAACCCCCTCCTGAAAAATGTCCAACTCCATTTGAGAGCAAAAGGAAGTCAAAATGGCAAGTTGAACCAGATTGGGGGGAGGGGCGGGAGGGAATGAAAACCCTGTGTGTCAAAAACGGCGAGATACAGCTGAAACCATATTGAACAGAAAATGTAGTTCAAAACGTTTATATTTCTGAAAAAGAAAAAGAAGAACAAGGAGGATGGACTCAAGCATTCATCCCGAAAACACTACAAAGGGAGAATTGATAAATTGAGAGGCTGATTCAGTGTGGGAAAGAGCCCCACACAGGAGAACAGACGAGCCGCCAGCCTGCTTCCTCACAGGGGCCAAACACAGATAGAGAAGGCACGATTAGGAATGGGAAATGACAGACAAGCGTGATAGGAGAAGATTTTAATATGTATTTTTAATTACATAAATAATGCGTGGATAGATGTGCTTTCGAAACAGGAGTCAACTAATAAGAAAAAATAGGGTAAAAATTTCAAGCCCTCTAAATTAGTTTGCTGGGGCTGCCTAACGACATACCACGGAGTTGGGGGGCTGGTGCAACAGAAACGTTATTTTCCTATGGTTCTGGAGGCTGGAAATCTGAGATCAAGATGCCGCAGGGTTGGTTTGCTCTGAGCCTCTGTCCTGTGTCCTCTTGTTGTCTCTTTACACGGCCCTCCTGCTGCACGAGTGCCCCTGGAAGAGGAAGGCCGAACGTCTTCTTCTGGTAAGGACACCAGCCAGTTTGGATGAGGACCTACCCTAACAGCCTCGTTCTAACTTGATCACCTCATTAAAGGCCAATGAGGTGGCCTGTGTCCAAACGCAGTCCCATGCTGAGGTACCGACCGTTAGGACTTACACAGGAATCTGAGTGGGGACACAGTTCAGCCTGTCAAATAATTTCCACCTTCTTCCCCTCAAGTCCTACCGCTTTCCCTGAAAGTGTCATGACTCATTAGGCCCTCCCATGACATTCGGGGGGGCCCGAGACAAAGGTGAGACTGAGGCTCACATGCCAAATGTCTCCATTATTTTTCTGTAAATCCCGCAGCTAACAAACACTTCAGTAAGAACGCCCTATCCTCCTACCTCTAGACAAAGGCACCTGCGTGTTGACCTGGAAAACCGGGTTCGGATTTAGAGTTTCTGAACTCTCCAGAGTTCTTTGCCAGAATGTGGTGGGAGGATCGCCCTTCTCTTCCCACACTTGACTGTCCCAGTCTGTCCCACGAGGACCTTGGGTACACCTGTGTGCATGGGGACTCCAACCTGGACCTCCAAGCTCCTCTCCCACCTCAAACACTGCGCCTTGGCTACTGCTTGGATGTTCCAGGGGTCACGTTGTCCTCAGGACGAGGTACTTGGGTGAGGCTCCCACATACCCTGGGAGGGACCCTATTCCTGGGAGCCTGGCCTAGAAGGAAGGCTCAGGCTCTAGAAGGGTAAGTCCCCTGGACTGTTGTGTGAGGAGCATCTCGAGGGGCCTTGAGTGGGTCCCTTGGAAGTGCAAGCCCAAGGCAGAGTCATCTCTTGCTTGGATCTAAGGATAATATAAAAATGCTACAACCACGTGTTACTGGGTATCTTCTCAGACCATTTTACATCCATTTCACATATAAAAATGAGACTTTAGTTCCAAAAGGAAAGCTTATTTAAGGAAAATGGATTTTCCATTTTTCTGAGACTTGTGTCCCTCCCCCTTATGTCTTATAGGTTTTTCCATGTCAGCATATATAGGTCTTCTTTATTCTCTTTAACTGTTGCATTTAACACAAGGCAATGTTAATCCCCTTGAAAATTAGGATGATTTCAACCCAAAATAAGTTAAAAGATACAAGTTACCAAAATTGATTAAAGAAGAAATAAAACAGCTAAGTTGGAAGTAGCTGAGGGAGCCGTCCAAGTGAACTTCATAGTTTGTCTCAAATCTACAAGCAACAGGTCATTCCAAAGCTCTTCAAAGTCTCCTAGAGCATAAAGGAATAAGGTGCGCTGCCCAGTTAGTCTTCTGAGGGGTACTAGTATTGCTGTGGATTGAATTGTGTCCTCTCCCCAAAGTCATATGTTGCAACCCTAACCCCCAGTGTGGTGGTATTGGGAGGTTGGGCCTTTGTGGGGGTGGTTAGGTGTGGATGGGGTTCTGAGGATGTAGCCCTCTTACACAAGAGAGATCTCCCTTTCTCTCGGCCATATTGAGACAAGATAATGGCCATCTGTAAGCTAAGATTTGGATCCTTACTAGGAGCTGAATTGGTCAACACCTTAATTTGGGACTTCTCAGCCTCCAGGTCAAAATTTAAAACTGAGAACTGTGAGACATACATTTCTGTTCTGTAAGCCACCCAGGTCTCAGGTATTTTGTTCTAGCAACCTGAGCTAGGACCCAGCAGCCAAAAGAAATTCACAGACTAATTTTATTGAGGAATACTGAAGCAGAACATCTCTATGAAAGATTAAGAGGTAGAATCCAGTAATATAATTAAAGAATAACAACCAATTGCCAGATGGCGGGAGGTTGACACACAGAAATCAGTTCTTTTTTTTCTTTTTTAAAGATTTTTATTTATTTATTTGACAGAGAGAGACAGTGAGAGAGGGAACACAAGTAGGGCGAATGGGAGAGGGAGAAGCAGGCTCCCTGCTGAGAAGAGAGCTGAGTAGAGAGCCTGTTGCCCAGGACCCTGGGTTCATGACCTGAGTTGAAGACAGACACTTAATGACTGAGCCACCCAGGCACCCCAGAAATCAGTTGTTTCAATCATATTTCTATGTATTGCCAATCAACAATCAGAAACTGAAATTAGAAACATAATACCATTGATAATAGCTCTAAAACTTGCAATATTTAGGTACAAATCTAACAAAACATGCAAAATTTATATGATGGAAACTATGAAATGTTATGAAGTCAAAGGCCTCAATAACGGGAGAGACAGACTGTGCTCATGGATTGGATGACTCAACATATCCAAAATGATATTTCTTCCCAGATTTTTTCATAGGTCTAACATAATTTCTATCAAATTTCCAGTAGGAGTTTTTGTAGGTGCAGACCAGCTGATTCCAAAATGAATGCCGAGGTGAATGGACCAGATGAGTTAAAAAACACTTGAAGAGTGAAGTTACAGGAATCAGACAACCTGATTTTACTAGTTGTTATGTAGCTACAGTGATCAAGAAAATGGTGTTTGTGTAGGGATAAACACATAAATCAAGGGAACAGAATAGAATTCAAAGTGGCTCAGTTGGTTAAGCAGCTGCCTTCAGCTCGGGTCATGATTCCAGCATCCTGGGATCGAGTCCCACATTGGGCTCCTTGCTCGGCAGGGAGCCTGCTTCTCCCTCTGCCTCTGCCTGTCATTCTGTCTGCCTGTGCTCGCTTTCTCCCTCTCTCTCTCTGATAAATAAATAAAATCCTTAAAAAAAATAGATCCACATAAGTTTGATCAACAGATTCTTGACAAAGGAGCAAAAGCAACACAATGGAGAAAGGATAGTCCTTTCAATAAATAGTGTTGGCACGGTTGGACTTAGAAAGGCAAAAATAATGAATCTTGACGTAAACTTCATGTTTCAGGCAAAAATTAACTCAAAATGAACCATAACTCTAAGCATAAAATGCAAAACTATAAAACCTTTAGATGAAAATATAGGAGAAAATCTTCGTGATGTAGGGCTTGGTGAACTCGAGATCTTCGACATTAGACCAAAGCACAAGCCATAAAAGAAAAATAATTGATAAGTGGGACTTCATCAAAAGTAAAAACTTTTGATGTGTGAAAGACTCTGTTAAGAAAGTGAAAAGACAAGCCACAATCTGGGAGAAAATATGGACAAATCACATAGCCCGCAAAAGACTTGTATCCAGAATGTAGAAAGAACTCTTTGGACTCAACATTAAGATAACAATCAAATTAGAAAATATGTGAAAGACTTGAATGCACATTTCACCAGGTAAGATGTAGAGATGGAAAATAAGCACATGAAAAGGTGTTAATAGGTGTTAGGAAAATGCAAGTTAAAGCCACAATGGCGTATCATTACACACCTGTTAGGATGATTAAAATTAAAAATTCTGACAATACCAAGTCCTAGTGAGTACACCCTTTGGTATAGCCCTGACTAAGAGAGCCACAGTAATGTCTCATATACCCAGTAAACAAATAAATAACCCAAACGAACCAGGATATGTGGGAGAAACCCAAAATGGCATACAAAGAACAACAAACCAATCTGGGTTACAAGTGAATAGATAACCCCACTGAACACTATGGGGAGTAAAAGAACTAACTAAAGTAACGTTGGAAAACAGTATTTAGGCTGGAAATTCTATTTAGAAAATATATGTTTACTGGTATTGAACAAAAAAGCAGATACTTTGTGGACCATGAGAGATAGGTTTCTCACTGTCAGAAAAAGGAAAGAGATAGAATGAACCCTGGGTGGTGTTGGACCGGAATTCAAAATATAAGGATGAACCCAAGGGTTTTAATATATTTACGGATGGATAAACAGAAATAAATGGATGCATGTATGAATGTGTTCCTCCATCCATGTGTATTTCCCAGTTCCGAGGTCTCAGAAGGCAGTGACATCCCACTGGCAACAGGCACATCGAGATATTTAGTATCCAGATTGTGGCCTCTATATGCCATTTTCCTGTTTAAAAAAAATTAAAGAGGAGCACCTAGTGGCTCAGTCAGTTGAGCAACCGACTCTTGATTCCAAGGTGATGGGATTGAGCCCCTCACACTGGGGGCTCAGTGGGGAGTCTGCTTAGGATTTTCTCTTCCTCTCCCCGTGCCCCTCCCCACGTGCTTGGGCCCATGCTCTCTCCCTCTCTGAAATGAGTAAGTGGATCTAAAAAAAAAAAAAAGGAAAGAAAAGAAAAGAAATTCACATTTCAGAAAAAAAAAATTAAAAAAGAGAAAGTTCCTTGGAGAAATGATTAATTCCAGAGCTTGGCTCGAGAAAGTAAAACATGAACCTGGAACATATTATGGTGCTAGAGAGAAAGATGGTGTGTGGAAAATGCTGGGGCCATAGTAAAAAGATATAGAAGGCAATCTGAATTATTCCTAATAGCTTAAAGCAGGGACTATTTGAGCAACAAAATAAAGATTGGATTACAACCCTGTTCTGTTTCCTCCCATAACTGTTATCATCTCTTAATTAACTGTATAATTAACATATTATGTTTTTGTTTATGGCCTCTCTCTCCCCACTAGAACATAAGCTTTACGGAGGTGGGGATTTGGGGGTCTGTTTTGTTTACTGATATAGGCCAAGTACCATAACAACACCTGGCATATAGTGCAGACTTAGTAAATATTTGTGGAGAGTAAATTTTTTCTCTTCCTCCGTTGGCATGTAGATTGGGGAAATTGAATGTTCTAATGGAAACAAAAAGAGTTTTTCCAAATAATTGAACACGAAAAGAGCCAGCACCACCTGATTCTCTGCCTCAGCACATCTGAGACTCACAAAGGCAGTCAGGGGTGGTCTTGGGGGAGCTGAGCAGCCTGGGACATTGCCCTGAGGAGGACATGGGCACCTGGGAGTACAACTTCCAAGGAACACTTTGGAAGATATTCCTCTCAAAAGGATGCTTGGAACACCTGGGGCTATTTTGGTGCAGTCACTTTAGCATGATCATTTTAAACACCATCGGTATCCTTATCCCAGCTGAAACCCCCCCACCCTTGGGAGGTTGACATTAGGCGCCCAGTTTATGGATAAGGGAAAGAAAGCATGGAGGAGGTGAGTGTATCAGTTTTTGAGTGCTATTGTAAAAAGGATCACAAACTGGGTGGCTCAGACAACAAATATTTATTGCCTTTCAGTGACGGAGGCCAGAAGTCTAAAATCAAGGTGTCCACAGGGCTGCTGTCTCCGAGACTTTGGGGAGAACCTTCCTTACCTCTTCCTAGCTTCTGTGAGCCTCCAGAATTCTTCAGCTTTTGTAACTACCTCAGTTCCAGCTCTGTCTCTGTCATCTGATGGCTGTCTTCACATCTTGCCTCTGTGTGTCTGTGTCTGTGTCCAAATTTCCCCTTTTAATAAGGGTACCAGTCATATTGGATTAGGGCCCCTCCTCATGACCCTATTTTAATTTGATGACTTCTATCAAGACCCTATTTCCAAGTAAGGTCATAGGGTCAAATTTGGAGGTACTTGCACTAAAATTCAGCATATCTTTTTTTGGAGGACAGAATTCAGCTCATAGCAGTAAGTTGTTTCACATCATGGAATATTAGCATTAAAAGGGACTTTTGTTATTGGAGCCACCCCACTCTTTACTCCCTCTACATGACCTTAACCATGAGTAGGGTATGATCATTCTAATGTGAGATTGAATTTTCTTTGCTAATATTTTGTTGAGGATTTTCACATCTATAATCATCAGAGGTGTTGCCCTATAGTTATCTATAGAGAAAGCTTTTTGGAGCCACCCACTCTCTACTCCCTCTACACGACCTTAACCATGAGTAATGTCTCCTAAAATGGAAAGTTGTCAAGGGAATTCACCAAAATATTAACAATGGCAAAGGTCATTTCAGTCTACCAGGTCTCCCATCTCTGCAGTCCTCGACTGGCCTCCAAAAGGCAGGCCCTCTGGGTCTTCTCCTGTTTTTTTCTGCCTTGGGTTTCTATCCTACTGACTTAACATTTCATGACTCATCTCCCTCCTGAGTACCCTCTGAGCCCCAATAGACAGCTTAGAACCATCAGAAAGAGCGAGAATGGGGGGAGACACCCTTTGGGGAGCTCTGTGATTTGAACAGGAGAAACATGAAAGTGAAATGCAGGGACTACTGAGCATGCGCAGCACAGGCAGAGGTAAAGATATGGAGATGATTAACAACTGACTATAAATTGGAGGAGCTATGTGATAAGGGCCTAGGGCAGCCTGTAACTGGGGAAAAGATTGGAGTATTAGGTTCAGTGCTAAGAGACTTCAAATCAAATCACCAGGTACTTATTAAGTGCTCAACTCAGTATTGCAATAAGACATGGGTGACACAAAGACATACAATATCTCTTTCCTGCCTTCAAGGAAATTCTAATTTACTTAAGGAGGTTAGACATAAAACTCAGGAAAAGTCAGACAACAAAATATTTAAATAGTAATCTGCAATACACAAGATCAGTTGTTAAATGAACTGTAGAGCTCATAAGAAGCTTTTAGAATTTTGAACCAGGAGATATTATTTGCTTACCTATGATCTAAGTAGGTGCATATTTTCTTGCCAGAGAGAGGAAGGGTTAATTGAACAGGGTAAACCAATGAAACAGAGTTTTTTGTGTTTTTTTTGAAGCAGAGACCTACAAGATTGATAAACCTGTAGTCAGACTAAGAAAAAAAAGAGAAGACTCAAAATCAGAAATCAAAGAGAAGGCATTACAACAGATGACACAGAAATAAAAAGGATAATAAGAGTACCATAAACAATTATATGTCAGTAAATTGGGTAAGCTAGAAGAAATGGTTATGTTCCTAGAAATATACAACCAACCAAGACTGAATTATGAAGAAACAGAAAGTCTGAGCAGACCTATAACTAGTAGGGAGATTAAATCAGTGATCAAAGTTCTCCCAGCAAAGAAAAGCCCAGTACCAGATGGCTTCACTGAGAATTCTACCAAACACTTAAAGAATTTATGCCGATCCTTCTCAAACTCTTCCAAAATACTGAAGAGGAGGGAACACTTCCAAATGCATTTTATAAGCCCAATGTTACCCTGATACCAAAGCCAGACAAAAACAGTACAAGAAAAGAAAACTATAGGGCAACATCTCTGATGATTATAGATGTGAAAATCCTCAACAAAATATTAGCAAAGAAAATTCAATCTCACGTTAAGGTGATCATACCCCATGACCAAGTGAGATTTATCCATGGAATGTAAGGATATTTCAACACATATAAATCATACAACATATTAACAGAATGAAGGATAAAAATTGTATGATCATCCTAATAGATGGCAGAAAAAGCACCAAGTTCAACACTCTTTCATGATAAAAAACAACAACAACAACAACAAAGGAGGAAAAGAAGGAAACTACCTCAACATAATAAAGCACATTGTGAAAATTCTACAGCTAATTGTACTCAATAGTGAAAGACTGAAATCTTTTCCTCTAAGATTAGGGACAAGGCAAAGTTGCCAACTATCACCACTTCTATTCAACATAGTACTTGAAGTCCTACCTTGAGCAATTAGGCAAGGAAAAAAAAAATTAAAGACATCCAACTCAGAAAGAAAGAAGTAAAATGACCTCTGTTCAAAGATGACATGAAGTTATATGAACCCAAAGGTTCCAAACAAAAAAACCTGTTAGAACTAATAAACAAAATAAGCAAAGCTACAGAATACAAAGTCAACGTACAAAATTCCATCACATTTCTATGTTAAAAACGAAAACTCCAAGAAAGAAATTAAGAAACCAAACCCATTTACAATAGCATCATAAGGAATAAACTAATTAGGAATAAACTTAACCAAGAAGGTAGAAGACCTTGTACAATGAAAACTATAAAACATTGCAGAAAGAAATGAAAGAGGACACAGATAAATGGAAAGACAGCCCAATTTCACAGATGGAAAGACTTAATATTATTAAAATGTCCATACTACCCCAAAAGATCTACAGATCCAATGCAATCCCTACCAAAATCTTAATGGCTTTTTTTTTTTTTTTTTGCAGAAATAGGAAACAACAACAATAACCCTAGAATGCATATAGAACCACAAGGATCCCAAATAGCCAAAAAATCTTGAGAAAGCAGAACAAAGCTGAATTCAAAGCAATTTACACTTTCTTAATTTGAAGCATATTACAAAGCCATGGTGATCAAAACAATACCGTACTGGCATAAAGACAGACATCTACACCAGTGGAAGAGGATATAGAGCTCAGAAGTAAACTCATGCCTGTATGGTCAAATGATCTTCAAGAAGGGTGCCATAACTACATAATGGGGAAATTATAGTCTTTAACAAAAAGTACTGAAAAAACTGGGTATCCAGATACAATAGAATAAAATTGGACTCTTTATCTTATACCAGACACAAAAATAAATTGAAAATGGATTAAGGACCCAAATGTAAGATCTGGAACTATAAAACTCCTAGAAGAAAACACAGAGGAAAAGCTTTGTAACGTTAGTCTCAGCAGCAATTTCTTTGATATGGCACAAAAAGCACAGGGGACAAAAAAAAAATAGACAAATATGATTATATTAAACTATAAAACTTTTGCATATCAAAGGAAACAATCAACAGAGTGAAAGACAGTCTACAGAATGAGAGAAAATATTTGCAAACTATGTATCTGATAAGGAGTTAATATCCAATATATGTTAAGGAAATCCTACAACTCAATAGCAAAACAAAACAAAATAAAACAGATAACCCTACTAAAAATGGGCAAAATTTGAATAGGCATACAAATGGCCAATTAGTATATGAAAAGATGCTCCATATTATTAACCATCAGAGAAATGTAAATGGAAACCACATGAAATATCACCCCACACTTGTTAGGATGACTATTATAAAACAAACCAACAAACCATAAAATAACAAATGTTGGTGAGGATGCAGAAAACTTGGAATCCTGGTGCTCTCTTGGTGGGTATGCTTAATGGTCCAGCCACAATGGAAAACATAGAATTTTTTGGAAAGATTAAAAATAGAATTCTCATATGATAGATCAATCTCCTCTCTGGAGATTTATCCAAAGGAATTGAAAATAGTACCTCAAAGAGATATTTACACTCCCATGTTCATTGCAACATTATTCACAATAGCCAAGGGGTGGGAACAAACAAAATGTCCATTGATGGATGAACAGATGAAGAAAATACGGTGTTTACAATCAATGGAATATTACTGAGCTCTGAAAGGAAGAAAATCCTACTATATGCTACGACATGGATCACCTCTGAGGACATTATACTAGGTGAACTAAGACAGTCATAGAAGGACAAATATTGCATAATTCCACTTATTATCTAAAGTAGTCAAACTCATAGAAGCAGAAAGTGGAGTCCTGGTTTCCAAGGGCTGGTGGGGAGGGGAAAATGAGGGATTGCAGCTCTTTCCAGTCATGCAAAATGAAACAGTTCTAAGGTTCTGCTGTACATCAATGTATATACAGTTAATAATACTGTACTATGCACTTAAAGATTTGTTAGGAAGGTAGAATTCATGTTTTGTGTGTGTGTGTGCATGTGTATGTGTGTGTGTGTGTTTTATCACAATAAAACAAATTTTAGAAACAATTAAAATAAACATCACTATATCAAAGAATGACTGAGCAGGACAATCACAGAAAGCTCTGAATGGGGAATCAGAAGACAACTTGAAGCCTAAGGCGAGTGTTAGCCCTAATAATTGCTCCTGTTTATTGAACCCTGACTGCAGACTCAGCAGTTAACTTTGTACGGAACTCATTTAACTCTGTCAACAGTTTCATGGGTTGCTATTGTTACCTTCTGCAACAATTTAAACCAACTCTAGCCTCTGTGATAGATAAATCCCCAAAGCTCATGCTAAATAGGGCAGAAGTTCATTTCTGCTCTTCTAAAGTCTAAAGGATGGTCGGATTGGCTCTGCTTCTCTGCTCTATACAATCATTCAGAGACTCAGGCTGCTGGAGGCTCTGCCTCAACACATTTATCTCAAGTCTCCTTGGGTGTCAACATCCAGCTTCAGCTACAGGGAAAGTTGGGGTGGTGGGGGGCGGGGCGGGAAGAGAGAGAGAGGGAGACAGAGATAGAGAGAATCATACTGGTGGTGCTTTATGGGCTCTGCCCAGAATGGCACACATTACTTCTGCCCCCAGTCCATTTGCCAAATGGTCACACATACTTAAAAGGGAAGCTGGGAGACACAGATGTGTGTCCGGGAGGAAAGATTAATGTTTTGTGGATAGCCATCTGGTCAGACTCTCCCACACCTTCCTTTTTTCAAGGGAGGGAACTTGGACTCAAGGAGGTTCAAGGTCACACAGTGAGTAAAGAGAAGTCAAGAGACACCACTGAAACTAGTTGATGGAGCAACAAAATAAGTTGAGAATATAGTATCTAAAATTATGCACTTTACAACAGAGGAACAAGAAATATTAAGTTACATAACTAGCTTGAGCGACGGCTGGTCACTCAAGGGACAGTTTCATGAGCTTAACCCTCATGAAGTTGGTAATTTTGTTTAAAATTGGTAAATTTTAAAAACGGAAAATGGAAACATTACTTGATATTTGGAGGTATCCAGAACTAAAACCAAACATTTAAGGAATTAAAAGTTGTTCCTTCTGTGACCATTGCTTCTTATAGAGGCCCTTTTGTCCATTTGAGTTTTAAAGCATTTACTCTGTTACTTTGATTGACACGTTTAAATTTATATTTTGACAAAATATAAATAACAATTACTTGTGTAAAAAATTCAAACAATACAAAATGGCACAAGAGGGGAAATCAAGACCTTACAACTTTATAAACCCTTTCTTCCCACTCTCCAGAGGTACCCTCTGTTTCCAGGATTTTGGGTAAACTCCAAGAAGTTTCCTCCACACAGCTAAGTATGCGTGTATGTGTCCCTATCATTTTAGATAAAAGAAGATAATACTGTACTTTCTGTCCTATAGTTCACCCTTTTCACTTGCCTTGATATTTTTCATGCTTGCATGCAAAGTCATTCTTCTTAATGCTTTCCTTTGCATGGATGCATCATAATTGGTTTACCAGTCCTAATCAAAGGTCACCTGGATTGTTTTCAGCTTTTGTTCTTGTTTTGCTATTACAAATAATGCCATAAAAAGCAACCTATGCAAGGTGTCCATCTCTGTGTGTTAGATGAATAGAGCTGGAGAAATGGGATTTTGTGCATTAGGAGCCCAAGTAATCAAAGGCACTGTAAGAAGTCTCGTAAATACAGATGGAATCATCTTATGTATTCTTCTTGGAAGCAAAACATACATGCAGAAAAAGCATAGAAACAATAAGTGTATGTTCACAAAGTGAATTCACCCAGCCAGCACAGGGAACAAATTCCAGAGCCCAGGAGACCTTCCTGTCCTAGTCTAGTTACCCATCCTCTCTGGCATGGCACACACTCTTCCTGACTTTCACTTCCATATGAATTAATTTTGTTTTTGAACTCTGTGTCGGTGGAATCACACGGCATGGACCCTTTCATGTCAGGTTTCTTTAACTAAGCCCTCTCTTGGCAGGATTCATCTACATTATTGCCTGTAGTTGAAGTTCATTTGTGTTCACTGCTGTATACCATTCCATGGTTAAATATTCCATAATTTACCAACTGTGATTGACAGACATTTGGGTTATTTTCAGTTAGGGGTTATTAGGAAAGGTGCTTTATCCTGGTAGGTATGTATCGTTTGTTGACCGTGTGAAGGCATTTCCACTGGGCATCTACAGAGGCTGGAATGGTGGGGTCCTGGGCATGTGCACGGTCCACTCTGGGACATCTTTCCCGTGGCTGTGCCAACTTACACTCCCACCAGCAGTGGACATGTGTTCGCGCCAACATTCCACGTTCTTGCCAACACAGATTTTTGTTTGTGTTTTTCATTTGAACCATTTTGTATTAACTTAAAATGATTTTACGCAGGGGCAGGAGCAGTTCATGGAGCACTGCTCATGACTGAATGATAGGGCCTAGATGGCTTGTTAGCAGTGGAGGGGTGGGGATGGAAGAAAGCTGGGCTTGATTGGGTCTGGGGACTCAGGTGATGGCTCTGGGCCTAGCCCAGCACCCCAACACCCCAAGATAGGATGGAGTGACAAGAGCATCCTTGTAAAGATTTTATTTATTTGAGAGAGAGAGAGAGAGAGCATGCGCACTTGAGGAGGGGCAGCAGAGGGGAAGTAGAGCAGGGAGAGAGAGGGACAGAATGTCAAGCTGAGTGCAGGAGCCTGATACAAGGCTGGATCTCACGACCCTGAGATCATGACCTGAGCCGAAACCAAGAGTCGGACACTTAACTGACTGAGCTATCCAGGCGCCCCAGCAAGAGCATCCTTTTAAAAACAGCCTTCCCGTCCCTGGGATTTTTGCTGATAGGTCTGCACTAAGGGCCCCAGGAGATCACTTAAGGCGGGAAGAAAGCCTACCCTAAGGGAAGTGGAGATGTGAGCCCTGGATTCTTTAGTGGTCCCGGGTGGGAAATCGGTTTCTTCTGGCCCATAAAGCAGTTGTCTGTTCTGCTGTGTTTTACTACCAGCGTGGCCTGGCAGGCTGCCAGAAGCAGACCCAGGGGCATGTGCTGGGATGTGGGATGTCTGCAATAGACCCCAGGGAAGCCCTCAAGATGCCTTTACAGATGCCTTTGTCACACAGGCCCCATGTACCCCCCAAACCCAGTCAGACTGAGGGGTATGTCCAGCCTGCAGTTAGGGGACAGGTCAGAGTCTCAGGATAGATCTGGACTGAAGACGTAGACGTCAGAGTCATTGCAACCAGTGACGGTCTTCCAGGCAGTGGGGCCTGAAACCCCTTTCCTGCCTACATTGACCAGAGTGGATTCTGAGGTTTGCAGCGCTCACAAGAGCAGAGCTGAAGATGAGTCAGCTGGCAGCTGAAGTGGGGGCCCTCTGGTCCCCAGAACACACCTAGCGTCTGAGGCCAGCCGTGTGGCTGGTGGCCCACGGAGCCAGAGAACAGAAGACCCCTTGAGAAGTGAGAGGTAGTGCAGCCCCTAAGATCCCCCTCCCTTCGGACACCCACCCGGAGACCACCCATAGATTCTGTAACTCGCTAAAGGACTTCTAGGACGCACAGAAACCTCTTCATCTCGTATTGACAATTTGTTAAAGGTAAATGATGCCATTTAAAGTCAGCCAAGGGAAGAGGTTCATAGGGCAGAGCCCAGGAAAGTTCCAAACACAGAGCTTCAGTTACCTTCTCCTTGTGGATACGTGGACTGGTTTACTCCCTCCCCCCACCCTTCTACCCCCCGCATCAGTGCGTAACAAGGTACCCAAGGTGTTGCCTACCAGGACACTCACCCAAGCCTTGGTGTCCAGTCTTTACCGGGGCTTCATCCGTTGGCACTACTGACCACCTGTGTGGGTGACTGTCTTCTGCCACCCCTTCAGGGATCCAGCTGATGCCACGTAACCCAACGCACCCACCACAGATCACACTGCTCCCCTGGCTTGGTCCAATGCCCCCAGGTAGACAAAGAAACTCTGCTCCGGCAAGACTTCCCAAGGGCTTAGAGATTAGCTCTTGGGCTGAGGACAGAGATCAGACCGCTCTTCAAGCAAGACTGAATTGTTTACTGTAGAAGCCCCCCACTCCACTGCCTGATTCCACCAGTGCTCAGGTCCCAGCTCAGGGGGGAGGGGGAGAGAGTGTAAGAGGAGGGACCTGAGCACATACCCATGGGCTAAATGATGGAAGCGTCTCCTTCAATTGTTGCATTCCATTTCTGGGTTTTGATTTTCCAGCTGTATCTGTACATATACATGGAGGATGGACTCAAAGTGATGTTATGGATAAAGCTATCCAATAGCACTATGTGCTGTCCAGAGCTCTGCCGAGCTGGAGAGGGAGCTGAGCTGCCAGGTGTCGGAGATGCTGATCACAGCAACAACAAGCCAAAACAAGCGGGAAGGCTTCAGTCACTCCGATAGTGTAGGAAAGAGGCTCCAGCCGGATAGCACCGAGAGCCCCCTCTGCCCTTCCCCCTTTGAAATGAAATGCTGGTGGATCCGATGGATCCGTGTAGATGTGGGGACCATCTCACAGTTGAGGAAGCCCCCAATAAAAGCCTCTGGCAGTTATATGGACCCTGGGCCAGCGGGGAGTGATGGGGGGGATGGGCTGGGAGGGAAAGTGCTGAGAACTGAGTCATGGTTGGGGAGGAGTGTGTGCAAGGCGACCTCCTTCTCTCCCTGGGAAGGACCCTCCGCAGAGGCACCTAAAGAAGACCGCTGCTCATGGCTTCACCAGGAGAGACTTGGGGTGGAAGATGCCTGGGCCAAGAATGCAACTATGCAAATATGCAAAGAGCAGGAAGGGCTGGAAGCTTCCCCAGATACAACCGGCATTGGCTGCTCCCCAGGTCTGGGAGGGGAGGCCTGTCAGCTATAAAGCCTTTCTGGTTGCCTCCTGTCAGGCCTCAGAAAGCGCATGTAAGGTTTGGGTGCAAATGCCAGAGTTTGGTTAAAATGAAGAGGTGGACTCCCTCTTTATAAAAAAAAATTACTGGAACCAATGGAAGAGCCCATCAGTAAGGAATTGGTTGGATACATTGTAGCATCTCCCCACCAGGAAATCCTATGCTTCTATAAGAAAGAGGAAGTTGGGGGCGCCTGGGTCGCTCAGTGGGTTAAAGCCTCTGCCTTCAGCTCAGGTCATGATCCCAGGGTCCTGGGATCGAGCCCCGCATCGCATTGGGCTCTCTGCTCAGCGGGGAGCCTGCTTCCCTTCCTCTCTCTCTGCCTGCCTCTCTGCCTACTTGTGACCTCTGCCTGTCAAATAAATAAATAAAATCTTAAAAAATAAAGAAAGAAAGAAAGAAAGAAAGAGGAAGCTGGGGGCGCCTGGGTGGCTCAGTTGGCTAAAGCTTCTGCCTTGGGCTCAGGTCATGATCTCCCGGACCTGGGATTGAGGCCCGCATCTTGGGTCCCCTGCTTGGCTGCTCTGTGGGGAGGCTGCCTCTCTCTCTCATTTTCTCTCTCTCTTTCCCTCTGCCTCTCTCCACCCCTCAATCTCTCTCTCAAATAAATAAATGAAAATCTTTAAAAAAAAAAAAAGAAAGAAAGAAAGAAAAAAGAAAGAGGCCGTTGTCTTGTACATACACAAGCATGCAATTCTGTGTAGCTGTAAGTGGGGGTGGGGTGTGGGGAAGTCAGGGAAGAGGAGAGGGGAACTATAGCTTGCAGTCAAGAGGAGGGTCTCCAGGGGCACCTGGGTGGCTCAGTGGGTTAAAGCCTCTGCCTTTGGCTCAGGTCATGATCTCAGTGTCCTGGGATCGAGCCCCACATCAGGCTCTCTGCTCAGCAGGGAGCCTGCTTCCTCCGCTCTCTCTCTCTCTGCCTGCCTCTCTCTGCCTACTTGTGATCTCTGTCTATCAAATAAATAAATAAAATCTAAAAAAAAAAAAGGAGGTTTCCAGGGCAGCATCTTCGTTTGGCGGGAGGATGAGGTCCTTAGTGCAGTGAGACTGTGGTCTCACGACGGTTCTTTGACAGCTTAGACTTCTGATCATTAATAGCCGAATGTCTTGTCCCAACGCCAGTCCTTCTCGACAGGTCTGAGCTCTCCAGGATTGTCAAATGCCCACAGTCAGACTTCAGGGTTTTAGAACCTGTTACGGGCCAGCTGTGGGTGCCCTGGACCTAGCCCAGCAAGACATGATGACATTCTGTTACAAAATGAATGTGTTTATTCTCACTGGGTTAGAACGACCTTTCCTTGCTTTGTGAATAACAAACGTTTTGTTCTTTTACAAGTAAGTGTTCTTTCCCTGTCTCATAGCAAAATGATTGCCCCATACTCATCAAGGACTTGCCTGGGCTTCCCTGAGTCTTTTCTTGGAGCTATCTCCCTGGGATGTGCTTGCAAACTAGCCTAAGTTTCTTAAAAAGGGAGAACACAGGAGAACAACTTTCCCAGGCATTGTGGCAAACAAGTTTTCTTTCTTTCTAGCACATTCAGGATTTTGAGTTGGTGAGCTCCTACTCCATTGGGGGACCATGTGCAGGCCGTGTCAGAGCCCCACCCAGCTTCCCATAGCCGTGCTCACCAACCTGATTTCTGCTTGCTGGCGCTTGTATTTCTTTGCCTGAGAGCTTTCTGTTGCTGCTAGGGCCCTCTCTTAGAAGACTAGGAGAACCAGAGAACTCAGGTCCACCAGAAGCCCTCCCCACCACCCAGTGAGTGGTGGGAGATGGTGTATAAAGATTCCAGCTCCTGTGGCCCTTGGGTGTATACCCTGAGAAGCAACCTGGGCTGGCTCCCAGAGTTTCCCCAGCAGAACTAAGCTGAAGTCACCTTTGGTTTGATCATATGCCCTTTAAAAGCTGTTTTCTTCCACCCATCCTATTTTCTCTCCTCCAATGGAACTTCCTGGGCTCTTCTTCCAAATAAACTACTTGTACTCACCTCCTTGTACCCAGGGGTGCTTCTGAGGAGCCCAAAGTTAGGCAGGTGATAATCGCATCAGCCGTTGACCAGCACCTAGTATGGCCTGGGCAACCCCGAGGGCTTGATAGGAACATGGAGTCCCCAGTCACCCTGCAGGATGGGATTCCCAGACACAGCTGACAGGTGAGGACACAGAAGTTGCCCAGGGGCTCAAAGCAAGTGCACTGGAGTCCAGGCTGGTTCTTTCCACCAATCCTGAGGCAACACTCTTAAAAGTGGGGACTGAAACTGGGTCCGTGCTGCCTCTACTTCCTCCATGCTGAGTCTACAAACAGGAGATGCTCGAGAAGCACGTCTGACCAATCAGTATCAAATTCCCAGTACGGCTAAGTAAGTCCTTTTGGGTTGATTACCTAATATCACCATGACAACAGGCTCCAGAAGTGGCTACTGTCATTATCATCCTTATTTTATAGATGAGAACCCTGAGTGGGGGGAAGGGACCTGCCCAAGGCCACCTGGCTTGTCAAGGACAAAGCCCAAGTCTGTCACCTGTCTACCATAGGGATGGATGACGGAGGTGGACAAGTGAACCAAAGGAAAGAGGAGGAGGACAAGAAGCCATGGCCTGCCTACCCTGCCGACAGCTGGGTGACAGCACATTGTCCCAACTTGGAACGTATCTCTGTCACACACACAGGGTAAATGGGTCTGTTCCCTGTGAATTATCTGTTAGCCGGCAGCTTCATCCAGCTGCTCATTAACACAATAAAAAAAATATCAAACGAGCCTTCTGATTCCCAGTCCCCGGGGCCCCAACTACGTAACTTGGAAATGACTCTTTAGTAAGTCTGATCAAAGGCTGGTTGTTCAGTAATTAGAAATCATGGCCTCTTCCTCTGGGCTTGGGGCTCATAAACAACAGTTGGATGAACTCTTTATCTGGGTCGGACCAAAAACCTAGAGGGATCCATTTCCTCCTAATTTACACCCGTTTCAATGGGGGCACAGCAGCAGGAGCTTGCGTTTCTGCTCTGGGAGACCCACTGGTTCCCTTGTCTGCAGCAGGCAGGGAGAGAGGGAGGGAGCACACATCGAAGTGAGCCCATGAGCTGCCCATGCACTGA
The DNA here is from genome assembly GCF_022355385.1 of Mustela nigripes. Classification (NCBI taxonomy): domain Eukaryota; kingdom Metazoa; phylum Chordata; class Mammalia; order Carnivora; family Mustelidae; genus Mustela; species Mustela nigripes. The sequence goes on along the minus strand of NC_081563.1, from coordinate 119,961,944 downwards.
GATGGTCAAGCACCTTCCAGAGGGGGCCTCAGAGCCAGATCCAGGGCTGGGTGGGCCTCTGTGAGACCACGGATGGGGCTAACCCTCCAAAGAGCCCGCAGACAAAAGAGGCCGGGTGGTAGAGAGGTTTAGCTAGAGTACCAAGTGGTTCCTTCATTGAACCATTCAATAAATATTTATTGAGGATCTACTCAGTGCCAGGTACAGAGATCAGATGGTGACTAAAAAAGATGATGCCTGCTTTTAAGGAGGGTACAGGCCAGCCCAGGGAGATGGTCTTTCCTGGGGGAGGTGGAGGCTGGAAAGCCCAGGGGCAGAAAGGGTGGGGGTGCACTCGCTGAAGAGGCCCAGGGCACCCCAGTGGACCTCTCCCCCAGAGTTGGGAACAGAGAAGTCTTCATCTCCCCTGGAAAATGCTGCACATCTGGAAATACAATTTGCCAGTCCAGCTGTGGGCTCCAAACCCTAACTGGGTCGTGGCCCTCACGCTCTCTTGTACTGGAGGTTGGTGCCCAGGAACAGGAAATCCTAGGAGAGACAAGACAGGATGGCATGGGAAAGCATTCCTTACGCCAAAAAATAAGCCTCATCTCCAGGATAAAGGGAGGCCCACGTCTGGGAAAGCGTGAGCTCTGCCAGAAACCAAGTCAGGTTATACATCTCAAACGCGCCTCCATCCCTAAGGTCTCCATAAAGCACAGCTTTCTCCAGCCACCTTCTCTGACGTGGTGATTTATCTGTCATTTCCCAAGCTGCTGCTTCCAGGCAGGCCCCATATAAATGTCCTTTGTGTCACCTAAATTTTCTCTCCCTCGCGAATAACACAAAATTGTGCACCACCGAGGTTTACATTCCTACCGCCTTAGTAGTTTCCATCACCTGAAAGGGTGGGAACTCTGAACCTGAGCCAAAGTCCAATTCTCTCCCACACTGACCCAGCCCTTGCCTTTGGGAGTCAAACAAATGACCTCAAAAGTCTACTGAACATGAGAGTCTATAATAAATCTTCTGATGATTTCTCATGTGCCCAGCTGAGGCCAGCTGCATGAATTGTCGGTCCTCACTTCAATTAACCAGCTGTCCGAGTCCTTGTAAACTCTCAGCAGTAGGATGTTGAGCATCCTTGGGTCCAAAAGGACATTGGATATTAGTCTTTCAAACAGAGTAGTGGGTCAGTGTGTCCATGTCCCTGACCCGCTGTTGCCCTTCCATGTCTTTTTATTTTTTTTTTTTAAGATTTTACTTATTTATTTGAGAGAGAAGGAACACAATGTGGGGAGGGGTAGTGGAGAGGGAGAAGCAGATTAACCTGCTGAGCAGGGAGACCGATGCGGGACTCGATCTCAGGACCCTGGGATCATGACCTGAGCTGAAGGCAGATGCTTAACTGACTGAGCCACCCACGTGCTCCTGCCCTTCCTTGTTTTCAGCGGCTGTTACTTGCTGGAGATTGACGATGTCCCAGACACAGCACAGCATCTCCTTTACTGCTCACAGGGCTCCCGACCCAGTCATCCCTCCTTACAGACGCTATTCCAGAAAGATAACCTGAACCATGGGCACAGACACACCAGAAAATGCTTGATCAGATCCGTGGCGTGGAGAGCAAAGACTCAGATGTATTCCTCGATATGGAAATGGTTCAGTAAATGATGTCTCTGATGGCTCAAACTTTTGGTTCTGTTAATGGTTCTGTTAACCGACGGTTAAGTGTCTGCTTTCAGCTCAGGTCATGATCCTGCTTGTTCTCTCCCTCTTTCTGACGAATAAATAAATACAATCTTAAAAAAAAAAAAAGAATTTAGAAGAAATTTTCAAAACTTCCAAATGGCTCTCAGAGCCTGTGCTGTTGCTATGACAGTATTTTCAAACTGAGCTGGTGTTGAGGTTCCCTCAGGTCACCCACAGGGGTGGGGACGTGGAAGGCAGTGTGGCACAGGCTGTGTCCAATGCCGGCTGCCCGAGGAGGGGTGCCACGTCTGAAGAACATGTGGGTGGCTGCATGGCATCTAGCGTGCCTGGGGCCTTCCTCCCCTTTCTGAGTGGCAGCACTGGATTGAGTCCCACCCACGAAGCTGCGGCCTCTGAACCTGGAAAACAAACCAGTTGCCCCCCTCCCCAATTCCTCAAAAGCCCGTCGGAACCCACTGACCTTGTGGATCTCGAGAACAGGGTCATAGAGCTGAATATCCTTGAGCAGCGGAAGGGGGAAGCCTTCTGCCAACTTCTCTGGAGGTTGAGGCATAGCACGGAGAGAGATTTGTAAATAAATAATAATTATAAGTAAAGTCATAGAAAAAAAGAAGCTTCCCTTGTCCAACTCTGTGTACAGTATACTCCCATTTAAAGATTATGAGGTAGATAAGATTATTATTTCCATTTTACCGATAAGGAAATTGAGGCACAGAGTGGCCAACTAACTTGTCCTAGGTCACACAGCCAGAACTGGGATATCAACCCCGGCAGGCTGCTCCAGGAGCTTGAGCTCCCAGCCCTGGTGCTATGTGGGAGGAGTGGGAGGTATGGGGAGGCAGATACTCATGGTAAGAAGCTAGTAGGCACCTGTTCTCTGCCCTTACTCTCATCCTGCTTTCTGTTGCGGCCAAATGAAGCAGGACTTCATGGAAATGGTGTTTAGAGCTTGATGCTTTATTTTCTGACTAGGGAGTTGGCCATTGACTGGAAAATGTGAATTCAAAGATGGGCTGCCCTGTGCCCGCTACTTTAGCTTCATCCTTAGTCTTTTACCTGCCATTTCAGGGCATGGGGGCACACTTCTGTGAATCCCTCCTTCTCTTTTAGGAGGAGGTTTTCCCTGCCCCAAAGAGCCGCCTTAGTTCCTAACCCTCACTAGAGCCCTGGAGGGAGAGGAGTCCACCTTCAAAACTCCCATCTCATTGGCTACTGAAGCTCAAAGAGGGCAACTGACTAACCCAAGGTCACTCAGCCTTCAGGAAAGCCATGTTTCCCATCTCCAAGCTCAGCTCCTTTTCCCTCAAAGAACACTGTCCTCCTTGACATGGAAAAATCCCTTATGATTCTTACCATTGACCTTGGGGTAGAGGGTGTTGAGAATGTAGTAGTTGAGTAGCGCCTCCAACAGCTCCACCTGGTGGAGAACAGGAGAGATACACCGTGACCACATGTGCCATTTTGCCCACCAATAAACGTCCCCATGTCTGCATGGGGCGACATGGCGAATAAGACTGAAAAAAGCAAATTTCAGATAGATGCCTACAACATGCTACTGTTTTATATTATAAAACTATTTTAAGAAACACATTTTTTTGTGTACAAAAGGATAGAAACCCTTGGAAGATTATTCACCCAACCGTCTTCTCTCTAGGAAGAACGTCAAGGTTTGACTTAGCTTTGTCTTTAATTTTTTTTCACAGTTTAATTTTTTTCCACATAATGTTTTCCCAATTTACTTATGTAATAATTTCTTTAAAAAATTTCAAAACAAAAATTATGAAATACAATTTTATAACACTCACCATGTAGATGGTATAGGGCTCAGAACATTACATCTACACCGGACTCAGTTTTCACAATAACCCTTTGAAGTTGATATTACTGCCTCCATTCCACAGACCAGAAAACTGAGGCCCACAGAATGAAAGTGACATTTAGAAATGGGGAAGCTGGGGCAGAATTTGAGTCCAGATTTATCTGATTCTATAGTTCCTGCTTTCGGCATTCCATGCTCTGAACACCCGATAAGATGACTTCTTGTGAATCTTTACATATGAATGTTTTACCTCATAGGACACTTATACATGCCATGTACAGATGCAATATTAGTGTGTCATCAGTCACTTCCTCCTTCATTCCCTGGAAGGGGTCATCCTTTGGGATCCCTGTGGGCAACGTCTCTCTCCACAGTTTATGTGGTTGTTTCTACTTCGTAAGTCGGTAAGGGAGGGTCTGGGCAGCGCAGGGCAGGGGGACGCTGGCCAGAGGGGTCAGTGTGGGCAGGATGGTAAAAAGGAAGACAATTATTGGAGGTTAAGGTCATCCATCTCCTCCTTGGCCTGTGAGGAGGAGCTGTCATCACCCCGTCTTCCTTCTTGTCAGAAATTTCTCCCTGATCACATCAGCCCACACTGATTTTCCCACTGTCTTTCTTATTTCAAATAGGGGCCATCCATTTTGCCACTTGTTTCTCCTGGTGGAAATCACTTCTCGGTTCAGCCAGGCCAGCAATTAATTCCTCTTCTTTTAATAACAGAGTCCCAATTTCCCCCTGGGGAACTCTCCTTTCCAATCTCAGTCCATGTGGCTTGGGACCACACATCCTGGCTCCCGGAGTGTAGATGAAACCTATGTTCGTTCGGTCAACTGGCCTTGTCTAATTTTTAGCCACAGTGATTGGCTAAAGAATGGTCACATGACTCAGATTCACCTAATGAGAGCTAACACCTAAATTTTTAAAAAATTAAACTACAAAATGCTGATGTTTTCTAGCAGTGGGAAAAATCAGTCAGAGAATGAAGTCAACATGGATGAAAGCAAAGAGGAGAGATGGAGAGAGATTCTTGATGCACTAATTTGAGCACCTAGATCCAGCTATGCCTGAAACCTCATTTTTAATTTAATTTAAATTCCTCCTGTTGGCTTAAGGCATTTTTAGTTGGCTTTGTATTCTTGTAGTTAAAATAATTCTGTCCAACAGAAGATTTAATTATAACTTATCTTCTATTGCAATGTAACTGTTCCTTGGCCCTTGTTCCATGCCCTCAAGAACTACACTTGTTATGGCAGACAGTAGCTCTTCTCACTTTTCTATTTTCTTCTATAGGTGCCATAGCATTGCTTAGGAAACACACTAAATTATATTAAATAAAAACAATGATTACTTACATTGAACACCCCAACTTTAGATTCTTTCAGTTCCACTTGTATCCTATAACAAATCAGGCAAAAGTCAGAGATGCAGGCATGATACCCATGGGACACCTAAACAATGTGGGGGTCCCCAGAAAGGAGGCTCTGGTTTAAGAAGACACAGAACCAAGGATGGTGTAGTGATGGGACTGAGAAAGATGACTAAGAACCAAATCAGCGATGCAACCTTACTGGGAAGACTCACAGAGGGGACGTGAGTCATGTATGTCAGAAAGTCAATATGGCTAATGTCAAAAATAAGAAAAATCAGTATTAGTAAACTCTTTAGAAATTTGGAAGTAATGGGAATTAGGCAGAAAGGACGTTTGGGAGGCACGACCAGTGGGGGAAAAGAATTGAGCTAACCGAGGTAAAATTTAAGTTTCCTTCTCCAGTGATAGACCCCTAACATTGAGAAGAAGATCTGCTCCCATCCCTACCCCCAGCTACAGAGAATCAGCTACAATGTCCAGATGGAAGGAGCCCAGTTGAATGCCTCCATGGGGGCAGGAGGCTGACTTACTTTCCCGGTTTCAGGAACCCAGTGATCCTGCTGGTGTTGAAGGTCAACATGGCAGAAACATTAGTAGCCTGGAAATTCCAGTAGAAGAAAACAGGTTTAAATGAGAAAGGCAGTCAGGGCACCTGCGTGGCTCAGTGGGTTAATGCCTCTGCCTTCAGCTCAGGTCATAATCCTAGGGTCCTGGGATCAAGTCCTGCGATGGGCTATCTGCTCAGCAGGGAGGCCACTTCCCTCTCTCTATCTGCCTACTTGTGATCTCTGTCAAATAAATAAATAAAAATCAATAAAAAATATTTTAAAAAAACAACTAAATGAGAAAGTCTGTCACATATAGGAAGGATAACTATTAGGACCAGCTGTTTCCTTTAAACAAACAACTTGGTGAGTTAAAGCAGGAACTTGTGCCCTAACTGTGGACTCCCAAAAGGTTCATCATAAGTATTCAATACATGTTTGAACTTGGACTTGAACATTTTTTACTTGAAGTTGGTGACTGTGATAGTGACTGAACTTTGAACAAACAGACTACCAAGAGGTGTAGAGTACCTATCCCTGGAGATCTCTAAAGGGATAATTTCTAGCTACCTCACAGCTAAGAGTCTATCCTAGTGGTGATAATAATAAAAATAATATTAATAATATTTTAAAATTTATAATATATTAATAACAACAAATTTGACAACAATAACAACAATATCAAATTGCAGATATAGCATCTAGGAGCAATTACCCTTCTAGAAATTTGTCTTGTTGAGTTTCCAACCTGACACAAGAGAACAAAGTTCTCCATTCAGTGAGCAGGAACCCAAAAGGACTCAGAATCCCTTCAATGTCAGACAGAGCCCATTGAGAAAGGAGAGAACCCTCTCAATATTTAACCCACAGGGCCTTTGATATAGGGAGGTGCTTACACAAGTGATGGAATTGCTGAGAAGCCAAAGAGAGCTAAGGGGATGACTTAGAGACCAGCAGAGGAAGGAAGCTGCTTCCACCCCAGGACTGAGAGAACAGAGGAGGGATTGGGGTTAAGGGAACCACCATGGAAGTGACAGAATCACTGCCTGAGCCTCGGACCAGGACAAAGACAGAGGAAGAAATATTCGGGCTTCTTCCTTCCTCCTGCCATCTTGACAGTGTTTTCCATTGGCTAACTTTATTAGAAGTCAAAGTCCAAGGGAGCCTGGGAAATGTAGTCTTCAGGGGTCAGATATAGCTGCAGAGCAAACAAGTCCAGGACCCTTATGCCTTCCTCCCAATAATATCCCTGTCTCAGTGTTTTGGAGATACAAACATTAAGCAAATAAACAATTACGTAAGCATCTTTATAATAAATGCTATGCAGGAAAATAATAGCGTGCTTTAAGAAAAAAAAAAGATGACAGGGAGCCTAAGGTGGTAAGAGGCAATCAAAAAAGTCCTCTCTGAGGAATGGATACTGAAGTTGAGATCTGAAGGAAGGGGGAAGAGCATGCAGAAAAAGGGAACAGCATTTGCAAAGGCTTTGAGCCTTACCACACCAAGCCGGAAGACAGGCTCCTTGACGGAGCTGGGCAGGAGGACAAAGCCTTCGATCTCCATCAGGGGGGTCGAGGACAGATTCCCAGGACTGAAGTTCAGGGATGGGGCAGAGGCCATTGCTCCCTGGAGCTCCAAGTTCATGTTGGGGTACAGTCTGGCTAACTGGGGGCAGAATGAGAATATTATAACAAGAGAAGGAAACATGCAGGTTTGCCGGGGGAATCCCGAGGGAGTCAGAGAAAGCTGAGAATGCTTTTCGATTGATTTTATTTTCACAAACGCTCTGTTTGCTTTTCTCTTAATGGTGCACCTGGAGATCTTGTCTTGTCAGACATCTGGAGTTTTCACGGCTGCATTGGGTTCCATTGGGCGTGGGCACTGTAACAGATCTAACCACACTGGGCATCAAGTGGTCTCCAAGGTTTTGCCCTTATAATGACCACTCCTGTGAGTACCCTTGGCTATTTTGGGAGGAGGGGGTACATTCCTAGAAGTGGAATTGTTGAGTCAAGAACGGGATGGGTATTGTCAAGCCTTGGATGTTCAACATGACTGCCTGTCCGAGACACATCTGGGGCGGGGGAACTGGGAAGGTGTGGGAGAGGACAGATGGATTTCTGTGGGATTAAATGATGAATTTAGCCCCGTGATGACAGGGTTGCTGTAGCAACTGCTGGAAACAACCACAGGTCCTTCCTGGGAGACTGGCTGAGCCAACAGTGATGAGTCCGTACGATGGCAGGCTGGGTGTTCATGAGAACACGAGTGAGGAATCTTCTTTTCTACTTCTGCAGAGTGAGCTCCCGGGACAGTAAGGCAAAAAAGTAAGGTACAAAATGGTGTGTATGATATGCCTCCATTTGTGTTCAAAAATGGAAAGGATTCACAGCAGTTGTTGGCATATACATAGACTATCCCCAGAAGGAGGTAGGCTATGGATGGGAACTGGGTGGTTAGGGGCCAGGAGTGGATGGGAAATTTTCCACTCTAGAGCCTTTTATGTCTCTTGGATGTTGAACCATGAGCATTTATTATCCTTTCAAAACATAATTTTTAAAGCACCAAGAACTGTGCCTGGTCCCTAGTGTGTCTTCTCTAATTGTCTGATGTTATTAATTAGGGTGCATTTGGCGGGACATGTTGGCATTCCCTGGGATTTTTCAGATATCATTGGTGAAAGACTGGGCGACTCATGTTCCCAGAGACACGAGGCTCAGCCCTCTGTTGGGCTTTGGAGAGAAGGGGCCCCGAAGCCAGCAGCAGGAAGACCTTGCCCTCCCTGGGGGACTCACTGCCAGCCTTCTGACTCTTGGTTAAGCTGAGAGAAGCTCCGTGGTTTTAAAGGGAAACCCCTGGAGGCTAGTGGGGTTGGCTTGCACCTGCCAAGGTCTGAGAGAAGGCTTACCCTGGGGATGAAGGGGCGGAAGGACTTGGTGGTCAGCCGGATGTTAGAGCCCTGGGGAACCTGCAAAGAAACACGAAGTTTTAGGGCGCTCCCACCAGAGAGCTGAAGGTCTGAGAAAGATGGAGAGGTGGGTGGAGGATGCTCAAGACTGCGGCTCTTGACTACCTGGGTTACCATAACAACAGTGAGGTGTCTGCACTCACCAGTTGCCAGGGCCTCAGCTGCTCTCCTGGGACACAGGTGACATGCAGGACGCTTACAGAGGATCCGTGAGAGTGAGATTTGCAGTCATAAGGACCTAGGTATGGTTCCTGGCTTTGTTGCTGTGTGGTCACAGGCCAGTCCCTTCACCTCTCTGAGCCTATCAGGCCATCGCGAGGGCTGATGGGACGGTGTGCACACAACACCTACATGGGACCCAGCGCACAGCTATTATAAAACACAGTCATTATGACCCAGTCTGCTAAAAGAAAGGACTGCACCATTGGAGGGGTGCCTTGCTCAGACATGAAAATAGAAATAAAAGGCGAGAAAGGTGCAAAGGTGAGAAATTACCCAAAAGATCGCAAGCCACTCCCTCACCCACTAGGTGGCATCCCATCTATCGTCAGAGCCAGCTGGACCACACAATGGGGCTGCGCTGTTGCTGTCATCATCCTGACGTTCACGAGGCCTCAGCTTTACAAAAAGCTACAAGAAATAATTTTCTGAAACCCAGGAATATTAAAGAAACTGGAGAATTATTGAAGATGCAATCCACTTAAAAATTTAATATTCCTTATACAAAATCCCGTTTGAGATTCTTGTTTTAGATGTACGTTGTAGAAAGACTGCTTCCTTTCACCACGAATCACTAAATCATGGACCTTTTTCCTTTTGGTTACAAGGTAGTTTCCAAGTAGATATTTTATTTTAAATAAATTCAACTATGGGCACAATGTTTTCATGGTAGTGTTTCACTTTTAACTTGGTTTCATTTCCTATTCAGTATAACTTTATGCATTAAATTAGTGTATCCATTAACCTGCTTCATTTACTAAATTTTTAAGTTTTTTTTTAAGCCTCTACAAACTAAGCATGAGGGAAAATATGAATTAGAACATCAGGTCTAGACAGGGGCAAAAGTAAAACCCAGACAAAGAAGTCACAGTCTTTTTCAGTTCTAATGGAGAAAGGATATTTGACTCGAGCTTCCTGGTAGCTGAAGTGAAAAGGGAAATTGTACTAATTTATATATTTCCTTGTCTGAATCGTTCTTCTCAATAATTTCCTATATCATTGATATAAACGGGGTGGAAAGGAAAGAAGAAAGGATAAGCCACCCTGTCATTTGTGCATGTTTTTCTGTCATTATCCTCACCATGTCATCTGTGATGGAGAAGTTCAGGTATCCGGACTCATGATAAACCAGGCTGGCTGTGTTGAAGACATAATCAGAGACGGCAAAGTAGACCATTCGGTCCTGTTGCTCAGGAAGACTCATGACAGGAGCAAGGAAGGTGACTGGGGAATAGTGATCACGGCTAAAAATTTCACCCTGGAGAGAGAAATGGGATGCATTTGAACTTTTCAAAGTCTACCCCAGTGCTGGACATCCGAGCTAGGCAGTTGCTTATACAGCCTGAGTAGGGGGTTTTGGAAAGTAATTGCCTGAAACTCTACCATTAAAACACAACACATCAAAGTGTTGTGTGTCCAGAATCTGTAAATGAAAAGCTCCCCAGCTTTGGCATTTTTAACCCATTAATACCCTTTGCACCACCTTGCCCAGTTCTGATTGACCTCACCTACGTGATGGTCAAGATGACGGAAGAGAAGAGGGAAGGTTTCAAGGCTGAAGACTTGTAAGACTCCTATTGGAGCCCTGGTTGTTGAAGCACTCCCCACCACTCCATATTGCCCTGCCCTCAACACAGCCCAAGCCACTGGGGAGATGAGGACAGATCTGAAGCCAGAGAGACAGGAGACCCCAAGTACGGGCTGGCCTTGAGGGTATGCTCTGCTGGGGCCGCACCCACCCTCGCCCCTGCTCTAGGACTCTCACCTTAAACATCACGTCCAGCATTTGGGCTGTTGCCCGAGGGGCTTCCATTAAACTGTAATCAATGCCAGCAAAACTGTCGATCTCTGTTGTGACTGTGAGCCAGGAGAGGGGAAGAATTAGAAGCCAGGTGATGGGGGCTCTGACTGATCCACACTCTTGTGACTTTCTTCAGGGGCACCTGCCCCTCTGCCAAGACCTTCTACCCAGCCCAGCCCTGGAGCAAAAAGATATTCCTTCAAGAAAGAGAGGACAGGGGCGCCTGGGTGGCTCAGAGGGTTAAGCCTCTGCCTTCAGCTCAGGTCATGGTCCGGGGTCCTGGGATCGAACCCCGCGTCGGGCTCTCTGCTTGGTGGGGAATCTGCTACCTCCTCTCTCTCTCTCTGCCTGCCTCTCTGCCTACTTGTGATCTCTGACTGTCAAATAAATAAATAAAATCTTAAAAAAAAAAAAAAAAGAAGAAAGAGAGGACATGTTTCTGTTGTCCCTCTGGTAGGTTAGCCATGAAGGGGGTGGTATGCTCAGCCTGGGACCTGAGTGGTTTCCATGGTCTCTCTCTCTCTCTCTCTCTCTCACACACACACACACACACACACACACACATACACACACACGCATGCACACACATCAGAGGGCAGGAGGAGCCCAGGTCTGGCAGCCCTCCACATCCTCATGCCAAAGAAGCCACAGAATGGGGAGAATTCTCCAATCAAGGTTATTATTTCCCAGTTTCCAACTGAAGCCTTGATCTTCAGGGAAACTTGCCTCTTATCCACACACACCAAATAACCAGGAAGGTCAGGCCATGTCCAGAAGGCCCAGAAACTCCCCTTCAAAGCCCTAGGGGAACGAGAGTCCTATGTCCCACGCACTCGGCTGTCTGTGCCTGCCTGAGCCTCCCCTGAAAGACAGCTGCCAACGAGCGAGTGGGGGGCCCAGGGGCCAGGGCATTACAGAATACCTCAGACACATCCGTATGATGGATTACACATATGATGGAACTACACAGCTACTAAAACGAAGTCTTTTGCAACCACCTCGGGAAACGGGAAGGATCTGGTCATGCAGAACCCGTAACGGTCACGTGAGCCTGCTGTCCTTCTCCCAGGTATACACCCAAAGACATGTGTCCGAAGGTACTAGAACATTCATAGAAGTATCAATCATGGGGCGCCTGGGTGGCTCAGTGGGTTAAAGCCTCTGCCTTCGGCTCAGGTCATGATCTCAAGGTCCTGGGATCGAGCCCTGCATTGGGCTCTTTGCTCAACAGGGAGTCTGCTTCCTCCCCTCTCTTTCTGCCTGCCTCTCTGCCTACTTGTAATCTCCTGTCTGTCAAATAAAATAAATAAAATCTTTAAAAAAAAAAAGAAGTATCAATCATAATGGTCCCAACAATCAAAATGGTCTTCAACAGCAGAATGGGTAAGTAAAGGGAGGGACCCCCACACTGTGGAGCGGCGTCCAGCCAGGACCATGAATGAACTCTCACTCTTCATGCAGCACTATGAACCAACTTCATCTTTTAAAGTAGAGCCAAGAAAACTATCTTCTCTCTCTCTTTTTTTTTTTTAAGATTTTATTTATTTATTTGACAGAGAGAGAGAGAGAGAGATCACAAGTAGGCAGAGAGGTGGGGGAAGCTCAATCCCAGGACCCTGAGATCATGACCCGAGTCGAAGGCAGTGGCCTAACCCACTGAGCCACACAGGCACCCCACTATCTGCTCTTGATAGAAGACCTGAAATACGGCGTGGTGCCATTTACCTACAGCGTGCAAAACTAATCTTTGTTGGAAGAAGTTGGGATAGCGGTTTTCCTTCAGTGGGGACCCGTGGCAGGGGCTCACGTGAAGGAGTTCTGAAAGCCCCATCATGTTCTGTTTCTTGCTTTGGGAGCAGGAACGTGCCTATGCTCAGTTTTGCAAAATTTTTTGAACTGTTCACTTACGACTTGAGCACTTTTCTCTCTCTGTAAACCCCCACAAAACGTTTCTTTTTTTTAAAAAAAAGATTTACTTGTTTATTTGAGAGAGAGAGAATGAGCAGGGAGAATGGCAAAGGAAGAGAGAGGGGGAGAAGCAGACCCCTCGCTGAGCCAGGGGTCCAACGCGGGGCTCAATTTCAGGACCCCGAGATCATGACCTGAGCTGAAGGCAGAGGCTGAACCCACTGAGCACCCCCAGGGGCCCCCAAAAGGTTTTTTAGAAAAATGAGATAAATTTATGTGCCCTAATACAGAAAGATGTCCAAGGTACACAAATCACAAAAGAGAAGAAAAGAATGTGTAGAGTGATATATACTCCTAATTGGCATATGCATGTGTATTCATGAACAAAAGGAATATATAATGATTGTATGTTTTTGTATCATTATGTATATTTATATTTTTTCTAATTTTTTAATTTTTTTATAAACATGTAATGTATTTTTATCCCCAGGGGTACAGGTCTGTGAATCTCCAGGTTTACACACTTTATATTTATGTTTTTGTATAGGAAAGAAAATATCTGAGAGCTGAAATCCCAGAGATTATTATCTCTTGGAAGAAAATCTGGGGAGAAAAGGATACTTCAATTATGACTTTCTACACTGCTGTCCCATTTAATGTTTTATAAGGCATGCTTATCTGCTTATAAGTATAAATATAAATTAATAGAGTGTCCCCCGCATGGGTGGAGTAGCCTACCTGGCAGAGTTTGGAGATAAGGCTGCAGGTCCGAGGTCACCGAATTCTGGAGCATTTCGCAAACCTGAAAAACACGGAAGGAGAAAGCCTGAGTGGGTCCTCCCCCCACCCCCACCCCCGCCGCTGGCTTTGGTCTGCCACTGTGCTAATTGCTCTAGTCACTGTTTTTCATATATTAGTCCATTGATCGATTCTACAAAAATGTATCAGTGCTCACATGTGCCATGTGCCAGGGAATAGAAATGATCAAAAACATGCAGGTCCTCATGTGGATCTCAATAGGGTCCATCCGGACATCTCCAAGTTGATCCCGGTGTTGGATATCTGAGTTAGTCTGCTACCCAGCCGGGTCGGGCACTTTGGCTGGAGGCACTGCCTGAAATTCACCTTGAAAGATACTTTCGTTTGGGAGGTACTGCGCCTCCCCCAGAATTTAGACTTGAATAGGAGGAACTAGATGGCCAGTAGAAATAGCCAGCCCATAGGTGTGTACTTAGTAGGTACTTCTGAAATGCCATCCATTCACAGGCTGGCTGGGACCCATCTGTATTTCACGTTTCCTGTGTTCCGGAGGCCACCACATGGTAGGCACACACCCTTCTTGGAGACAACTTGCGTGGCATGTTTCTCAAGAAGAGAGAATATGTGTTCCCAAAGCTGCTGGTTATACATGCTCTTGTAATCGCTCAGAATATTTCTTGTGTAAACCAGTGAAATACGACTGAGAAAACCTAAGTACTTGGGAGAGGTGAGCTGCTTAGAGAAATTTCCCAGTGTGCACAAGAAAAGGCTTAGGAGGAAAAAAAATCATGAAAATCTAGAAGGATTCTGCACCGGGGATTGCTTTGTAAATGTCTTTGAATTCTCATTGTGGTTAAAGAAAGCTGAGCTGGAATTTGTAGCAGATCAATGTTTCGTGCACGAAAGACAAAGTCCAATGTCAATCAGGAGACTATTTTCAAAGAGCAGTTTCTATGTCAAAAGACGACAAATGGATTTATATTTACTATATCTTAAAACATTTGGATTTTCATGTAAATAGTTTTTTTGTTCGTGTGTGGACGCGAGTCCCCACGGTCCACAGTTGTTTTAATTAATGGGTCACACCCCCTGTGCGGAGGCATCCATGTATATAAGGAGGGAGAGGTATATGGGGGAAGGAAGGCTCCACAGGTATGGGAACTGGCATTTTAAGGGCAGACAAAAGGGTGAGCTGTCACAAATCAGGCATGGAGGTGTGGGAAGCTCTATGCTGGGGCTGGGCAGGCAAGAGGTGAAATCTTAATCTCCCTTTGCTGCTGGCTCAGTGTGGTGAAGGACAGACACATTTGATTTCATGGGAACCAGGAAACTGCTAGCCTCACTCAAGTCCTCAAGGAGACTAGTCCCTCCTTGCTTTTCCTTCAAAGGCCCACCAGATCTTCCTGAAGAGCCCCCACCCCTGAGCGGACCTGCATGACCGTGGAGGGAAGGCTTTCAGCCCTCAGTCCCAGACCCATCACAGGGCCTCCTAGAGAGGTAGGTTAAGGGTGTCATAGGGGAGTTGAACAAACCTGGGTTCAAATCCTGTCCAGTCCCCTACTGGCTGTGTGACCTTTGCAGAATCTCTCCCTGCTTTTGCGTCCTCATCTACAGGATACAAGGCCAAGGCCAAGTGCTTCCCAGGGATGTTTGGGGTGGGGTGGGGGGTGAGGAGACTAAGACAGTGAGTTTATACGGCTCAAAGAGCAAGCAGGCACGAAGTGGTTCTTCTTAGCCTTGCTGGTCAGATACCATCAGTGGGGAATGTGAAAGGGTCTGTACCAGGCTCTTTGTTTTCCTAGAAGAAGGAAATTTCTGAGGACCCATAAGGGTCAGGGATCCAGGGAGGTCTCCATCTTTCCCAAGACACCCAGCCCCTAGAAAGCCTTTGGTACAAGCTGCTCCGCCTTCTAGGAAGTTCGAATGCTAACTCAGTTCCTCACCAGCAAGGTGACCACTGGGCAAGTTTCTCCACTGCTTAGAGCCTTCTCGGTCAAATACAGAAAACGGCACTTTCTTCAAAGGTTGTGGCTAAGCTGGATGACATATTCAGTGGTTGAATGCTTAGCACACTACTCCTGGCCAGATCACAGGCTCAATAAATAGCCGCCATTGTTACAAATAAGAATAGTTATACAGTGATATATTCTGCATCACGTTAATTACATTAATTAATCAAAGCAAAATTAATTGTATATATCAAAATTAGTTGTGATATATTACTATTATTATATAATATTATTGATAATACTTATTTGCACCGTCATCAGCAGGGCAGTAGAAATCCACACCAATGAAGAATATTATGGCCTACTGAGAAAAGCATGGCAACACGGAAATGAGATGCTCAAGAAGGAGGCTGTCATATTTCCTAAGCTCACCTAGACCCCAGGACCCCAGAACAAGACAAGGAACAGAATGCACTCTGCCCCCCTGGTCCGCCAGCTGTGGGGTCTGTCTGCTATTCTCACTTCAACCACTAGGGGCACTCAAAACAAGACCAGTCCGTGGGCCCCAGTGAAGAGAGAGTCTGTGTGTCTGTGTGTCTGTGTTCCTCTTTCCGCCTTCATGAGTTTCTCCATCGACGCTGTCATTGCTACAGACACAGCTCCAGGTCCACGATACCTCAGAAATGGGATTTTTGGGTGAGGTGAGTATTTGTTAACATGAAACCTCTTAGTTGTAGTCAGAGATTTCAAAATTCGGAGATCTCACGTAATTTTTTTAATGGCAAAAAATGACGCTCTGGGGGCACCTGGGTGGCTCAGTGGGTTAAGGCCTCTGCCTTCGGCTCAGGTCATGATCCCAGGGTCCTGGGATCGAGCCCCACATCGGGCTCTCTGCTCCGCAGGGAGCCTGCTTCCTCCTCTCTCTCTGCCTGCCTCTCTGCCTACTCGTGATCTCTGTCAAGTGAATAAATAAAATCTTAAAAAAAAAAAAAAAAAAATGACGCTCTGTGCTGCCTTACCCTCCAGGGCAGATGCTTGTGAGCACGCCCAGGTAGGAACCAGAGTTCCAGTCTGGTTCTCACATTTCCCGTGTCCTGCTTGGGGTCTGCTAGCACCTAAGTGCTGATTTCCTTTTTGGCCTTATGGAGCACAGCGCAGTGCGGGAGGGAGGGCAGGGAGACAGTGAGCAAGGTCAAGGAGAGGGAGGGGCAGGAGTCTCTGTTCACTCCCGCTGTTTTACCGTTGCCTGAACATTGAACCATTCTCTGCCTCACTAAACACACTTGGAGTCCAGGGACCTACAATTTGCCCCAGCTTGGCCATGCTCCATGACCTTGGACAAATGATTTGTCCTCTCTGGGCTTTGGGCCTAAATATGTCTGGGCCAGTCCGCCTGGCCATCCTGGGCCAAAGCCCAGTGAGGGCTCCCACCTGGCCCTTGAGTGACACAGCAGATGCCAGCAGCTTGGACATTCCTACCTTGCTCTCCAATACTCTGCGGAATTTGGATTCAATCTGGTTGTGGAAGAGATTCAACAGCCACCTGGAGAGAGGAGCACAGTGGGCGGTGAGTTCTGTGCCACTAAATGCAGGGACAGTGAGGCAGCTGAGAAAGCTTGGCCCTGGCCTCTGACCAGGCCGGTCCCTAAGGGATCCCTCCTCCCCACCGTTCTGGGACCTTGCTGTGTCTCCAAATCCTGGACAGGATGAAAATGCAGAGTTCCAGCCCCCAACACATTTGTTGACTCAGTGTATCTGGCTTCCCAGCCCCCTGTTGCCCCAATCAGATTCAGTGGATTTAGGGGAGAGGCTTGAGAATCCACATACTTCTAATGAAGCAAACTGAGACTCAAAGATATGTACCCACAGACTCGTACATTGTCCGTGCATGCTCCTTCGGCCAAACGCCCTTGTGTTCCTCTAATAGATTTCATTCACCTGATGGTGGTCCCCACCAGTATTCCTGGCTCGAACCTGTATCTGTTAATCTCAGCAGGGTCCCCCAAAGAATGACCTCCAAGTACCTGTGATGTGCCCCTGCATTATACATGGGCATTTGTGCTTATCAGAGGCCAGGCGTTGGGCTGGATGGGACTCGGGCTGCAGGCAGGGGTCAGGCTGGGCAGTGTCCCCGTGGTGACTTACCCCAAACCTCCCGATATGTCCACCTCCACGTCTTGAATATGGCTGCTGCAGCCGGAGGCAGTGATGGTGGGCCTCCCAGAGGGCTCCCTGCCCAAGACAAGACTGACAGAAATGGTAATGCCCTTGACCTGCACATCAAAGGAGCCATGTAGTTTCCTGGAGGAAATAAGAGAAGCAATCAACCATTCCTAGACTAAGATCAGCCACCATGTAGGAGTAAAACATGAAGCTCCATTCTTACCCCAAAATAAGAGGAGCTGGAGCAGAAATTTAATTAGGAAAATTATTACAAAGTAAAGATTTATTACAATTAAAAACATAGATGGTCAGGAAGAGAGCCTGGGTCTAGTTATTGATGGGAATGGGGGACCAAAAGCCTTTCTACATAGAATCCAAGTCTAAGGAGGTTTAAAAGAAATGGTTGATAAACTTGCCAGCATAGAAAATGAAAATTTCAGTAAACAGACAAAAAAGAAACAAAACCAGGGGCACCTGGGTGGTTCAGTGGGTTAAAGCCTCTGTCTTCATGATCTCAGGGTCCTGGGATCGAGCCCCACATCAGGTTCTCTGCTTGGTGGGGAGCCTGCTTCTTCCTCTCTCTCTCTGCCTGCCTCTCTGCCTACTTGTGATCTCTGTCTGTCAAATGGATGAATAAAATCTTAAAAAAAAATACCATATTCAAAGTAAACAAAAAAAGAAAGAAAGAAAGAAAGACTCTGCATGGTGAGCTGGCCTAAAAGCTAATTCCTTAATACACAAAGAACAAGCTCATACAAACTAATAAGGAAAAGACAAAGCAACCCAAAAGAAAAAAAAAGGGGGGGGTATTGAAGATATATAATAGGAAGTTCAATTGGAAAGAAGCATATGAGACATATTAAAATTAAAATATAATTAAAAATAAAAATAACGGTAATGCCAGTTTTCCCCTGTCAGATGGATGAAAATTCTGAAGCTTGAGCAGGTGCGTGTAAACAGAGTTTCCAGGGGCTGTGGTGGGGAGATCCCCTCTGGAATATCCATGGCTGGGATCCAGCCTCTCACACACGCGTCTTTGGCTGCGGAGGTTTACTTCTAAGGCTCTACTCTGTGGCCTTCCCGTCTACATATATGCATGGGGCGGTTCACGGAAGCATCACGGGTCACAGCAAAAAGTGACGAAGCATCTAAAGGTCAGCTAATAGGGACAGGTTCAGTTAAGTTGTAGGCATCTATGCTATGCAGGCTTTAAAGAGAATGAGGGTAGGGGTGCCTGCGTGGCTCAGTCAGTTAAGTGTCTGACTCTTGATTTCAGCTTCTGTCCTGATCTCTGCGTCATAGGTCGAGGCCTGTGTTGGGCTCCCATGCTGGTTGCTTGGGATTCTCTCCCTCTCTCTCTGCCCTGCCCTGCCCCTTTCAAAAAAAAAAAAAAAAAAAAAGAATAAGGATGAACATGGTCTAACTACACAATGAAATATTACTTATCCTTAAAAAAGGAATAAAGCTCTAATGCATGTGGAAGAACTTCAAAAATCTTAGGCTAAATGTAAGAAGCCAGACATAAAATGTCACGTATTGTATTATTCCATTTGTATGAAATGTCCCAAATCGGCAAATCCATAGAGAACTAATATAGATCTGTGGTTGCCGGGGGCTAGGGCACTGGAGGGAGGAGGAGGATGGGAACATTCTGGAGCCAGAGGGAGGTGGTAGTTGCATATCATTGTGAGTGTATTAAATGCCACTGAATGTCTCACTTTAAAGTGGCTAATTTTACAGTGTGTGAATTTCACCTCAATAAAAATATTATGTTAAAAAAGGTAAAAGAAAAAAAAAGAATGAGGTAGATTTTCATTTGCTCGTACAAAAAGATCTTTGAGATACTTAACTGAAAAAAGCCCAGACAGAGTGGCTGGCTTGATTCTTTCTGTGGAAATGGAATGAATGTGCCCTACACAAGTGACCTGCATCCTGAGCATCTTTCTCCAGCAAGATGGAAACGGAATGTGAGTCCCATCGGTAATGAAAACATTTTTAGGAGCCACATTCAACAAGGCAAGAAGAAAGAGGTAAAATTAATTTTAATTTTAATAGCGTAAGTTGTCACTTCAACCTAACGACATAAAAATCACCAATGGGGTTTCTTCTGTTGTTTTTCGTACCGAACCTTCAAATCTTGTGTTTCACACTTAGAGCGGGTATCAGTTTGGACCAGCCATTTTTTGAGTACACAGTGGAGACACGTGGCTAGAAATGACTGGATTGGACAGTGCAGGTCTAAAATATAAGTAAGATCAGCTCACCCAGGAAAGGCTGGCCCACCGTTCTGTTATGGGCTGAATTGTGAACCCCTCACCCCAGATTCGTCTGGTGAGGGCCTTAACCCCAGGACCTCAGCATGTGACTACACTGGAGGCAGAGCCTTTGCAGAATTGATGCCATTACACTGAAACCATTAGGGGGACACCTGGCTGGCTCAGTCAGGGGAGCAGTGTTCTTGATCTCGGGGTTGTGAGTTCGAGCCCCATGTTGGGTGTAGAGATTACTTAAATAAACTTGGGAAAAAAAAATTGAGGCCATTAGGGTGGGCCAGAATCCTGACTGGTGCTCTTCTAAGAAGAAGACACGGATTGACACTTGGAGTGCCTGCACATGGAAGGATGACCATGTGAGGTCACAGTGAGAGAGCCACCATCTTCAAGTCAAGGAACAAGACCTCAAAAGAAATTAGGCCTGCTGACACCTTGATCTAGGACTTTGTATCTCCAGAAGTGTTGTTGAAACCACCTAATCTGTGATATTTTAGTACGGTGGCTCAAGCGGATTGATCTACCTTCCATCCAAGGATTCTGGAGGTTGAAAACAGTTCAAAATGCTAGGGAGTTCATGCCCCTGGGAGCCAGCTGCCTTTGACCAACGGCAAACAGGAGGAAGGGTCATAATGGCTGAGTTGGGGAAACTCAGAGGTGTGCTCTGCCTACATGGTCTCCTGAGGTCCCCAGTCGGCTGCCCAACTGATTTCCTTCCCTCCCTACCTCCCTTCTCCACCCCCATGGACGTTTCCTTATGTTTTTTCCCAGATAAAGTACTTACACTTGAACTCTTGTCTCTGGTCTGCTGCTGGAGAAAGCAAACGAAAAAGATACAGAATTCTCTCTTTCAGCTCGCCCACAACGCATGAGAAGGGAAGAGAATCAGAATCAACCAAGAGCCAGGCCTCAGATCCCTGTGTGCTCTTCTCATCCACCACCTGGCCTTTCCAATGAGCTAGGAACACGTTGGACCCAAGAAGGATGGGACAAAGGCCAAGGCCAAGGGCCCAAGAGCCTGGGAGCAGAATCTACTTACACAAAGGCTTTGCGCGCCTTCCACTCTCCCTCGACTCTGATGAAGGAGTCAGAGATGCTGAGGCTCAGGCCCTGGCCGGGCAGGGGCCTCAGAGCAGAGCCACGCAGCTCACAGCTGTGGATGCTCAGGCTGAGGAGAGAGACACAGGGAGCACGACGTCAGCCCCAGCTTGGGTCCAGCCACAGCGGGGCTCTTGCTCCAGCCCCTGCCGCCGCCCCTACTCTCACCCCACGGGGACTCGGCTGGCAGAGCCGGCTCCGGGCCGCTGTGGGTCTCCCCCAACTTCCTGAGCACCTGCTGTGTGTTCTGTGTTGACCATGCTGCCATGCTAAATGCATTGTCTCCTCTATGTCACCTGCGCCTCTAGGGGGGACAGCACTGTTCTTGTTCCCTTTTTACGGAGGGGGAAGTAAAACCACTCGGAAGAGCTGCATTTGTCCAGAGTCACACCATCGGGATCAGAGCCCACGAATCTCAGGATCCTGGGCGAGATCTGGAATAGGACACAGCAACACGCCCCTTTGGGTTTGTAACTCCTTTTGGGGGCCATCTCTCCCTCGACAGATCCAAGTAGGGGGAACGGATTCAGGGGAGGCTGAGGCCAATCCCAAGAAAAGACACGAAATGCTGGAGAAACAAACCAAGATGACACATATTGTGGGGGCAATCGGTGGGAAAAGAGTGATCAAGTTCCATTTTACATGCCCAGCACATAGTAGGTGCTCAATAAACGTTCGCTGATGGAGTGAATAAAAGAAAGAATGAGTGGAGCCATGAATGGTAGTGGGCAGGGAGGGGTGCTGAGCGGTGACTCTATTGTCCTCCTCCATCTCCTGTTCCTCCACAAGTGTTTTATGCCTTTTTTTGGCATCAGCTGCTCATGTATAATGATCCTTTGAAGACTCAACTCAAATGCCACCACCTCTTGGAAGCTTTCCTGATGGACAAACCTCGGCTCTAACAGTTGGGCTACTATATTGAAAATTTAAGGTCTATCTTCTCTTCCGGACTATAGGCAGGGGCCAGACAGAAGCCTGGATTATCACAGTGTCATCTCCATCTTGCAGATAAGGAAACCGAGGCTCAGGTCACACAGCTAGTATAGGTCTCCGTTGATATTTGCTGGATGAATGAATAAGTCGGGGGGACCTACTTCCCTCCCAGGACTTCGCTCTGAATGTTGTGAGGAATTCTTCCATTACTGGCCCAGAAATGTCCTGGAGAATCTCCCTCTCCTCCCTCCAAAGCCCCACCCCCACCCCCAGTCACCTCAGGGCCCCAGCAGAAGGGAGCCTCACCTGTAGAACTCATAGTGCCCTCGGCCAAAGGGCTTGATTTTGAAGTCCCCGGTGAAGTCAGGCAGTGTGATTCTGAGCAGTTCCTTCTGCAGAGCCACTGACCCCTCCCTGGCCACTGTGGACAAGAAAAAGCTGCAAGTCAGCCTGGCCTGGCTTCCCTCCCCTCTAAACCCTTCAGTGGCTCCCACCTGCTCTAGGGAGAAAG
Source organism: Mustela nigripes (assembly GCF_022355385.1). Classification (NCBI taxonomy): domain Eukaryota; kingdom Metazoa; phylum Chordata; class Mammalia; order Carnivora; family Mustelidae; genus Mustela; species Mustela nigripes. The sequence goes on along the minus strand of NC_081563.1, from coordinate 119,939,940 downwards.
GCTAACTTCCTTGTAAGTATTAACAACAGTTACAGACTATTGAGCTCCTGTTGGGTACAAAGTGACATGAGAAAGAGGTGCATCACTGTGTTTCACGCAGTGCTATTATGTGGGTGCCCAGTTTATGGATGAGGAAACGGTGTCTTTGTCAGCAACCCCACAAGGGGAGGAGTACTGTATGCATGGGTGGCAGGGCAGGTGCTCCTCTGTCCCGTCCTTCTCGGCATCTAGGCTGTGCAGAAGACACTGTAAGCATCTGAGGGATAGAATCCTGGTGTTGGCATCTTCCTAGCTTGGTGACCTTGGGCAAGGCTTCAGCTTCGCCTTCTCCATGGCAATGGCAACAGAACTTTCTTTACTGGGCTGGCATGAAGATTAAAGGAGATATTGCAGAGCAAAAAGGGGGTTGGGGGGAGGACACGCACTCCTAGCTTGGTGCGTGGCCCACGGCAGGCACTGAGCAGATGCCTGGAATGGCAAAGTGGGGTTTATCTTATTAAAAATATGGAAAGGACCAAAATGTCCAACTCTAGCCAATAGGCTAAGAGAACATGGCACAATCAATCACACAGTGGAAAGGAACCAAAGGCAAATTTTGCCTGATTTAGGATTTCAATATAAACAACACTTGCTAATACCCTCTGTTTGTTGGGATACATGAAGGATTCAGGATTCTGCTTTCAGGGAGCGCATGTCTACACAGAAGACCAGGGGACTCCCCTCTTTCCAGCTGGCACTGCTCCCTTGAGAGAATGGCCATGCCAGTCCTTCTGCCAGAGCGCTAACCCTTATCCCTGGCCAAGTGTCCCTTATCTTTTGTACCTCTCTGAACCTCCTCCAAGAAGCCTTCCCTGATTTCCTTTCCTCTGCTCCGAACAACCCTACCTGGAGAAATGTTATTACCCCATTGAACAGATTAGGCAGTTGAGGCTCAGGACTGTGAGGAGAGCCCTGGTTCAGTTCCGGGGAGGGTGGTGTAGAAACTCCTCAGCTCCCTACCCTCTGGATGGGCGAATCCTGACACTTTGTTTCAGCATCTTTTTTCAAAAAGTCATCTTACTTTTGTTCATTCTTTCTAGTGGAGATATAACGTACATCAAAGTCCCTGCCAGATAACTTTTGAGTGTTGAAGCAGCCCCCCACCCACCCCCGGAACTGGAGGGGACAGAGTCTCAGGACCCCTGCAGGCTCCCTCCTGCCCTCTCTGGCTCACCACCAGTCTGCCTTCTAGATTTAAGACACATGTTTTCAAACTCAACCAAGAACTTTCCGGTAGAATTGCCCCGGTCAGTGGGACTCATAACACACTTCCCTGTCTTCTGGCTGCTCTCCATCTCCTGCGCCGTATGCTGGAAGTTTTCTCCCAAATTGATTCTTTCTCCAAATCCTTCTTCCTGGCGGCTGGTCACGGACCCCCACTCTGACAAGTAACCTGCCCAAGCAGCACTGTGGGTGGGCACCAAGGTGAGACTTGGAGCCAAGGCTGCCAGACCCTGGCTCACCACCCCGAGGGAGAGTGCCCCATTGGTGTCCCCCGCTGTCCCCAGAGCAGTCTGGCCCCCAGCAGTCCAGCCAAGTGCAGCCAATAGCCACAGCTTCTTACCATACTGTAGGCCCTTGTCAGTGATCCTGGCAACCAGGCCAGGGTTGGTGCCCAGGGCGCCCGGGGTGGATGTGAGCAGCAGTCTCAACAGGAGGGAAGGCAGGGCCCCAGCCAAGGGCTTCATCCTGGATTCCCAGTGCGGTGGCCCAGACGGGGCCCCGCTCCCTTAAGTAACAAGGGGGTTGGGGCAGAGGTGGCTCCTGAGTGGGGGCGGCTCCTGGGATCTGGTTCGTGGCATTGGGAATGGGAGGCACAGAGACTGGAACTGGCTTGCGACATTGCTGGGGTCACGGGTCATGCTTAGAAGCCCGTTGCTGCTGATCCGGGTCAGAGGGTGGGTTGGCCTGGCCCCAGGTGACAATCTCTGTCCACCCTTCCCACAAAAAGACCCCACATTCACTGCTGGCAAGGCCCGGTATTACAGACTAGGAGGCTCAGGGAGGTCATGTCCCTCCCTCAAGATCCTGCACCTGGCAAGTCAGGGAGTTGGGAGTCAAAGCCATGTCTGGCACCAGCCGAATTCTTTTCTCTTTTTTAAAACAAACAGAGTTGAGTATGAAGAAATCTTTCCCCCTTCCCCCCTTGGGAAACCAGGCTTTCTCAAACCTTGCTGGTGGTAACATTTTCTGGAAAGCAACTTGGCAAATCTTTAAACGTTTGCATGCCTGGTAACCCTGAGTTTCTGCCTCTGGAATGTTAAGTACATAATTATGTCAGGGGAAAAATATGTCACTGCACCAAGGTGCCCAGCACTGTACTGCAAGAAGCAGGCAGGAGAGCAGTTGGACCCAACCTAAAGGGTCCAACGAGAGGATGCTGGCCAAATTAATTATGGTACATTTAAAGTGAGGCTGCAGAAACCAATGTATTTCTTGATCTGGAAAGATGCACATGAGGGGCTGGTTCCCAAGGACACCATACAGCAAGGTTCTGTACCCATGTCTGCTAGTCTGGACAATTTTTAGCAAGGAGTTATGAAGGATTGTCTCTGTTTGGATGGCCAGGATTATGAGTGTTTTAAAAATCTCTTTGTTTGTTGGTACTTAAAATTTTTATTTTCTTGGGGGACATATTGTATTCGCAGTAAGTAAAGATAACAAAATTTCATGGAGGGAACAAAATTTATAATAAGGATTGTGCCTAAATACAGGATTTCCCCCCCCCCCCCCCCCCCCGCCCAGGGATCCTATGTGTGTGAACTTTGTTCTGCCCCCACCTCCAGGAAGCCTTCCCTGATTATCCCCGCAATTCCCTGGATTAGAGGGAGGTCCTCCTCTGAGGTCCCAGAATATCTGCATTTTCTTCATCATAGCATTAACCACTCTGTGGCTTATGGGGTCCTTTTTAAAATATGTCCACAAATTCTTTTATACTCTTCCATCAACAGGTGGAGTCTCTGTATGCTCCCCTTGACGTGGGGTTGGGTCTCTGTGACCACCTCAGCAGACAGAATGTGGTGGGAGTTAACAGTTCCTCCCCAGTGGGTCAGACAAGGCACTGGAATTGAGGTTAAGATCAGAACTCCCCCCTGTCGAACACAGGAAAGCCTACAGCCCAGACCCTTCTTCTTCTCTGTATCCTGTTGTTGATGTTCTTGGGGTTGAGGTTTGTTGAGGTCCCTTGCACACCACCCCCGGTCCCAGCGTGGGTGCTCTTGAGGGCAGGGCTGAGGCTTTGGAATCCTGTGATCCCTGCACGTGGGGCAGAAAGAGGCAGGAAACCAGGAGCTGTGAGCTCTTGCTCTGTGCGGGACCCCGAGCTGGTCGCCCACACCTCTAAGCCCTCTAACGCGGGTCTGTCTTGTCTCATTTTAGCTAAAGGATCTGAGGCTCAGGGAGGTGAAATGCTTTTGGTCACAGTCAGCCTGCAGGGATTTGAACCCAGATCTGTGGCTGCCATTCCAAAACGATAGTCCAGGAAGTCTTCTCAGAAGGGATGTGCTGAGCTGAGACCCCAAAGGTGAGTAGGGGCCAGGCTTTGGAGGAGTCATTCCAGGCTTAGCTGAGAGCAAGGACAAAGCCTGGCAGCAGGCAAGGCTTCCCCCTGAGCCAGGGGCATCTGTTTCCCGGACTCAGCCTGTGGAGGTGGGGAGGGTTCCTGGACTGGGAGCTGGGAACCAAGGTTCTGACCGGGCTAAGTCCTGCCTGGTGTGTGACCCTCAGCAAATCCGCGTCTCCTGTGTGCCTCAGTTTGCCTCTGTAAAATGAGGGAGACAGAGCAAGTGACTCCCGTGCAAATTAAGAGAGGACAGTCTGGAGAGTGGGGACCGCCTGGGGACACGGGTGTCACCCCCAGTGCAGCAGTCTGGGGATGTCCCAGACATGGCCGTTGACAGGGGCGGGAATTCCCAAGCAGTGAACTTCGGACCTTACACCTGCCCAGCCAGCCAGCTTGCCTCATGGCCCCAGGCCAGGCCTCCACCCCCATGGGTGTCCTTTTCTAGCTCAAGGTCCCTGATGGTGACCCCGGACCCAGCAGAGGCTCCTGGGGGCAGCATTCTGCTTGGAACCCCTGGGTCTTTCTCCTCCCAGGCTGTCCATCCGTTTTGAATGACAGCTGCCCCGGCGCTCCTGCCTCCATCCAGTCCTACAGCAGTGCTCTCCCTTTGAATAAGAACAGTCTTCGTTGTGTTCTGATTACAAAAATGTTGGCAGAAAAATCCCGAATGTAGAAACCACAGTGCCTGGAATACTGAGCGGCATATAGGAGACCACTGCTGAGGGAGGGAATAAACATAAAGCAGGAAACAGTGTGAGGTTAAGGGCATGGACTCCAGGACCACCTGGCTTGCGTCGAATCCTGACTTGCCCCCTGTGTGACCTTGGGCACTCTGTGACTCAGTTTCCTCATCTGTAGTTGGACTCAGCTAAAGAGTAATAGGACGGGAAGTCAGAGGTCTGGAAGAGAGAGGGAAGAAGGTACTTCTCAGCTTCCTCCTTGCTTTGGATCTCAGTCAGACAGTAGCCATGTCACTCCCCCCAAACCCCTCACCTGTGGCTCCAGCCCGCCCTGGGCTTGGACACCAGACTCCTTTCTTAACTGCTTTAAGCCAGAGCTAGGGATGCTAGTTCCTGGGTCCCTCAGCATCTTCTGCCAGTGTCCTTAAGCCTGTCCCCACCTCTATAAATAGCCCCTTAACTCAAATCCCAAGAACCATCTGAGTGGGACTCCTTTTTCCTGCCTGGACCCTGGTGGACGCAATTAGCACAATGAACTTTTCGTTTGCAGCAAATGCCTTCCTCTTGTGGAAAGCTTTGAATTCTTTGCCCAAGTCTGCACAGGTCTTTTGCAGGAATAGTAGACTACGAAAGACAGTACTAAAAATACACAGCAAGCCATGCTGTGCCATCAGGGGAGTTTCTGGGGGCCACCGAGGAAGGCTTTGTGGAGAGGTAGCATCCTGCAGCGTCCTGAAGGTCACGTCGAAGTTTTGCAGAAGGGAGAGCAGAAGGCAGTCCAGGAGAAAGAAGCAGCGTGGGCGAAAACACAAAGCCATAAAGTAGGAAGGATTAACAGCAAGGAAGCCCGGATCCTAGGCTTTGCTCCTGGAAGGCTGTGTGACATGGGACAAATCACGCCCCCTCTGATCCTTGCTTTCCTTGTCTGCCAATTACAGACGAAGGCATTAGGCTAAGACAGCATTTCTCAGATCACTCAGGAATCTTGTTTACTTATTTGTAAACTTATTTGGGGGATATAATCAGGGATATAAATCTAAGGTGTACAATGTGTTGATCTGATACGTTTACAGTTTGCAATATGATTAGCGTTGTAGAGTTAGGTGGCCTTCTATCGGGTCGTGTAATTATCATTTTTTTTGTGTGTGATGGGAAAAATTAAGATCAGTCTCGCAGCAACTTTGAAGTTCATGATACAGAACCGCTGTCTTTCATCTCATTGCTGTGCATTGGGTCTCTAAGACTTACCTACTTGTTCCATGTTTGTCTCCTTAAATGACATCTCCCCGATTCCCGCACCCCAGCCCCGGGTAACAACCGTTCTGCTCCCTGTTTTTATGAGCTTGGCTTTTTTTAGATTCCACAAATAAGTGGTATCACATAGTATTTGTCTTTCTCTGTCTGACTTACTTCACCTTGCGTGACGCCCTCAAGGTCCGTCCATATTGTTGCCAATGGCAGGTCCTCCTCTCTCTCACTGTGTGTGCGCGTGTGTCACATTTGGGTGTGGAGATAACGGAACCCTTGTGCACTGTTGGTCGGAACATAAACTGGCGCGACTAACCTTTTCTAACTGTGGAAGACAGTACGGAGGATCTGTGAAAAATTAAAAATAGAACTACCTTACAATCCGGCAATCCCACTTCTGGGCATATAGTCAAAGAAGATGAAAATGGGATCTCAAAGAGAACTCCGGGTTTCTTGCAGCATTATTCCAGGAGCAAAGACAGGGAAACAATCTAATTATCCATCAACAGGTGAACGATAAAAAATTGTGATATAGATATACCAGGGGTCCTGTCAACAGCAATTCTGATTCATCGGGTTCCTCTGGGGCCCGAAACTCTGCATTTTTTTCTTTGCTTTTATTTTTTACTATTTTGTAAAGATTTTATTTATTTACTTAACAGAGAGAGACGCAGGAGAGAGGGAATACAGCAGAGGGAGTGGGACAGGGAGAAGCAGGCTCCCGTGGAGTAGGGAGCCCCATGTGGGGTTCGATTCTAGGAATGACCTGAGCCAAAGGCAGATGCTTAATGACTGAGCCACCCAGGTGCCCCTTATTTTTTTTATTTATTTTTTAGAAGATTTTATTTATTTATTTGACAGAAAGAGAGAGATTGCAAGTAGGCAGAGAGGCAGGCAGAGAGAGAGGAGGAAGCAGGCTCCCCACTGAGCAGAGAGCCTGATGTGGGGCTTGATCCCAGGACCCTAAGATCATGACCTGAGCCAAAGGCGGGGGCTTAACCCACTGAGCCACCCAGGCACCCTATTTTTTTAATTTTTTTAAAAGTAATCATGATCATGATCATGACCTGAGCCAAAGGCCAGGTGGGGCTCGAACTCACGTCCCTCAGATCAGTTTTGCATGCTCTACGGACTGAGGCACCCTCGAGATTCTGCATTTCTGACAAGCTCCCAGATAGTGCCAGTCTTGGACCGTGTTTCGAGAACAAGGGGCTGAAACAAACTCGGATTTCCCTCCAGGCTCAGCGACTCTAGAACTCTGTTCTAGAACAGAGCACCGGCTCTGGCTGAGAGAGACCACTGTTTCCGGACCCGCCTCTCTGGTCCTCGTGGGCTAGTCTGGAGCTGAGAGTGTGACATTTCTGGCAGCCCCTTCCCTCAGCCCCTTCGCCGGCAGATCTGTGTGCTCAGATTTACAGAAGAAATAGCACTGTCAGTGATGATCCAGTGTGGTTTGAAAACTGTGTCACCTACTCGTGCGGCTGGATTCACAGTCGCTCACCCAGGGGAACTCTGAGGAAACTGAGGACGCTCCCCCATCTCTCTCTCAACCCTCTCTCGGCCTCTGCGATTGGCAGCATCTAAAATCCCAGGCTTAGCCTCCTCTCGCTGGATCTTGATCGCTTTTGGAGGACCCTAAGGAGCTTCTGTGAAAATGAAAACTTCTCAGGAAGGAAAGATTCTTTACCCCTTGCCAGAACTCCCTTTATTGGATTCCTTTCCGGGAATTCCAGAGGGCCCTTGCTTTTACGGGGAGACGGGGAGACCGAGACCGAGACTGGGAGAGGGGGAAGGACTGGCCACACCAGGAGTTCCTCATTGAGCCCAGATTTCTGGCCAGCCGGTGGTTGGCTTCTTGGGATTGGGCCTGTGGAAGCAGGCAGGCCCAGATCACACTTTGAAACCCGTGACAGGGTGGCTTTGAGTCACACAAATGTGGATTCAAATCCTAGATCATTTAAAAAAAAAAAATCAGTATTTAGGGCGCCTGGGTGGCTCAGTGGGTTAAGGACGCCTTTGGCTCAGGTCATGATCTCAGGGTCCTGGGATCGAGCCCTGCATCTGGGCTCTCTGCTCAGCAGGGAGCCTGCTTCCCGCCTCTCTCTGCCCGCCTCTCTCAGAGTAGCTCAGTCAGGGGATCCTATCAGCTCAGGTCTTGGGTCCATGCTGGTCTTGGAGTCTACTTAAAAAAATTAAAGAAGTGCCTGGGTACCTCAGTAGGTTAAGCATCTGACTCTTGGTTTTGTTGTTTGTTTGTTTTTTGTTTTCTTTTTTAAAATCTAATTTCTTTTCAGTGTACCAGAATTCATTGTTTATATACCACAACCAATGCACCATGCAATACATGCCCTCCATAATACCCACCACCAGGCTCTCCCAACCTCCCACCCCCAGCCCCTTCAAAACCCTCAGATTGTTTTTCAGAGTCCATAGCATCTGACCCTTGATTTCAGCTCAGGGCATGATCTCATGGGTTGAGAGATTGACTCCCACATCAGGCTCTGCTCTCAGCTTGGGGGGAGGGATTCTCTCCCTCTGCCCCTCCCCCTGCCCCGCAAGCACTCTCTCAAATAAACAAATAACTTAAAAAAATTTTTTTCAAAGTTATTTATTGAGCACCAACTGTCCGGCAGGCATTGGGAATATAACTGGAAAGCCGGACACAGTCCTTACAGTATAGTGGGAAGTGCTGGGTATATTAATAGGAAGAACTTACTTTGATTTCTACTTATCAGGTCCTGTACCCCAGGTTTCACATATGTTTGATTCTCTTTACCACTCAGTGAGGTAGGGACTGCTGTGACCTCCCTTTGCAGGTAGGAAAGTGGAAGGTCAGCTAATTGCCCAGGGTCACACAGCTAGTAAATTGCAGGGTTGGGATCTGAAACCATCGTGTCTGGGACCACGGCTCATGCTCTTAACCACCACTGTGCCACTAATTCCTCTCCAAAACCTCATGCCAAAGAGGAGGGCCAGGTTTTATCTGTACTTTTCAGAGAAAGAGCAAAGAGGTTAAGTAATACTTGGAAAGCTGTGCAGCCCACGAGGGGCTGGGTTGACCTTTGAAATCAGGCTCTGAGCTCAGTGACTTTGGGTGGGCCCCTCCCCCCAACTGTCTACCTTTGGAAGTGGCCGTGAGGATTAAATGAAATCATGAGCGAGAAGACATTGGCAAAATGGGATGAGGCAAAATGGAGAATGTCCTGCTTAGTCTCCCTGGGACCCGCCTCCTGTTCTCTCCCCCAGGAGGGGACACCTCCTGCATATTTAACAAGTTAGCCTTTCCCAGAGGAACCCCCAGAGGCCATGGCTAACCCAGAAAGGAAGATGTTTGAATGGTGAGCTTTTAGGCAGACTGGAATGGCGATTTAAACAAAATTTTTATGGACATATTTTTCAACATACCATCATGTTCACCGCTCAAGGGCATGGTTCCGTGGTCTGCTGAGATTCGTGTCACCATCACCACCAGCTAATTTTAGAGCTTTTTTCTACACCCCCCCAAAGAAAGCCCATACACTTTAGCAATCATTTGGAGCTGACGATGCTTAGCCTGGAAGATGAAGTCGCTCAGACTTGGTTTTGTCGGAAGCGTGGCAGGTCATTGGAGCATGGTGGGGGATTCCCCCCAAACCATACCTCAAACAACCGCCCATTTCTCCCATCAGAAAGCTGTCTATGGGGCACAGTGTCTTCTATTCTCTAGTCTTTAGGTCCAAGAAATAATGACATTTATTTTTTTCCTGTGGAGAGTAGGGCAGGGGCTTCCTGAGGGTTTGGAAAGTAGCAGGTCATTGTGGGAGGGGCCAACGACCCCAAGGAGGATGGTGGAGAAGGAAGTGAGGGTGGGGAAAGACAGGGCTGGGTCCCACACTTAGCAGCCAGGCTCCCCTCCCCCACCAGATGGATCTTTCAGAATTGTGACTTGGATCGTGTTGTTTTCCTCCTGGAAACTCTCCAATGGCTTCCCTTATTCTTTTGGAGGAAAATCCAGAGTCCTTAGTAGTCTGAAGGCCTCCCAGCTTCATTCCATGCTGTGTTTCCACACACGCTCTTCCTTCCAGCCTCACACGCTGCTTTTCTGTCTCTACTTTGCCTCCATCAGCTTTGGGCAAACACAAAAATGGGCACTCCTGGTAGAACAACTTAAAGAAAAGATTTTGCTCTCTCTGCCTGATGCCTTTTAATAGCACACAACCTATGCAACTGAACCCAGCAGTCCTGCCCTAAATAGGCCAAGCTGCCAACAGGCAAGATGTTGACATCTAGGAGGAGTGGAAAGACTCCACGGGGGGGGTTGGGGGGCGTCTCTGAGGGTGGGAATCCCAGCTCTGCTACTGGCCCGCTCTGTGGTCTACGGAGGGTGATTCCATCTAAAAGGTGTGAGTGATCCCCACCTTGGAGGACGGGGAATGCCCTGAAGATATAATGAAATCATTGTTGTGCTGGGCCTGATGGGTGCCCCAGAATCCCACTTCCATTTAACAGAGAATCAGTGATGTCAGCAGCGCATACACATTTTTCCATAAAAACACAAATTTTTGAATGTCTTTTGTCTGCTTCTCCTCACTACAAATGCTCCTCCATTTTTACTAAGCACGCTGGATAAAGCCTAAATGACAGCAGACTCCTAATTTGTGCCCATCCCCTTCCACTCTTACCCCTCCAGTGCCTTCAGGAGTCACAACAAAACATGTTTAAAACCAGATCTGACCATGTCACCCCACACCCCACTGCCTGCTTCAAATTCCTCATCATTCTGTTCTCCGACCAAACGTCAACAGTGAAAGAGCCTTCCAGGTCTGCTCAGTCAATGCTAGGAAGACCCGGCTAATGGCCTGAGATGGCCACAGCTGGTGTTGCCACTATGGGAAATGGCCCAGAGCCCCCAAGGAAACTCACCAAGGGCCCAAGGACAGTCTGGGCTGGTTGTGTGGCTTCCATGCCAGCCTAGAGAGTCATGGGGAAGAACTAATTGCAGCTGAGGATGTGACTTGCTAAAACCTCTAATGGTCTCTGACCCCTGGCCCAGTGTTCTGCTTTGGGCTCCACGGCTGGACAGGAGAGCTTGGAAAAAGGGAGCCACATCGCGGAACCCAAGCATGGGTCAGGGAGACAGGCCTCGCAGGGTAGCCGTTCAACAGCGACACCGCGTGGTGGCGACAAGAGCAACAGGCGCCCGATTTTGAGGATCGCACAGGAAGACAAAAGGCTGAGCAGCCTAAGCTGCTCAACAGCGACACGGTGTGTCAGTGGCAGGAACGGCAGCCTAGTGGATGGATTCCCCCCACCCCAACCCGGAGACCCTCTGGGCCTGAAGCAAGACTTGCTCCCTTTGGACTAACTAAACCCCAGACACTCTTGGAAGTGTGGAGTAAGGGGTGTCTCCAAAAAGGGACAACAAGGGTCCCCTGGGTGGTGCAGTTGGTTGAGGGCTCTTGGCTTCAGCTCAGTTCTGATCCCAGCATCCTGAGATCAGCCCTACAGAGGGTTTCCTGCTCAGTGGGGAGTTGGCTTGGGTTTCTCTCTCCCTCCCCTTCTGTCCCTCCCCTTGCTCTCTCTTTCGAAAATAAATAAATAAATAAATAAATGTAAAAAAAGAGAGAGAGAGAGAGAAAGAAAGAAAGGGACATGAGACTTTCTGCCAAGAAGGTGTGTGAGGGCTCAAGAGATTCCGTAGAGGACTGGAGAGAGATGATTTTACCTGCGCTGAGCTCATGCTGCAGGGCAGGCTGGGTCCAGCCAATGAAACAAAGAATGAACAAAACCCAAGAAATAATACCATCACACAGAACCGCACAGAAAAAGAAGCGTTTTTTTTTTTTTTTTTTTTTTGCCAGGGGATGGGTATGAAGCACGTTGAGAAATAGCGTGGTAACAACTGGAAAGCGATTCTTGGAGGAAATCTATGTGCCCACTTAGCCCTTGTGGGAAACGCATGACCCCGAAAGTACACACGCCACACACATTCTCAAGGAACAGAGTTTCTGTATTTAGACCATTTCTGAATCTGAGTTCAGAGAAATTTGCAAGGGACTGTGGCTCAAGGGCTGGGGAAAGGCAGCCTGTACCCTCACAGGCACGTCAGGAGTAGATAGATGCCAACCAGGCTGCCCCTCCTGGCAGGGCTGACCGCTTCCAGCCCTGGGAGGACTTCACCCGTAGTGAACATCTGCACCAAACAGCAGGAAATTCTAGGGAGAGAAGAGGGAGCCATCATCCGTGAGGAGTGCACCCTGGTCTCTGAGCAGGGAGCTGCTGAGGTTTTTGAAGGAAACTTGGGGAGCAGCTGCCCCACCCCCACCCTGGGAAGGGGAGCCGAGTGGGGCCTGTCTGTGGACACAGAGACAGGAGTGAGAGGGGGGCTCTCGGAGGTGTCGCCACTGGGGTCTTCGTGTCAGCGGCTGCTGGCACTGTGAAGCCGACTGCAGCCGGCCTGGCACCTGTTCCCCTCCCAGATGGACGTGGAGGGTCGCGGGCCACAGGCTGGGCCTTCATTTGTCATCCCTGCTTCACGGCAGTTCAAGGGACCCTTGTTCCCATCAAGGCTGCAAAACCACTTTCTTTACTCCTTCCTGCCCCTCACTGAGAACTTTCAGAAATGAAGAAATTACATTGTGCCATGGGGTCATTTTTTTGGTTAAGGACGAACTTGGTAAAACGTGGGGTACCCCGGGGCTGCGTGTGTGTGTGTGTGTGTGCTGTCTTGGCTAGTCTACGGTCTCAGCCCTGGGGAATAACCTGGTCTGAAGAATTGGGGGCTGGGGGCTGGGGGCTGGCTGACTGGATATTGGGGCTGAGGGAGAGCAGGGAATCCGGGTGATGTGGCCGCTTCCTACCAGGGCCACAAGGTTAGCAGGAGCGCTGCTGAGCAGGGTGAGGAAGACAATCGTGGCTGGCAGCCTTGTGGCCCAGTTACGGGCTTTGCTGGCACACACGGGACTTAAAGGGCCACAGAGAAAAAACCGGAAGTTTGGCTGGGTCGCTAGGTGGCAACAAGCCAGCGGGGATGAAAGCCAGTAGGGAAGGCTGACAGTGGGGAGGACAGAGGCCTGGGCAGGAATCCTGGAGGACTCCTGCAGGGCAGGAGAAGGAGGGGCCGGAAGGGGGAGGAAGAACCAGTAAAGAGGCCTGCGTTGACCAGGGAGAGGCGTCGGGGAAACCAGGAAAGGGAACCTTCCAAGCTAGGAGAAGACATTCCTAACCAGTCTCAGAGGATGTTGTGGGTCTGGCTGGGGGACAGGCCAGAGAAGGTCATCCATTCTGGGACACAAGTCTCCACTTTGTGCCTCCCTTTTTACTCCCGGGGCCTTGGGAGGCATGCCACACACATTTGTCGAAGATGTAAATGCTTATAAAAGAGGATCTGTGGCCACCAGTGGAGGGGGGGGGGTTCCGTCTTTTACCGAGCGGAGTGTGGGAATGCTTCAAAGCCACTGGTTCAAAGCAGGGACGTGGCTGTCAAGTTGGACTTCCCTGAGAACTGTGTGGCTTTTCCGAGCCTGACTCTTTCTTCCCTGTTCATCAAGAGCCACCCACTTCTTAGGGTGCTGGTAGGGCAGAGGGTGCTCAATATGGGGATTTTTGGCAACAGGTGGCTGTTGTGGAGGGACATTGGGTGACGAGGGACGTTTGGACCTACCTGGTGGGTTTGAAGCACCAGGTTGGAGAGCTGGATGTCGGCGGGCAGCGGGAGAGGGAAGCCTTCCAGCAGCCGCTCTGCAATGGAGAGTGAAGTCAGCACGAGGGGAGGGAAGGCGGAGGCCAGCCTCAGAGAGCTGGGGGAGGGGGGACAGCCTCCCTGAACCTGTGTGCCTGGCTCTGGGTAGGGCCGGCAGGTACCTGCAGGCTTGAGGAGTAGGCTGTCCCGGAGACTGTCTTTCTTCACCACGCTCCGAGGACCTGGGAGCCTGGCCATTCCACTCCATCAGCCCCAAGCCCACATTCAGGACCCGTGCAAGCCTTTCCCCCAAAACAACCCTCCTGGGCGTGACAGCAGTGCTGGTGCCCACGGCCAGCAGTAGACAGCCCGAGGCATGTGATTGGGGGTAGCTACTGGTGGGCACATGAAGACCCTCAATGTTCAGGGTGAAACCAGAGATGGGCAGTAGCCAGGGGCCCGCTTCCCGCCGTACTGCCATACTCTGACGTGGGACTCTAGAGAATTCCAAACTCAACACTATTCTCCCCAGGTCATTACGAAGCTACATTTGTCAAGGTAGGAAGAGGAGTTTGTGGTCTTGATTTATAATTTCTAACTATTCTTCTGGTCCCACAGTCTGTGGATCTCTCTGTGCACTCTTGCCCCTGGCTCTTCGAAGGTGAAGCTTCCATCGGTGGGCGGGGGGGGGGGGGCTGAAGCCAAGAGCCAAGCCGGGGTTATCCTTCCCTGTCGCTTTGCTCCGAGGCATTAGAAAGGCAGAGGGCTCTGGCTTCGGAGCCGGGTCCAAGTCCCAGCTTCATATCTCACCTTCTCTGTGACCTGTAATAGTTAGGCACCTGACTTCTCGAATCTCCCCTTTCCTCCCAGGACAGTCCTCAGCTCATGGGGCTGTCTTAAAAACTGGATAGAATAATAGATGGGCACATAACAGAAGCTCAACCTGTGGGTGTCCCCTTGTCTCCATTCCTTTTCCGGGATCAGGTGCCCTTTGATGTTCCTTTGAGGTGACCATCTTCCAGCCTCCATAACTAGGGCCACATACCAGGTGACTCTAGGACTGAACTCCACCCGCCTCCTCTAGGACTACAAGTCACTCATTTCTCCAAAGCTCCTTACCGTTAACCTTGGGAATCACAATCGTGGGCAGAAGATAATTCATGACAGACTGCAGCTCCGTGACCTGGAAATCAGGAGGATGGGACCCGCGTCAGGGCACCTTGGTGTCGTCCAGCATTCTCCGCCAGCCTCCCTCCCCCGCAGGGCAACCTCAAAGCTGGGAAAACAGCTGAGTGAGGGACACAGGGGATAACGGGAAAATTCTGCAGCCCAGTCATGTCACCCAAGTGATCTCTTTGGCTCTCAACTTTCCAAATGTAAAGCATGTTCTAGATGTAGGTTACAAGACAGAGGAAAGGAAGGTCAACAGAGTATTTAAACATGAACATCTCTGTATGAGAAAATGCATGGTCTCAGACACTTCAGGCTACAGGACAAACTGGCTCAGGCTTTCTGAGATTTTATGTGCCCATGCTCAGCAAAAGCCTTAAAAATATGTGTGCCTGGGGGCACCTGGGGGGCTTAGTTGGTTAAGCATCTGACTTCAGCTTGCGTCATGATCTCAGGGTCCTAGGATCGAGCCCCTCAGCGAGTCCCACATCGGGCCCTGCTCTAAGAAAGGAGTCTGTCCCTCTGCCTCTCGCCCTACTCTCTCTTTCTTTCTCTGTCTCTCTCTTAAATAAATTTTAAAAAATGTGTATGCCTGGTGGGCCAGCAAATATGCCTGTAAGGCATTCGCCCTAAGGAAATGATGTAGGGTGCAGGCACCAGAGCCATAAATTCAACCCAAACAGTAAATTAACAACAACCTATATGTCTAACGATTGGGGAATTATCTGGGGGACCAGGTGGCACTTTGGATCTAGGAAATACGATGCAACTCTTAAGAATAATATTGTAGGGGCGCCTGGGTGGCTCAGTGGGTTAAAGCCTCTGCCTTCACCTCAGGTCATGATCTCAGGGTCCTGGGATAGAGTCCCACATCAGGCTCTCTGCTCATCAGGGAGCCTGCTTCCTCCTCTCTCTCTGCCTGCCTCTCTGCCTACTTATGATCTCTCTGTCAAATAAATAAATAAAAAATCTTTATAAGAAAGAATAATATTGTAGGAATTTAATTATTCACACAGAGACATTCATGCTCTATTTTTGAGTGAGGAAAAGCAGATTATGGAAACCAAATAATTCTATTGTCCTATTGAGTATGCAGAGAAAAAGGTCAGGAAGGGTATACTCCAAGTGATTAAGTGGCAAAAACAGGAATGGCTTCTATTCTCTTTGGCTTGCAAATCTGTATGTTCTGTTTCTCTATAATGCAGATGTTTTACTTTTACAATAGTAAAAAAAAAAATTCAAAAATAATGTAGCGCCCTCAAGATGATTGCCTGGTGACATTAAAACTTGTAAATATGTCCTTTTTTTTTCCTGGAACAATTGAGTTCCCTTCCCCAGGCTAGAAATCCCTGGGCTCCTAAAATGGGGTGCCCTTCTTTCTATGAACCTGAGAACTTTAATTTTTTGTTTTCTGCAGAAGCAGAAGTTAGTTACCAGCTGAGTCAATCCACCGTCAGAGCCCCGGCACCAATGAATCCGTGAAAATACAATGAGGTCGTTTGGGTCCTTCTGTTTGTTCTAGTCTTACCGGATGGAAAAGGGCTCGCTGGCCTTCCAGCCGATTTGGAGGGCATGTTGGGAAGGCCCAACTTTGGGCTTCGTGGCTTACAAGGTATCTACTTGGTGGGGATCTTTGGGAGGCATTTCAGGGATGGAAGGAAATGTTCTCCAGGCGTTCAACAAGAGACCCCCCCCCCCCCCCGCTCCGGGAGATCTGGACCATGGGTGGTAAGACCCTGTGGACAGAATCAGCACACCGAGGCTTCTAAGGGAAGTCACAGGAACAAGGCTCATTCGAGGCGGCTGGGGAAGAGCAGTGAGCTACTATTTTCTCGGGCAACTCCAGGGTCCCGGGGGGACTTAGGAGGGAGGCAGGGGGAGTCTGCTCAGTCACGGTCAGTGAGTCCAGGTAGTGGAATACTTGCTGTCTTCCCTCCCACCTGCCCTTCCCCACCTCCACACTGGCTCTGCCACTCACCCAGTTGTTCAAGCCAAAAATCTAAGAGTCCCTCTGCATCACCCTCACCACATAGACCACCACCCTCAGCAAGCTCCATCTAACTCCACTTCCGAAGTATGTCTCCCGTCCGCCATCTTTCTCCTCTTCCTAGACAAATGCACCCGCCTCTCACTGATACATATGGTCTCTTGGTCCCCCAAGTTCCATTCCCTCTCCCCTAGCCTGGGATACCTTCTATGAAAGCCTAAATCAGATCCCCTCTGTGTGGAGAAGCTCACTTGCTTCTCATGGCCCTTTGACCACAATCTACTCTAGGCCAGAAGGCCCAGGATGAGCTAGCCTTGCCTGCCTCTCCAGCCACGTCTCCTCCTACACCCCCACCCCCAGCTCTCACTGGTCCAGCCCTGCTGGCTTCCCTTCAGTCCCTGAACATGTTGAACTTGTTCTCACCACATGGCCTTGCTCCTGCCAGTCCCTCTGCCTGCAACAGATCTTCCCTTTGCTGGCTCTTTCAGCCCACATATCACCTCCTCAGAGAGGCTTTCCTTGATTCCATGATCTAACCTTCATCCCTCTCCATCCCCATCCTCATTTTGTTTTTCATGATGGTGGAAAAGAGTATGCTTAATTTGGGGAAGATGTGAGGTCCAGAGGAGGAAATGACTTGCCCAAGGGCCACAGTTAGTAAGCATGGAGCAGGGACTCTAGCTTAGGTCTGTGGGCCCACAAAGCTCCTCTGGCCATTACTTCCCATGCAAATTATATGCAAATGAACAGGCAGCCTCCAGAAATGATGGAGAGTTCTGAGCAGACCACAGGACAGTTAGCTTTAGATCAGGGAACAGGGAGCCCCTGAGGGCCTCAGACTCACCGAGAAGGGGCCGACGTCTGAGTGCTTCAGTTCTAGGAGCAGCCTGTGAGAAGGGGAGCAGAAAGCAGAGAACACCATTTGCCTGACCTGTGTTAGAGTCCAGTTGCTGGGCGAAGGGGCCCCCTCTGGTAGATGCTGCCTGGTTTCCCACCCAGTATCCATTCCCTTTCCTCTGGTCACAACCCCTAACAGTTCCTTTCGGGGCATCACCCATTCCCTACATTGTTAGTGCTGTGCTCTGGGGTAGGCTGGCCAAAGGGCAGAGTCCACCTCCCCTACCACAGTTATTGTTGGAAGGATGGACCTGTGACCTATGCTGGTTCAATGGGAGTTGGCCCTAGGACTTTTGAAAATACTGGTGCTGCGGTGTTCTCTTTTCTCCAGGAAAACTAGGCAGCTGCTGGTGGCCATTTTTGTCACCAATTGGTGACAGCCTGATGAGAAATGAAGTCAGCTTAGGGGAGAGTAGAACCAAGAAATGGAGAGAGTCAGAATCCCAAAGACATCATTTGAGCACCTGGATCCACCCTTGCCTGGAACCCTTAGACTTATCAATTACCAGAGCCAATGAACCATCCCCTCCTTACAGTCTTTAGGGCATCCTAACAGAGATCTAAAGAAATACGGAAATAAATGGCTACTTATTGAACCCTATCACTCACTATGTTGTGTGCTTCGCCCCATGGAAATCCTCTAACACCCCCAGAGGCAAGGGCCATCACTCACATTTTACAGATGAGGATACTGACACTCAGAGATGTCAGACAACTTGCCCAAGGTCACACCAAGAACAATTAGCAAAGCAGAATTTCAACAGATCTCCTGATGCCTGAGCTCTTGTCTCCGATACTCTACAAAGCTTGAAAGCTCACCCTTCTTCATCAAGAGTGGGAGCCCCAGGACTCCTGCCCTGTGGACTCTTACACCCCAGGCCGGCATGTGTGAGCATCTGCTCAACCCTCACCCAGCTGTATCCTCTCTGACTCTTCTACTTGAGGGCTCATGGGTGTTCAAGGAAAATTAAATCCACATGTACCCGAAACAGTAACACTTGTCAGAGTGATGCCAGGAGAAATACGCAGCGTGTAAACCTCAGGGGCCAGTCTCAAGGTTAAGAAAGACAGCTCTGTGCTGCAGAGAAGGCGGAAATGGACAGGAATGTAGGTCAAGACTCAATTTAAACAGCGTGAGCGTGATGAAGAGGCAGATAGCGGGTCTAACCGCTGGGGGTCATCGTGTGGACTCTGCAAGGTTCTCCCTTTCTCCTCCTCTGTGTGTGTCCTTCCCTCTCTCCCCCTTCTGTGTCTGTCTATCTGTCAGTCTCTCTTTTGCTCTCTCTTTCTGTCCCTCTGTCCCTCTGTCTCTTCCCTCCCTCCTTTTATGTGTCTCTCTGTCTCTGAGAATCTCTCCATGTGCCTCTGACTTTCCCGGTCTCTCCCCCTTATGGCTATCTGCCTTGTTTCTGCGTGTCCCTCTCACTCCTCCTTGCTGGCATTCTCCACACTTCAACGCATGTGAATTCCTCATTTCACCCTCACTACAACGCTCTTGGCAAAGAACAACCATCGGGCTTGTTTGTTTCTGTTACATCAGCAGGCTTCTTTCGAAGCCGGGGCGAGGGAAGTCCGATGAGTAGGGTGTTGGCTGAGGGGGGCTGTGCTTGGCACACAGGCAGCCCCCCCGCAGAGCCGGCGAACCTAACCACAGCCACTGCCACTGGGGCTCTCCTAGCACCAAGTAACTGATCACGGCTCACGGATGGGCCATGAAGAAATGGAGGTGGGTATCCCACGTGCTAAGGCAGGCCAGCAACTGGGGCAGCCGAGCCCTGCTGAGGGTCAGCGTGGGGTAGAAGCACCCGTTGGGCCTGCACAGCCATGAGTCTGCCTAGGACCAAGGGGTATCCTGGGGTACAGTATCTTCTGTGCTAACACTGGGGGACCGCAGGCAAACCACGATGACCAGTCACCTGTGGTGTGTGACCTTGGGCAGGCCACTTCATCTCTGAGCATCAACAGAGCTCTGGTGCCCACCATGCACCATCTGAGGCTCACACGTGACAGATGAACAGGAGAGCAATGACATGGAGCTTGGTGTGTTGTAGGGCCATCACTGGCTCATGCGCAAGGGGGTGGGCAGCCACCTCCCACCTCCACGGGCTCACTTACCTGTTCAGCCTGAGCTTTCCGATAAGCCTGTCAGGCGTGGTGCCGACCTCCACGGAAAAGTTTGTGCTCTGCAAAGCAGTAATCCAAAGAGTGAAAGCCCCCGACCCAGGGGCCAGGGCCTTGGCGAGGTCTCTAACATGGGAGGGTCAGCTTCACAAAGGTGTGGCAGAGGAGCCCACACGGCCCCCAGGGAGGAGGGGCTCTTCCTTTGCTTTGTGCTTGTTGGTGAGTCCTGGGCTGTGCACCAATTACCATTTTCTCCCACTGCCCTAGGGACTATTTCAGATCTCCAGGCCATTCACATGGGCTGAGCGAGACTGACCTCAGGGCTGGAGTCTAGGCCAGCCCTATTCTCAAGCCATTCATTCATTCATTCATTCATCCATCAAATATTTACTGAGTCGGAAAACTGAGGTCCCCACCTCAGCTTCTGGGCTCACTGTCTGCGTGATCAGGGCAGACCCCTCAGAAACCATTTAAATTGGCTAAGTGGGGAAAATAGGTCTTAAATTAAGAGAGGGCAGACCTGCCCGAGGCCTGTGAGCGCCCCCTGGTGGGGAGAGAGTCTGGCCTTCCCCTCCGTGGCCGCAGTGGGAGCCACCAATGCCACCAAATACTTGGAGAGTGACAGAGTGAGCAGATGAAAAGAATGCGAAAATCAGCAATGGACCAAAAACTTGAATCAGCGAAGGATTACACCCACAAACGGAGGAATAAACAAAGGTATGCATAAATGAGTAAGCGATGAATGAGTGAACAAACAAATAAGCAAATGAATACTTAGACAAAGGTGTAAGTAAATGAATAAATGCATAATGGAATAAATTAATGCACGCATGAACCAGAACAGGTCTAGCACATTTCAAGTGAGCAACCTAAGGAGTAATTGAATGAATGAACAAATTCACAAACGCATACTTGGGTGACCACAGGCATGAGTGTATGAACCAGAACCAGTGCACGGATTTCAAGCCAGTGATGGAGGGCAGAACTGAACCCATGAACGCCTGCAGAAGCCAGAGGCAGCTAGTAAAGGGGCTCTGGTCTGAGGCCCCGGAGCATCTGAATCTGGGCAGGATTCACCCTGGTCCCCCAACCCCGAGGCAGTGCCCTCATCTGCCCATACCCGGGAACAGCTTACCAGCTGAAGCTCGAAGAGAGGAGCCAAGGAGGAGTTGGGGAGCACAGCAAAAGCCTGGGTCTCCAGGATAGGGGTGAAGACAAGGCCAGTAGGGAGCACGGTGAGGTACGGTGGGGACGGGGCCCCAATGTTGAGCTGCATGGTCATGTTGGGGAACATCTTGGCCACCTGCAGTCCCCCAGTGGGGACAACAAACAAAGTGACAGTTTTATTCCACCTCTTCTAAATCCCATCTTGTCTTGACCCTGCGTGAACACCTCCCATGTATTCCTGTTGCTTCTGGACTAAATCCTAAAGACTGCACTGTCTGCGACTCAGGGCCTGCAGCCTCCCCTCACCAGCCTCTACTTCTTGCTCTCCGGCTCCAGCCGTGTGGGACACCTTCCTGTTCCTCAAATATATGACCCACTCTGTTCCCGTCTAAAAAACCCTTTGCACTCTCTGTTCCTCTGGCAGAATGCTTGTCCTCTCACTGTTTCCCAGCCTGGCTCTCTCCCTTCCTTCAGGGGTCATCTCAAGTGTCACTTCTTCACAGAGCAGTGGTGGCCTCCTGGGAGGAACTGAGGACGGCTTTGGTGACAACCGCATCTCTTCTGGCCTCCAGTCCTCCCCCAGGTAAGCTCGTGGTCTCAGAAAAACAATGTGATTGTTAGGCCATAAAGCTTCCAGAGGATTCTCCTGATTCCCTGACCAGTCATGCCTCCCCACACCAGTACCCCTGTATAGAATCTTCTGGAAGTGACACCACTGGAGAGGCTGTTGTGGGTTGAATGTTTGTGTCTCCCAGACTCGTATTGACGTTCTTACTCCCCAGTACAGCTATAGCTAGAGACAAGGCCCAGAAGAAGTAATTAAGATGAAATAAACTCATAGAGGTGGAGCCCTAATCTAATAGGATCTATGTCCTCATAAGGTGACAGCAGAGCTTGCTTGCTCTCTCTCCATGTGAGCTCAGAGGAACGGCCATGTGAGGACACAGAAAGGAAGTAGCCATCTATTAGCCAGGAAGAGGCCCTTACCCAAACCCAAATCTGTGGGTACCTTGACCTTGGTCTTCTCAGCCTCCAGACCCCTGAGAAATACATTCCTGGTATGGGGCCCCCCTAGCCTGTGGCCCTTTGTTACGGCAGCCCGATCAGGCCGAGTGACCTCATCCATTCACTGACTTCATGTCTCATGGTGTGCACTTTCTTTTGGATTATTCTGGGTCATTCTGGAGGATCATTGTCTCTCTTCACCGGAGTAGGCCTCCAGGAGGGCAGGGATATGGTCTGCTTTGCTAGATGCCAAGAACAGAGCCCTGGCCATGTGGTGAGCACTCAATAAATATTTTTTGAGTGGATCACTCCCCATCCCCCGCCACGTCTGCCCTCACGCCTGGTCACTTGGGTGCTTGGAACCCTTCTCTGCATGGAGGAAGGGCCCTAAGGCTGTTTCCATTCTCAGGCTGGGTTGCCTCTGGATCTGGGGGGGGGGAGGGGCTCTCCTTGGGCTACACAGCAGAACTCAGTCCTCCCCGGCCCTCCTGGGCTGCCATATGAGCGGACAAAAGGGGAGCAGCCTCTTTCTTACCTGGGGTATGAGGACTCCAAAAAATGTGGTTGTCAGTCGGAATTTGGATCCCTTTGGTATCTGTGGCAAGGGAAGAAGAGAAAAGGACTTTGGGGGATTATGTTAGAGATTTGGGGGGCAGAGTCCATATGAGGGGTGAGAGACTGAACACACAAGCAGACAGCAGACAGCTCATTCCTGACAACACTGACCCACAACGTCGCAGCCATCAGCTCAGAACAGTCAGGATACAATCAGGGACTGCCAGCTTTCCTATTTCTTTTTTTTTTTTTTTTTTGCGCTGAAAATATGCTCTTCAAACTGATCATGTAGGATGTCCTGCTTCTATTAGCTCACATCCAGGACCCCCGTGCCCAAAACCTCCACAGGAGCACAGCTGTAATGGTATAAAGCCATCAAGGTCCCCCTCCTCCTTGTGCATTCGTCTCTACCAAGTCCAAGTGCAGGTGGCTGACTCTGCTAGCCTGAGGAGCTCCCATTCTGGTGGTCTTGGTTACTTCCAGGGGACATGTCAGGGCTTAGCATCCCTTTGGTGCCCCTACAGAGAAGGGGAGCCCGGCCCCTCTTCCAGGAGCAGTGGCGGAGGAATCCCACGTGGTTGGTTACCAAGCTGTACCTGGACTCTGGACAGGATGGTCATGTCCCCATATTACAGACAGGTAAACTGAGGTCCAAAGCAGGACTCAGCCACGAACATATCAACAGAGATACTGATGATGATGATGACGGTGATGTGAGACTGAGACCGGATTCTGGCATGTACTTAGGCAGTGTTGGCTGTAACATTTACCCTTCGTGGAGGACTTCCTGCCTGTTCTGCACGTGCTGACTGCTTCTGGCACATTCATACCTCATTCCACCCTCTCATACCCTCGGGCGAGAGATACTGGTACTGGTGTTTTACAGGCGAGGAAACAGGTTCTGAGAGGTTGAATGACGGGCCTAAGGCCACCCGGCTAGGAAAGAGGGGGCCGATATTCCAACTGCGGTCTGGCTGCCTCCAAAGGCTGGACTACAATCCCCACCGCCGTGTGAACACAGGTTCAAGCCCAGACGGCCGCTGCGCTCTGAACCCCACGCTCATCCCTCATCCACTCCAGCCCGGCCTTACCATGTTGTCTGTGATGGTCAGGTGTAGGGCCCCTGCCTGTTGGTACACGAATCCCGCTGTGTTGAAGAAGTAGTCGGAGAGCCCCAGGTACACCATGCGGTTGTGGTCAGCTGGAAAGGCCAGCACCGGCGGGGCGAAGGGAGGGGGGCTGGGGTGGGCCACATTGAAAAACTCCCCCTGGGGGTGGAGGAGACATGGTGAGCCTGGGTTTCCTTCGGGTATGATAAGTTAACGTCTTCATTCCAGGAAAAAATGGGTTGCGGAGACCAATCACGCACTCAGAGAGGAGGAAGCCATGACCAGAAACCAAGAGTGTCATGCGTCTCCTGGGAGCTTGTTTCTAGGGGCTTTTCCTGCCAATCCTGCAAGGCAGGTGCAATGACGCTCATTTTGCAAGAGAGGACACCAAGCCGCAGGGAAGTTGGGTGACTTGCCCAAGGTCACTTGGCAACATGCCCAGTGGCTCCACCGGCTCAGCCCCGCCCTTGCCAATGAGCATAGAAGTGACACCAAAAGAACAAGGAGATTCTGTTTGTTTGTTGTCAGCTGTCAAATTAGCAACGCTTTAAAGAGAGAGGTAAACTGTTTTTAGTGCACTCTCCAGTTTGGGGTAAGATTATTCCTACGCTGCTGGGGAACATATATTTAATAAGTTTCTGAAGAGCAATTTGGCAAATGCACTGCCGGAGCAGATCACTTATTTAGCCAGAAAAAAACAAAGTTGAGTTATAAAAAAGCAAATTGTAGATGGATACATATGGTAGAATACCACTTATGTAAAATTTAAAGGCATATAAAGCATACTAAGCAAGAATTATTGACACATGCAGATACATAGTAAAAGTATAAAAACCGCAGGTAGGACGGATACGCACCGGCATCATATTCGTGGGATTCCCTGGGGGGTACAGGGAACCCGGGGGGGGGGGGCCTCAGCAATTTATTTTTAGACTATTTCATCTCAAAAAAAAAAATCAAGACAAATAGGACAAAAAGGCAATATTTCTTAAATCTGGGTAGTGGGTTCTCTGTACCTTTGAATCATCTCATTATTAAAAATTAAGCACCATGACCCTCGTCTTACAGAATACCATGCCACTCCTAAAAATAGTAAGTGGACCCATGTGCCAGCCAGGAGCCAGCTCTAATGCCTATCTTTAGATACGCATTAATAAGTGAAAGCCTGATGTGTATCCATTCATGCGAAGGGATTATTAGCAAAACCAGGTGGGTTTGGGAGGTTAACACTCCCCCATGGCTCATCGCCCTTACCTCTGGGAAGTACCCTGGAGGGCCAGTAAACAGGACATTCTCATTCACTAAGAATAATTATGTATCATTTTAATCCTTTATTCCATTGTATCACTTAGTTTTTTTTTTTTTTTTTTAAGTATACTATTCGGTTTAGCAGTGCCATTTCCAGGAAATAGTCAACAATGGGCAGAGATCCAGATGCAAGAATGTTCATGGCAGGTCTGGTTACATGTGTGGAAAAAATGGACAGAGACCAAATGTCCCAGAAGGAGGCACTGGACAGAACCTTATCCCAAGCTGTCCACTGGAAAGACCCAAGAGCCAGTAAAAGGGCTGTTGGAGGGAGATTCATGGGAAGGTGTTCACGTTACACTGTTGTGTTTTGAAAAGCTGTGAGATAGTATGTGTAACACAACTCATATAAATATAGGTATGTGTGTACTTATTCCTATGTCTATATATGTGGGGTTTTTTATGCATATGCATGTGTGTGTGTGTGTGTGTGATTTCCTATGTCTTGGTAGAGATGGGTTGGAGGGAACTAATCTGTGTGTCAATAATGTGTATCTCTGAGTTGTAATATTTGGGTAAATCTCTCTCATTCTCCTTCCTCCCTTCTTTCTTTCCTATTTATTTCTCTGCTTCCCTGTAGTTTCTAGATTTTCTTTTTTTTATATCAAATGTGTCTTAGAACAAAAAAGTAAACAGTAACAAACAAGTCCGTCACCCGTAGTGGAGAGACTGAATGAGGCACATCCAGAGGGAATCCAGAGATGGGACCTACTCCAGCTGGGGCAGTCAGGGAAGGCAGCTGTGGGAGAAATATCCAAGCACAGACGCCCCTGGAGTCTGTGTAAGTAAGAAGGGAGTGCGGGGGAGAGGGGCATGCCAGGGAAGGCAGTTCAGGGGGAGGGAAGAGGTAGGACAAAGGCCCTAAGGTGGGAATGACTTTAGTGTGTTAAGGAAGTGCAAGGCCAGTGTGTCTGGTTGGAAGATGGTGAGTGAGGGGTCAGTGGCATGAAATGAAGCTCCGTCCATCCAACCATCCATCCAATCAAAATATTTACTAAGCAGCTAGTGGATACCAAGCACATCTCCAGGTGCTACACCAGCAATCAGGAACAAAACAGCCATAGCCCCTCCTCTTTCATCACAGAGGGATACTGATATGTGACTGTGTGTATGTGTGTGTGTGTGTGTATGTGTGCATGCACGTGTGCGTGTTGAGGAGGGTGTTAGTAATAAGTAATGCTAAGAAAAACAGAACAGGATATGGAAGGAAAGGAGGGAACTATTGCAGTGAGTGTGGTCTGGGAAGTTCTCTCTAGGGAGAGGGATGTTTGAGGAAAGACTGGAAAGATGGAAGGGAGAGCCTATGTGAATATCTGGGTGACAGCTTCTGGGCAGAAGAAGGAGCAAATGCAAAGGCCCTGGGGCCTTTTGCATACGGTGGTTCAGGAGAAGTGGGGGGGCCAGTGTGTCTGGAGCAGGGAGAAGGAGCTGAGATGAGAATGATGTGGAGCCCTGGGAAGGTCCAAGACAAAGGCCTGAGGGTCCCTCTGTGTAAGTCTCACCTTTAGCTGCCCATCCAGGTTGTCAGCTGTGATTGTCGGAGGGGCCACCAGTGAGTAATTGATCCCAGCAACCTTATCTATTTTGGTTGTCACTAGAGAGGCAGAAGACAGACCATGAGCTGGCTCTGCATGGCAGCATCTTTGGGGCCTGAGATGCAGCGTCGGCATCACCCAAAGTTGAATCAAGAACTGCAGTGAGGGTTCCATTCCCTCCTCCTCCAGGGAGCCCTCCCTGAGGGAGGGAAATAAGCCCATACCCCACATAAACAGACATCGTCTCCATCCCTTCTTCCAACAGCCCTGAGATACAGTCAAGGAGCAGAGGGCTTGATTTGAACTCTCTGGGACTTTGGACAAGTCCTTTCATGTCTCTACGTCACTTTTTGTCATTTGTAGAACAAGATAATCCTAGTGACCTCACAGATGTCCTGTACGTGGTAGGGGATCTGAAGCTGAAGGGATGATTACTAGCAGTGATAATAGCCCAGGCAGAGCCCAGGCTGGCTCAGGTCCGATTGGTTTCTGTGTTTCTCAGCGGTCATCAATGATAATTCAGTAAATACCGGTCCCTCCTTAAGCGCCCCCTTCCCGAGTTAGAGGGAATGAAATGAGGCCCAGAAAGGTAACTTGTCCAAGATGGCACAGCAGGTGACTGATGGATCTGGGACCCCAACCCACATCATTTTCCTGTCTGCTGAAGCCAAACCGTGGATACTGCAAATCCCTGGGGAGGCTGGGGAGATGTCTGGGGACGGAGGCACCTTAAACATGCTCACAACGTGCCGACGAGCCTCCTCCACAGGGAGGGAGCCCAGGTAGCAGTTTGGGGCCCGGGCTCAGGAGGAAGAAAACCTGAATTTGGATCCTGTATCTGCTTCTGTCTGGCTCTGTGACCTTGGGCAAGCCACGGCTCCTTTCTGAGCCTCAGTTTCCACTGTGGTAAAATGGGTAGAATGCACAACCTCCACGGGGGTGTTGGGAAGTCAGGAGGAGACAGTTCTGCAGGGTGCATGTCTCATGGCAAGGGCTGGCCAGGGGAGTCCTCCCCTCACGGACAGCAGCTTGTCACTGTTTACTACGTACTTAGGGATACAGAGAATTGCCCCCATTTTTAAAACTATGAAAACGGAGGCCCAGAGAGGTGAAATGATCAGCCTCAGATCTCAGGCCAGCTATGTGTGTCCAGTCTCAGAGCTGGGAGCCTGCATGGGTAGGGGAACGACTGGGTGTGGGCTGCTCTCGCACTTGCCACCAGGGCCGGGCCCACTGGGCATCTGATGCCGACTTCCATTTGCAAATAATCTGTTCTACCCACTCCTTCCCCTGGCCCCAGCCAGTCGCAGACACTTGCTGGCTCCCACACACGGTCCTATTTCCCTGTCCCCTTCCCCCTTGTGTCCCTTGACCTCACCTCGCAGGGTCTTTAAATAGGACTGCAGCTTGGAGGACACAGAACTGGTCACCACCTGGCAGATCTGGAGAGAACCAAAGAAGTGATCAGAGAGGGTTGCCCATCGCGGAGACTGTCCTTTGTGAATAAGGAATCTGACATGTTTTCCTTTCCTTGAATGTTTCTTTGAAGGCGGGAGGAAGGGAAGGTAGGAGGGGGAACTAGAAATGTAGGAGGGAGAGAACACTGGTTTCCTGAAGCATGTTTCTATCACACCAGACTTGTGACTCTGCATGCCCCAAGAATATCATCCTCGAGGAGCCTGTGCCTCTGCCACATGGGCCAAGAGGGGTGGGGGTTGGGGGGGGTTGGGGGGCAGCACATCCAGGAGCTGGAGCCCGGCTGAACACCTAGGCTACTGCCCTCCAAGTCTGCTCACTCCGGAGGGCCACCAGATGGCTCCAAACCACAGCAAATCACACCACATCCTGGAGCCGGGCTTTTTGCTGCTGCCCCTCTGTGCTCCATCCTACCTGCCCTCCCCACTACCCCCCACAGACCCCTGAGCATCCCTCAGATACCTAGTCTTCACTCTGCATTCCTGGAGAGCCAACTGCCGAGCTCATACCTCTTCATTTCCAGCCCTTGCTACTATCATGGACCCCTTGGCACCTCCTTTGTCTACCCCTCCATCCCTCCATCCATCCATCCCTCCATCTATCCAGCCACTCAAGCCAGTACTCTCTCCTAAAAGATCTTGTTATGATTAAGAGCTTCACCTCTGAGGTGGGATGGCCTGGGTTTGAGCCCCAGCACTCTCACTTCCCTCTCTGTGCCTCAATTTACTTATCTGTAAAATGGGGAAATCATGACACCCCTCCTCCATCATAAGGAATTTGTGTGGGTTAAGTGCTAGGATCCCTGTAGAGTTCTAGGCATCATGCCAAGCCCACCCCGTGTCTGTAGTACCCTCTTGTTCCTTCTCCCCATCACCACCGCTATCTGACAGCAGCACATTCTTACTTCTTAGCTTGGCTGCTTTTAAGGGGCCACTCTTATAGTGTCACCAAGAAATACTCTGTTTTAATAGCTCCAGTGTTAAATGCTTTCCCCTCTTACTGTTACTTGATTACAAAGACAGTTGAGCCATGGCTTAGCCAGGCTAGGGGGTGAGCCCTCAATAATTCTTCCAGCAGCTTGGTGCCGGAGGTATTCGTGTCCCCATTTTGCAGATAGTGAAACTGAAGTTCTGATATTTGCTCAAAGTTACAAAGCTAGTTAGGCCCTGGGGCCAGGACTAAAACTCAGAGATTCTGACTCTAAAAGCCATTCTATGATCTACTGTGTTAATATGCATTGTGACAACCATGCACTGTTTTTTTGTTTATTTTTTTTGTCTTAAGACTTTGATAGAATGCCTTCAGACGGATGATCTGGTTTGACTGATGTCTCCCTATCCCCATGGTCAGTGCCTTTGCCTGGGAACCAGTGACTCCCTTCCAGATGACCATATAGCTTCCTCAGTCTCCCTGACACACCTTGCCCCATCTTCTGGTCCCTCCAGTCATTCTCATGGCAGCCACAGAAATTCCTCTAAAACACAGATCTGGCCAGGTCACCCCCTTGACTCAAATCTTCAATGGCTCCCTATTGCCTTTGACTCACTTGGCCTAGGGCAGACAGACTAGGGCATTCCTGGGAGCTAATGGTTCATTCATGGAAAACCAGTCCAAGGAATGGCCCCATTTCCAAGCTGAAGAATCTGGTCTGGGTGGATTCAGGGTGAGGGGAGGATTGGGAACGTTGGTTGGTACCAGTTCCAGCCTTAGGGAACAGTTTGCAGGCACTCTAGCCTAGCAGCTTCCTCAATGGAACATCAACACCCTTCCAGAAGGGGGTTTGGCGTGAGGTAGGGATTGTAGAGCTGGCCAGAGGGCTTTTGAGAAGGGCATCCGGGGCAGGGGAGGCAAGAGAAGGTAGTTTGCCTGAAGGGAGGAATGTGGAAAAAAGAGCGGGGGTGGTCCAGCGGGAGCAGGGCAGGTGCATTGTAGCTGTATGCTGGGACCTTTTTTTGGCTCTTGCTGGACTCCTCATGACTGGTTTCTAAGTTAGACCCATGATTTTAAAGAACCGTGAGGACCACTTCCTGTCCTCTGGGGCGAGAGCAGAAGCATCCAGTGCTACGTACACTGAGGGCCCCACCCTCTCTGAGCCCACCTTACCTTGCTCTCCATGGTCTTTCGGATTGAAGACTCAATTTTTTTGTGGAAGAGTTGGATCAGCCACCTGGAGATTGACATGTGAGGACAAGCATGAGGCTTCTCAGGTGTCCCTGGGTTGCATTCGGGACACTGCCTCATGTGGAAAGCCTTCCTCCCTCTTCCAAATAGCCTTGGCACCCTTGTTCCTGAACTTTAACTGCACACACACACATACACACACACACACACACACACCCATTAGATACTTGGCCCTCTGGGTGCAGTGACTTGTTAATGAGTTTATTTCTTCAATTGGTGCATAGCTGCCCCACCCCCAATCCCAGTCTCAGCCTCTTTCCTCACTATTGCTCTCTGTCTTGGCACTCCAACCATACTGTTTTGTTGTATCCTCTTGTGTTCTGTGCTGCCTCCCACCACAGGGCCTTTGCACATGCTGTTCCTCCTATTTAAAACACCCCCTGTCTGCAACATCCACCTAATTAACTTCTACATCTTCTTTTCATTTCAATTCAAACGTCATTTCATCAAGGAAGAACCAGCCAGCTTCCAGACTAGGTCAGATTCTCCTGCTCTATGTGTTGGTAGGACTTTGTACCTCTTTTTCTTATTTCTTCTATCCTTTTGTAATTTGTTGTGAACCATTGCCTAGCGCATTGATTTGATTAATGTTCATATTCCCCACCGAACAAGAAGCTTCAAGAGAACAGGGACTGTGGCTAAGAGTCTGCAGTCAGATAGCTCTGAGCTGAATCCCTTTTCAACCCTCACTAGGTTGGAAAATTCAGGATATTTCCTATTCTCTCTCCACCTTGGTTTTCTCCTCCAAAAACAGGGGTAATAGTAAACTAACTTCATTGTGTGGATTGGTTGAGACGATTCACAAGCTTAAAGGAATGCTTGGCCCACAGTGACCACATGCCACTGATGTTAGCTACTGCTAAATTTTAATTGGCCATTACTATTTCTTGGGCATGAGCCTGGTGCACAGAAGATGCTTAGATGACATTTGTTGAGAGGATGCATAAATGCCTACGGATTGGTGGTGAGGACCGTATAGTTTAATGCACATCAAGTAGGTAGCCCAGAGCCAGGGAGTGTCATATGTGCTCAGTAAACCTGTTGAATGAAGGTTGGATGAACAAGTGACTCCTTGAGGCAGGGAGGGGGTCTGCTCTGTCTGCGGACCCCGTCCTCTCCTACATCTGGGCCCCTGGAAGAGACCTGGCAAGGAGGGGGCACTTGGTATGGTTTGGGAATACACAGATGATTAGGACGGTGCTTCTGGAGGTCCCGCCTCCCACCCACCATCCCAGAAGATCATACCCCAGCTTGCTGCCTGAGATGTGCACATGGACAGCGTTGATCTGGTTGCTGCAGCTGGAACAGGTGGCAGTGGGGAGGCCCGAGGAAGGATCAAAGCCCAGCTGCAGACCAGCCGAAATGGAGATGCCCTCCACACTCAGGTCAAAGTTGCCGCTGGTTTTGCTGAAGGAAAACACAAACGAAAGAATTTTCTTCCCCGCTGCCATTCAAACGACAAGCCTGGGCTGGTAGGTAGGTTTTGCTATTTGAGATGGTGTTCAGAGAGGGGAGGCAGCCTGCCCAAGGTCACACAGCACTCAGGGAAGTGTGGGTCCATGTTTGCCCAGCAGAACGCTGTTCTTACCCACTGCCTCTGCCCTTGCCAGTGGCTTTGGGTGTCTTAACTGCTCTGAGGTCCAGTTGCTTCCCTAGACCCTTGGCCAACAGCGGAACATTGGCTTTGCCCCTAAAACATTGGGAGCTTGGGGGTGGGGCTGTCAGAGACTTTAATTAATGCTCTTATTCATGCAATGGGGTTAATAACTCCTTCAGGGATGAAACGAGTTTGGGTAAGACAGTGGACCTAAATGTATTTTGTCAACCCTCTTTCAATACGATGAAGTTCTGTTATTTATTTATTTTGCCATCAGTGAGTGAAATGGTAGATGCAAAAGAGCCCATGTGAAGAACCAAGGGATTCTTACTGTGGGGAAGGGACAGACCTGGCAGTCCTTGTATGGGAGGGCAGATTCTAGCCGCCTCCCCAGAGTGCCTTCTCCTCCCTCCGTTTTGCCCCCAGACTCCCCACCAGGAAGTCTCCAAAGTGATTGATCATTCTGAGACACAACCACCAGAGGGCAGGCTCACTATGCAGTGAACCCAATATGTAGCTTTGGAATTGTAGTTTGGATGATTTGCCTCAATGTTTCACCCCTTTGCCTATCTTGGGGGCACCTGTGTGCATTTCCAGGCTCTTGACTTTGGGCTTGATCACGTGAATTACTTTGGCCAATGGCGTATGAATAGAACTGACCATAGTCCACTTCCGAGTCTAAGCCTTAAGGGGACCTGTGTGTTTCCAGTTATCCTGTTTGCATGTCTGCCATCGCCAAGGATCTGCTCTGAGTGGCCCACTGGTCTAAGGACGAGGAGGAAGAGATATACATAGAGCAGGGCTGCCTCAGCTGAGCCCAACCCAGATCAGCAGAACCCTAGCCGACACATAGATACACAGAGATAATATGAGGCTGAGTTTGGGATGCTTCATTATACAACAATAGCTAACTGATAAAGGACTAATGAAAGGTCCCACTTAGCCTTCCATCCTAAGACACATGTACCAATTCTTGAGACTGTCTTACATTGTGATATGGGCAAATGCTCAGCTATTAATCAAGGCTATGTTAAAACTTCACAGGTGAAAAATGCCCCCAGGAACCCTCTGGGGACAAGAGGTGGTGGGTAAGGCAAAAATTGGGCATTCCCATGATCCTGGCTCTCATCCCTTCCAAATGTCACCAAGAGATCCCACAAACACTCACTAAACCCCAAGCTTGGAAACTCACATGAATTTCTTTCGTGCCTTCCATTTTCCACTGATCTTGATATTGGCATTACTGATGGAGAGATCAAGGCCCTTTTCGGGCACTAGTTTTATGTGCGAACTAGGAAGCTGGAATCCACGAATAACCATGCTGTGAAGAAGAAACACTCCATTAGCCTCCTGGGGGCCCACAGAAGGACTCAGTTAATGGTTAGTGCAAACTCACCCCTTCCCCGGCTCCTGTACCCCATCCATTCCAGGAGAACCTAGAAGCTACAGGAGCAGCCTTGGGCAGAGTAGCTAGACTTTAAAGTCAGACAAATCTGCATTAGAATCCTGTTCTCCAGTGTACTATTGTGTGACTCTGGGCATGTCATGTCATCATCCTGAGCCTCGGTTTTCTCATCTATAACATGGGCACAATAATCTCCATCTTGCAGGAAGTGTGACAATCCATGAGGATGATACAGGTAATCTCAATGGGCTGCAAGTTCTGTAAAAGGCTGGAATGTGTCTCTCTCGGTTCACTATTCTAGCAAAGCCTGTTGTGGCACACACATAGTAGGTCTTCAAAAATGGTTGTTGAATGAATAGGTGTATAAAATTCTGTAGAGGACATTTTCTGCCCAGGACCCATCCCCCCTTCTCGTGGTAATAGAACTGCCTTTTTACTTTGGGGGAACCCCCGCCCCAACACCTAGTCTATGTCGCTCCAAAGAAAGCTGACCTCACCTCTGCTTTCGTGGGGGTGGGGCTTTGACCTCGGGCACAAGCTAGTTAGTATGGGCTATTCCCTGGCCACAGGGATTGGTTCAGGGTCGTGTGCATAACTGAAGATGGGACCATCACAGGGAATTTAGGGTTTGTGCTTGGGTTGCAAGGGAAAAGTGTTCTGTCTCCACAGGATTCTCAGGGCTGGTGGCCATCTTGCATCTTTGAGGGGACACCCTATCTGGGATTAGACTTCCCCAAGGGAAGCAATGTTGGAAAGTGGCAAGGCAAAGACAAGGTCTAGTGACATTTGGGCTTTTCTCAAGCTGAACCCAAGGCCAGACTATTCCAGAGACTTCTCATACATGTGAGTCAATAAACTCTGGCCTGGGCCATTTTAGAGTAGGCTTCCTGTCCTTAAACCCTTATCCATCTTCCAAAATCCTACTTGTTTGGGCGTTCATGACACATTCCTCCAGCCTTGGGAGTCATGGTAGATACCTTCTGTGGCCTCCTCCATACTCAGCTCGGGGGATTATATCCCCTCGGGAGGGTGTCAACCCTACTTTGTAGATCCTAACCTCTCTGAGTTTAGGAATCTGGGGCTCTGTGATTCTAGGTTTTGACCCCAGGACACTACAAGTTCTGTATGCTAAGGATTGAGCTCCATGGGTCTCACCTGTAGAATCTATAATGCCCTTTCCCAAGATGCTTGACCTTGAAGCTTCCTGAGAACTCGGGTATCTTGATCTTCTCCAGCTCCTTCTGCAGCACGGCCACTCCTTGCTGGCAGGCTGAGGGGCGAGAACAGGGGCAATGGTCAGAGGCTCCACCTGTCCCTGTCCATACTGGGGGTCAGCGAGGGTTTTCCGAGAAGGTTCAGATGGCAAATATCTTTGGCTTTGTGGCTCCTACTGTCTCTGTCACACGCACCCGGCTCTGCTGGGATCGCAGGAAAGCAACCAGAGACAATCGGTACGTGAACGGGTGTGGCTCTGTTCCAATGAAACTTTACTGATGGACGCTGGAATTTGAATTTCATATAGTTTTCACATGTTGTGACATATTATTCTTGTGTGGCTTTTTTTTTTTTCCCAACCATTTAAAAATGTAAAAAGTAAATGCCATTCTTAGTTCCAGGGCCATACCAAAACACAGGGTGGGCCAGAGTTGGCCTGAGGGCTGTCGTTTGCCAATCCATGGTCTAAAATACTGCCTCAAACACCCAGTCATGGGTCCTAGCAGTCTTTCTGGAACACTGACTCTGAGCCACCTTCGGTTCTATGCCCTCACAGGGACCCCGTCTCCCTGACTTTTGGCCTCTCTCTGTAGGAACTTTGCTTGCGTCATTCCTTTTTTTTTTTTTCCCCTTGGCGACCCTGCCAGGACTCGAACCCTTGCTTGTGCCATTCCTATGGCCTGAGAGACCTTTCCCTCTCACCCTCACCTGGTCAGCTTCTACTCAGCTGGACCATCGCTCCCCCCCAGGAACTTGCTCTGAGCCAGCAGATGGGAGCAATCCTCCTGTGGTCATTCTCATGGTGCATTTCCTTAGGAGCCCTCTTTCCTGTTGGGGACTATACATCTCTTCATGTGACTTTGGGGTTGCTCTCTCTCCCACTGCCAGAGACAAGCCCTCCAAGCCTTGTAGTTCTGTCTGTTTGATTTACAAAAGTGGCCCCTGCATTTACCACAGTGATCAGCACTTACTATTAGGAAGTCCCCCTATTTGTGGAATGAATAAATGAATGAGTGAATGCCAATGTCAGGAACCCGGCCATCAGTCATTAAGTAGTTAGCACCATCCAAGAACCAGCTGGAAGGCAAGCATGTTACTTGAGAAAGAGGAAGTAGTAAGAAGAGGGAACCCAGGCGTTGTGTTTTCCGGCATCACCATTTATGTGTGCCGGGCGCTGTCCTGGGCTCTGTACCTGTGCGAAGGGATTGAATCTGAATAATCCCAGAAGGTAGGTTCCCTTACCACCCCCAGTTCACAGAGGAGGCAGCTGGATTTTGCAGGAGTGGTCACACTTCCCATTCAGCTGATAAGGAATGGGTCAGGATTTGAATCCAGGTCTTGTGGTCCTGGAACCAAGGCACTGGGACAGTTCTCCCGGGGATTCAAAAGCAAGCAGTGCAGACATAGTCACGGATGAGAGAGGAAGGAAAATGTGGAATGGACCAACGTGGGTGGGCTGGGGCCAGGTCTTAAAAGGTTTCAAATGCCATGCCAAAGGGTCAGACTATCTTCTGAGGACAGGGACATGAGCAAATGTGCTACGTTTCAGGAAACCCACTCTGGCAGCCACATGGGGAAGACTGAGGCTCTCGTGACGGAAAACAACACTGCCCGGTTTAAAGGCTGAGCCCAGGCTTCTGCTCCCCAGAAGCTTCAGACTACCCATTGTCTGATCTCCGAGCTCACATGCAGCCTTCTGTCTGCACCCCTGGGATTCAGAGGCGTCCCGTCAGGTCCCCCCAGAACCCCGTCCTGCATCCCTCCATGGGACCCCAGCTGACGAGGCTCTGCTATCTCCTTGGTCTGATTCCTCTGTGGCTGGCTCTCCCACACCAGCCCACGGTCCGTCTCTCCGCCACTGGAGACGACATCGAGCAGCCCCACGCGGGGACGTGAGCTAAGACTGGAGGCCCACTCCAGACCACCCACTTCCAGTCCCTCCTCCAAGTTTCAGTTTGCTCATCTGTGTATTGTTGCCAGTAACATGATGTCCCATCCAGGGCCGACATAAAGATGACAGGAGATCGGGTGTGTAAAGTGCCTGGCACAGATCTAAGCAGGTCAGCACAGGGCTGTCCCAGGACCAGAGTAGCCTGGAGGGAACCTCTCTGGGGGATCCAGATGGGTCACATGCACAGTATGGCTGTGCCAAGCTCCTGCCCTGGGGGAGACCTTGAGGAAGGCCCTCCTCTTTCCCCCCATCCCCATTACTCAGCCTCCTCACAGGTTCTGCCTGGGCTCTGTCCACGCTGGAGACCGAGCCAGAGATCTCAAGGCAAATGACAGGATGGAGAACCAGGTCTGAAGGGAAGAGAAGGGCCTAGAAGCCTGAGTTGGCAGCTGGGTGGAGAGAGGGAAGGAACTGCGAGGACCCTTGGGGGCCTGAGCACTGGACTTGGAGTCTTCCAGACCAGCACTCCAACCCCAGCACTGCCACTTTGCAGCTCTGTGATCCTGGACAACTCCCCTGGTCTCAGTTTCTTCATCTACGTTGGGGGGTGGGGGTTGCTAAGAGGGTTGAGGAGCAGTGAGCAGTCCACCCACTGGATTTAAAGGGCTGCACACAGCAGGTGCTCAGTAAGTGCTCCTTAGGGGCAGAAGAGGAGGAAAGGAAGGCATCTGTTTACCGTAGTCCAGGCCTTTCTGGGTGATCCTGGCCATGACGCCAGGGTTGGTGGTCGCGATCACAGCTGTGCTCAGGGTGCTCAACACCAGCAAGCCTGCCCACCTCAGCGCGCTGTCAGGCTCTCTGGCCATGTCTTCGTCCTCCGCAGCTGCCAAAGCCTGGAGGCCTTGGAGGGGAGCCAGGGATCTATAAAGGAGCTGGCTGGGGAAACGCAAGCCAGTTGGATGTAGAAAGGAGGAAGGAAACTGGTTGGGGGTGGGAGGGGGGAGGACTGCTGCCTGCCCTGGTTGGGGCCACAGCCCCAGAGGCTGCCAGAAGGGGAGCCTGGGAGGTGTGTGTGTGTGTGTGTGTGTGGTGTGTGTGTGTGTGTGTTTGTGTGGAGTGTGTGTGTGGAGTGTATATGGGGGGGTCATGTGTGGGATGTGTGTGTATGGCGGTGATAATGGTGGTGTGGGGGAGTTTGTGTGGTTTGTGTGGTGTGTGTGTGTGTGTGTGATATGTGTGTGTATAATAGAATGAGAATTCTGGTTCCGGGCATCCTTCCACTCGCTAAGCATCCCCGTGCCCCTCTCTGAGCCCTCACCTAAATCCCTCCGCCTAAGGGTCACGCATCCATCAGGATTCATTATATTTTTCTTTTTACCCCCACGCTACTGAGGTATAATGGACACATAAAATGGTGTATATATACATTTACAGTATACAACGTGATGATTGCCACAACCAAGGTAATTAACACGTCCGTCACCTCCCACAGCTGTCATTCAGTGTCCTCTTAATCTACTCACATAGCAAATCCCAAGAATACAATATAATATTCTTAATTCTGCTTATCATGCTGTACATTAGATCCCCAGGACTTTTTCATTTTATAACTGGAAGTTATATTTTTCTTTCTACTTTTGATATCCTTGATATTTTCTTTAGTAAAATATTTTTAAAAACAGACCCTTTAGCATTTTTTGTCCTAAGAGACAGTAGGGGTAATAATTAAATGCTTGAATTTTGGAGTCCAGTATCTGAACTGTGGTTTGAAATCTCAGCTCTGCAACCCTCTGGTGGTTTGACCTTGGTCAAGTCCCTTAACCTCTCTGAAACTCAATTTCCTCTTCTGTAAAGTGGGGATAATTAGAGTACCCTACCTCCTTGGATTTCTGTGAAGACAGAAAGGGCTTTAAGCCACATAAAGCACTTAGCAAATGCCCGCTCCCGCCTCCGCCCCAGAAATGGTAGCTATTAACGTCTCTCTGACTTTAAAAGTAATGCATGTTCATCATTCACCAAAATTCAACATTCACCAAGTTGTGAGGAAGAACCACAAGAACATTGCACGTGATCCCCAATTCTAGAGACAAGCAGAGGTGTTTTGTGTTTTTTAGAGGATCCTTTTGGTGAGCATAGATAGAGTGTGTTTTTTTAACAAAGAAAAATGGGATCCTACTGGTCAGTTTTGTCAAGTTCTCCTTTTCCACTAACCAGTGTGTAGTGAATGCTGTCCCCAGCACTAAATATCCTTCCTCACGCACCATATATCATTGCTTCCTCATCCCACAGTTTTCTTCACCAAGCTTTTGTTTTTACTCCTTTTCTACCCCTTCCTCTGACAGATGTGGAACCTGAGGCTTGGGGAGGGGAAATGTTCTTCCTGCAGTCACGCAGCTAGCGGCTCCCAGAGCTGCGACGCAAACGCAGACCGCCAGGAGCGTCCCACTTGGGCCTGAGTCCTTCAGCTCCTCCGGGCGAGGGTTGGAGCGCGGGGATGTAGACACTCCCCACCCCCACTCCAGCTTTCCAGTCCGGTCTCTGTGGGATCGGCCCCTGGGCCTCCCTTTGCCAGCCGCCTTAGGCCTTGGGTGGGCGGGAACCCCGCCGGGCAGCCAGCTCGGTCTCCATGGTGATGAGAGAATGGGCGGGGCTGCGGAGGGGGAGGCCAGCTTCTCTCCCGCTGGGTCCCCATCAACCCCCTGGCGCTCTCTCTCCCCGGCTCTAATTTTATGAAAGTCTAATGAAGCCCGCTGAGCAGGGAGGATGTAAGACCTGAGTCTTTGATGTTGTTGTTGTTGTTGTTTTGTTTTTCTTTCCTCTCCTTGCCCGGTTCTAAAAGGCCCTCTCCCTGCCTGCCCCCATCCACAACAAGAATCCTTCTGGCTTGCTTAAGAATGAAAACAGTGGCCACGTACAGAACATCTACTGGGTGCCAGATGCTTTACATGTATTATCTCCAGGCCTAAAAACAACCCTCGAGGGATGGATGAGAGGGAGGGGTGATTCCTCTCCATTTTGGAGTTGAGAAAACTGAGCCATTATGTTCCTATCAAGGTCACATCGCCTTTCATGGAGACAAGACTTCTTCCCCTTACTTGGGGCAGTTTCTAGGAGGACTTGTCACCCTAGGACCTCACCCTAGCTCTTATTTCCTGGGCCTCCACAGTCCGATGTCTGTGTCTGCACAAGGAAGATAGCTCTAAGCAGCAGCCAAAACACATAGATTAATGATTTTTTGAAAAATTAGATTTTTTAAAAAGATTTTATTTATTTATTTGAGAGAGAGAGAGAGAAACACGAGCAGGGGGAGGGGCAGAGGGAGAAGCAGGCTCTCTCAGCAGGGAGTTCGAAACAGGGGCTCGAACCCAGGACCTGGGATCATGACCTGAGCTGAAGACAGACGCTTAACAGAATGAGCCACCCAGGTGCCCCCCAAAATTAGATTTTTGAAAAAATTATCTTACATAGTTTTGAACACTTGCAGTTCCAACTGTCCCAAATTCCTGAGTCCCCTGGGCCCAGGCAAGGGTTACAATTGTGAGGGTGTTGGACAGGAAAGGAACATTACACAAAACTCATGTGACTGTGACTTACATGGCCACAAAAATGAAATCTTAAAACCAACTGGCAAGTTTCTGAATAAGCCACCACCCCAGGCTTCCCTCTGTTGGCTCATGGCCAGTCAAATCCAGATGAGGCCATCAGCGACCCTCCAGCCTCCTTTTCAGTGCTGCCACTGGCCATGGAGGGGCCCCACTGCTTCTGATCTGGCTCTCTATTCCGTATCAGTGATGATGTTTTCAACCCAAGTAACAGAAATCCCCAGTTTACATTGGCTTCAACAATAAGCACGTTATCTCAGAGAATTCCAAGGAGAGAGAGAGCCGGTTTCAGGTTCTGGCTGACTCAGCAGCTAGCAGACATTTACCATTTCTCCGTCTCTCCACTCTGTGAACCTAGTCTCAGATTTATTCTCACACTGGCTTCTTTCATGGCTGTAAGATGGCTGCAGCAGCTCCAGCCATCACAACTAAGCAAGATTCCTCCACTCTGCCACCTCCTCTGCTCTTTTTCCTTTTCCTTTTTTTTTTCTTTTGCTCTTTTTATTATTATTGTAAAATATTTCAAACATGTAAATAAGAATAGACCACCCAGGTTTATAAAATCTTAACATTATGCCATATTTACTTCCTGTAGTTTCTCCTAGTTCTATGAATTTTCATACATGTATAACTATAGGTGACCAGGACTTCATTAAGGGTTAGAGTATTTCTATCATCCTCTCACACTCTCGCCTGCTATCCTAGCTCAACATGGCTGAAAGCCTAAGGAAAATGTAGTTATCTCTTCGGGAATTCCAAGGTGAGTGGATCAAGAGTTGGTGAATTCAGGGGCTGGTTTTGTCTCTCTTTCTACTCTGTGGTCCTTAGGATGCTGACATTTCCCAGAGGAAAGTACATTGGGTTTGGAGCTGGCAGATCTGGGTCCATCGATCCAGCCAGGCTACATATTCTCCGTGTGGCTCCGATCAAGCCCTTTGACCCTTCTGAAATTCATCCTTATTTAAAGATGGGGAAACAGTGTCCATCATGTGGTATGTTCTGGGGATTAAATGAGATAAGGTGTGAATCCATTTGCACAGAGAAGTTGCTCAGTACCTAGTCTTAATTCAGCCTTCATCACTAGCTGGCTGGAGAGTCTCAGACCCCTCAGGAAAACACACCAGCAGCCCCACAAACTGAGCTCTTGGTTTTCTGAGCTTTGAGTTTGGGCTGGATACATGCGAGAGAGAAGAATCCGTGGCTCACATCACCTCCAAGAACCTGTCTCTTGTGGTGCTGTGAGCAGAGACCACTTTCCACACAGCAAAGCAATCCAGAGTGTGGGCTGGGAATCTTAAAGAGCTGGGCCCGACTCCCAGCTGGCCACCTGCCTGCTGTGAGTTTGTGTTGTTAGCCTAACCTGGACGAACCTCAGTTTCCTTGTTTGTCTCCTCCACTGGATCCTCAAGCACAGGTCCTTCATGCAGAGCCGAGCTCAAGGTTCAGTATCGAAAAGGCAATCAGTCACTGCACCGTGTAGATAACCCCTTGGGACGGCATCACGCTAAAAACGTGCCTGTCTCCTGAGTCTCAGACTCATTAAAGAACCCTTTTGTACCCTGCTCGGGGAGGTGCAGGCAGGTCTTCCTCATGGCAGTTTTGCAGTTCCTGTAATTTCTGCAGTCCCAGAGCTGATCACAAGCTGTATTTAATGGTGAAAATGAAAGGAGGGTCAGAATCCGGAGCATAGATTCCAGACGGTCAGAGTTTGGAGCCTAAGAAGGACAAGTGCAGCCTGAGCTGACGATCCTGCAAGGCTTCCAGAAGGAGGTGACCTTGGCCCTGGGGTGGAGGCCCACCTGGGTGTGGGGCTACAGAGGGCTCACTTCTGACACAGAAGCCATTGGTTTTGCACAAGGGCTAGTTCCTGCAAAGAGCTGAAGTCTGGGAATGCAAAATAGAAAGCAAAATTGCTCTCCCAAGGAGGAACGGGAGAGAGTGTGGCTCTCACTTCTTTCCCTCTGTTGCAACACCGGCTGTAGCAGGCTGGGCCTCCTCCAGCCTGAGGGAGGATCACAGGAAGTCAAGCAACACACTGTTGCCAAATGGCCAAGGGCCTCCAACAGCCAAAGTCAATTCCCATCAGCCTCGTTAGGAAATCTGTATGTGTGCTCAGCCAGCCCCAGGGGCCGGGGATGGTCCCAGAGAGAGCTATTGCCAGGCTCCCTGCCTGGCCCTGCCTAGGGATGGTCAGAACACAGGGCTGGGGACACATACAGCCTGGGACTCGAGGGGGCCAGTGGGAAACAGGGCCTGGCTTTGGCTTTGCTTCTGTGTGGCTGTGCCTCTCTGGACTCCGGGCTCCTCGTCCATAAGTGCTGGTTCTGTCTTCGGAGGGCTTAAATCACGCCAGAGACAAAGTCAAGCCCTTGGCTAACATTCTCTCTTATTCCTCACCTATAAAGGTAGGTCTCATTGGCTCCATTTCACAGATGAGAAGATTGAGGCGCAAAGCAGTTGACCAGCTCTCCCAAGGCCACGCAACTGAGAAATGGCAAAGAGATGTCAAGGGCTTCAGAATGAGGGGAAGGGGGCATCCTGCTAGGATGTGTGAGGGGGTGACTAAGGAAGGCCAGGACCCCTGGAGAAACATGTCCCTGCGCAGGAACCTGCCATGGATAGGCGTAGGGGAGGGTTGGGGTTGGGCAGACCAGGTGGAGGGAACAGCTCCAGCAAAAGCACCGAGGATGAAAATCCTGCCGGGGCGGTAAAGTGGACTGCAAGGGGAAAGTGCTGGGGAGGGCCCTGGGGTCCTACTGTGGTCTTGTTCTTGGAGACCAGGGACCGCCCTAGTTTTTCAAGTATGAAGGTCCTCCCATGACGGTAGTTAGATTTGCAGCTGGTAGGTTGGGAAGAACTGCCGGGAATTCAGCAACCCTTTTAAGTGAATTGGCATTTTTCTAGCCTCCAATTTGCAGGCATTTGAAATAAGGAGCCAGGCGGGCATGTTTGATGATA
Organism: Mustela nigripes; assembly: GCF_022355385.1. Lineage (NCBI taxonomy): Eukaryota > Metazoa > Chordata > Mammalia > Carnivora > Mustelidae > Mustela > Mustela nigripes. The sequence goes on along the minus strand of NC_081563.1, from coordinate 119,897,572 downwards.
TTTGATCTTTTGGCTAAGGGACCTCTGAATGCCCCAGACTTGCCGAGTCTGTTCCCTGGCCCCTGGCCTTCACTACATCTGGGAGCTGAAACCAGAGACTGTCATGCTCAGAAACAAAGGATCGATTCACTGTCAGCTGGGCCAGTGGCCAGTGGCTGAGCTGGGCAGGAGCACAGAAGGCGGTGGGCTGGACCTCTCCCCGCCGTGTCCAGCCGAGCTCCTTCCAGCTTCCGGCTGGCCTCTGTGCTGCCTGGGGGGGAAATCCCAAGGCTGACTGGCTTGGCTGGAGGGAGAGAGTCTGGTATACCTACTAGTCATCTAGTGTGATTTTAAGAACAGAAAAAGGTAAGCTTTGTGTGTGGCTCTTTAGCCACAGGGGCAGGAAACAAGGGCTTCTCCGTGTCCTAGATCCAACCAATCAGAGCAGCAATTCCAAATTCCTAGGGGTGGGGGAAGGACCAGAGAGCAGAAAGGCAGGTGCAGGTGAATTTTTCTTCCCCCCAGTTGGGGACGTGTTGGGGCAGGGGGGTGGGGTGGGGGGGGTGGGGGGGGTGGCAGACAATGTTTCAAGGCAACGTGGATTTGCAGACCCTTGGGAAGAATTCAGAGCCTGCCCTGGGGCCAGGACTCCCTTGGAGACTGTTGGAATCATTAAGCATTTTGAACAGAGATGTGCTTTTATTTTCAGGTAACATCTATAGTGCACTAACTGTATGCAAACAGAACACAATGCCACTGTGCCTCTCAATTAATTTTTTAAAGAGATTTTATTTGTTTATTTGTCAGAGACAGACAGAGAGAGCACAAGCAGGGGGGAACAGTAGGTAGGAGAAGCAGGTTCCTGCTGAGCAAGGAGCTTGATGCAGGACTCAATTCCAGGACCCCGGGGATGATGACCTGAGCGGAAGGCAGACGCTTAACCGACTGAGCTACCCGGGTGTCCTGCCTCTCAATTAATTTTAATAAAGTTCACTCCGCCTTCACAGTAGAGGCCTGGAGAATTTCCCATGATTCCGTAAGTCACACTTTTATCGTTTCCATAGATTCCTTTTCTGCTCTCGTTAGCCACAGGTGGCTTTCTGTTGCTTACAGTTAGGAAGCGGATTAGTGCAATGCCCTGTGTGGCGGGCACGAGCGTGGCGTGTAGCTGGAAGGAACTGAGGGGACCATGGCACTAAGTACCTCCCAAGACGGCATCCTGGGTTTCTGTTCCCGGGTGTCTGGAGTCTGAAGTAGAAGCCTCTTTAATGAGAGAAAAGACAGACAAGCGTTTACAAAATGTTTCTGTGTACCAGATATCACTTCATTCTCTCCACCAAGGAAGGGGTTAACATTCATTTTCACAGCTGAGACATGGAGGGCCAGGAGGGTCTGCAGTCCTCAGAGCTATGAATGGGTAGAGCTGAAAAGTCCAAACCCTGGCCTCCTCCTACAGTGCCCACTTCCTGCCCCAGGAAGCTCCCACAGGTAGCCCGAGGGCTGAATGGCTGAGAGGTAGCCAGTTGGGGGCTGACAGAGCTTTGCAATCGTGTGTAAAGGCCCAGAGAAAGCCTTGACCACGGCAAACCCCCACCCCCCACCCCGCCCAGCACATCAGTGGATTCTGAGCTGGACCATCCATGGCATCCGAAAGAAATGAGTCCAGGAGTCTCCTGAGAGCCCAGCTGGCCATCAAGGGCCTACTGTGTACCTTACCCTGAGCTGTGCATTCCCCACAGAGTGAACAACATGGGGCTTCTGCCTGGAACTTGCTGCCAATCCCACTGGGGATGAGATGACTACAGTATGGGGTCACCCCTGCAGGGGTCCTACTGTGCGCTGGGCCAGGGTGGCGCTCTGTGCTTGTCCTGGGACACAGTCATTGCTGACTGGGAATGCTTGGTGTCTGCTCAGGCCCTGTCTGCTCGAGCCTGGCTTTGCCAACTCGGCTTCTTCCATCCCCTGCCATCTGAATGGGTCTGCGGGGTTTCTTTGGATTCTGGATGGTAGAATGAGGAAGAAGATAGTGGAGAAAGACCAAGGTTCTAGGTCTAGCTCTGGGGGACAGATCTGTAATCTACATGTGAACAATGGGGATTCTTAGCTATTTTGGTCCTTGGCTTATCCCAAGTATGGCTCCTGGTGCATAGTAGGTGCTCAGCAAATGCTTGTTGGCTTAACGAAGAGAGTTTGGGGAAGAACCCCAAGAGAGCTGGTTGTGATGGTGGTGAGGGAAGTGGCTGACTGAAGACAGAGGTTAGACTGTGTTTTGTAGACTGTGCATATGCCCTTCGGGATGCTCTAAATCACAGTGAAGAATGTGAGTCGTTGTAAAATCAGTCGTTGCGTGTGTGACTCTGTGACCATCACGTGTCCTGTGATGGGACCAGTAGGCTCACACCTCTATCAGCTGGATTTTCACAACAATCTTTCTAAATATTACTGAGCACTTAAATTAAGGTGCCAGGTATGTTTTAAGCTCCTTGTACACGCATGTGTGCACATAGACACATACAACATCCTGGTGAGGTAGACGCCATCTTTATCCCCATGTTACAGAGGAAGACATGGAGGCACAGAGAGGTTGAGTAACTGTCTCAGGGACACGCAGTCGGTATGTTATGAAAGGGAGCTGATGTGGCAGGCACCAGAGTCCACTCTCTGGACCTTAACACTTCTACAAGAGCTCAGGCAGTGGAGGAAGGGCAAGCTGGCTCTGAGGGGCAGACTACCCTGAACGGGGCTCTGAGTCTGAATTTCTGCCCCTTCATCCCGTCTCCTGCCTTGTCTATCCAGGGAGGAAGAATAAACATTAACAGGACAAGACTCAGGATTCATCCGGGGGCTGCTGTTTTCCCAGCTGTGAGCGGGGTGCCTCTTCCCAGCTTCTCCAAGGCAGCAGTGGACTCCAGCAGTTCCAAGGAGCCAGGACAAAGCATGGTCATCGTGGGAAAATTAGCAAACATAGAAGCAGAAAATACAGATGAGCTGGAACCCCTCCACTCAGAGAGACTACTGAATGCCATTTGTGTTGCTTATCTGGTAGTTCATCTTTTTACCAATATGTGCAGGTGTCAACACAACACACACACACACACAACATACACACACACAGAGGCACAGGCTCATTTTATAGTTGCACAACATGGGCATTCATCTGACAATAGGATGAATGCTATTCTATCTCATTAAATGTCTCACACAATGCATTTTTCTTTAGCTCTCACATTGCTGGTTTAATTTATAAGGCTGTTATACGCCATGCCTCTTACAGTTTGCATTTTGTGATTGAGGTATAATTTGCATACAGTAAAAATCAACCTTTCTAGTGTTTATGTCTGAGTTTTACTCACGGTCATGTAATCACCACCATAATCAATCTCTAGAAGAGTTTATCCCAAACAAGTTCCCAGTTATCTGTTCAGAGTCGGCCCCTCTCAAGGCCCCACCGCCTGGCCACCACTAATGTTTACTTTTCCTATAAATTTGCCTTTTCCGGGAAGTCCTGTGAAAACGATCACAGAGCATGCAGGCTTTGTGTCTGGCTTCTCTCACTTGACACTGTACACTGAGGTTAATCAGGAGCTGCAACCATCGGCAGTGTTTTTTTAATTGGTGAGTAACAATCCACTGTATGGACGTACCACAGAGTGTTTATCTGTTTACCAGTGGAAGGAATCTGGCTTGCTTCCAGCTGTCAGTGGTTATGACTATAGCCGTTATAAACATTCATGTAAAGGCTTTTGCATAGACTTATGCTCTTATTCCTCTTGTGGAAACTCCTTGGGGCAGAATTGCTGGATCCTATGGTATAAGCCTAAGCCTATGCAACATTTTTTTTGGACTATGTAAAAAAAAGAATTGCATTTTATTTGTGTTTTTTTTGATATTGTTGTAGCGACTCAAATAATAAAAACTAACAGCTTACTATAAATCCTTCCTTCTTTGTAATGTATATATGAACACCCGCTAGATCATAGGGAGAGAATTATACTACATATGTGACTCTACAGTCTGGGTTTTTTTTTTTTTTTTTTTTCAGCATTTCCATGTTATTGCGTTAAAATCTACCACATCTTTTTGGATTACAACACAATGATCCATTGTATGGATATACAAAAATGTATTCAAACTATCCCCTGTTATTGTATATACAAGTAGATTGTTTTCAAGTTTTGGTTCTTATAGACAACATCCTAGAACCAAGTATTTTTTCACATTTAGAGTTATTTCTTTAGGATAAATTCTTAGATGTGGACTTGTCAACGTGTTTCATTTTACTTTTCCTTAACATTTTTTTCTTTTTCTTTTCTTTCTTTTTTTTTTTTTTTTTTTTTTTTTGATTTTTTTTGTTTTTTTTTAAAGAAAGGGAATGAGGAAGAGAGGGGGAGAGCATGAGAGGGGGGGGGGGGTCAGAAGGAGAAGCAGACTCCCCACTGAGCAGGGATCCTGATGTGACTTGGTCCTGGGACTCCAGGGTCATGACCTGAGCAAAAGACAGTTGCTTAACCAACTGAGCTACCCAGGCACCCCTTAACATTTTTTTCTTATGCATATATGGAAAGCTTATATTCAGCACAACCTGCATGGCCAATCCAGGGGGGGGAAAGATGGTCTATCTAATAAACAAGGCTGGAATAATTGGGCTTTCATATGAAAGAAAATGGAGATGATTCCCTGCCTCACACCATACACTAAAAATCGATACCAGATGGATTAAGGATTTAAATGTAAATCGTAAAACCTACAACTTTAGAATAAAATATGGGACAACCTCCTTACAGAAAGAGCCTAAACAAAAGCTTATAAACATATTATACAAAAAATTTAAACCCTAAAGGAAATATTTGGTAAGCTTGACTGTTAAAATTGAAAACTTCCATTCATCCAAAACCCCAATAAGAATGAAAAACCCAGGGAGACCTGGGTAGCTCAGTCGGTTAAGCATCTGACTGTCGGTTAAGATCATGACTGTTAAGCATCAGGTCATGATCTCATGAATCTTGGGATTGAGCTCCATGTTGGGCTCCCAGTACAGCTGGGAGTCTGCTGGAAAGTTTCTCTGCTTCTCCCCCTCCCCCTACTCATGTGTACATGTGCACTCTCTCTCTCAAATAAATAAATAAAATTTAAAAAAAAATTGTAAAGACCAGTCACAATCTGCAGTAAGGTATTTGCAACACACACAACTAACCAGAGTAGCATCTGGAATATATAAAAACACCTACGAATCAAAGAGACTAATAAATAACAGAACAGAAAATGAGCAAAAAAAATGAACAGAAATTCCATAAAAGATGAAACATTTATTATTATTCTTTGAACTGCACATAGATGTCTTTGTATCTGTGGTACATTCCACAATAAAAATGAACAAAAAAAATCCATAATCACTTTTATTTACCGTAAAAGCAACACATCATCATACTAACATTAACTTCTTAGTTTTGATGAATGTGTGACGATTGTTTAAGACGCTATCAATAGGGGAACTGAGGCGAAGCATATACCGGAATTCTTTATGTTGTCTTTGCAACTCTTTTGCAAACCTAAAATTATTTCAAAATTAAAAAAAAAAAAGTTTTTAAAGGACTACAGAAGCCAAACCATGCAGAGCCTTGGAGGCTATCTGGAGAGTTTGGATTCTGTTCTGTGAGCAATGGGGTCACTGGAGGGTTTTCAAAAGGTGGGGCAGGGGCCAGTGGATGTGAAAAGACAAAACACAGCTTCTTAAGAATCTCAAATATCTTTAGGGATGTGGAGGCAGAGTTTCCCTTTGGCCAGATGGTGACTGCCTTGACCATGGGCCCCGTGATCTCTGTGACTGGGGACACATGGAGGAGAGCCAGGGAGAACACAGCAACCATTGATCAGAGTGGACAGTGGGTGGGGAGGGAGAGCCCCACAGCCTGTCATCACAGGGTCCTGGGGGAGATGGGGAGGAAACGGGAAGGCCAAAGGCTGCACAGATTGGTGGTGTTTGGGAGGAACCAAGGGGCAGGCCCCCACCCTTGAGCTTCCTGTGTCCCTCTTAGCTAAACCCTAAGGCTGCTTGCTCCTCATCCATTCCTGTCCCCTGTACCTTCCCACTCAGCAAGTGGCCTCCTCCTCCGTTCCCCCTCTCAGGGCTCAGGCATACACACCTGCCTCTTCCCTCTCTCCTCCCCGCTTTCTCTCAGCTCCCAGAAGAGGCCTGGTCCTCCCCCTTTCTGAAATTTTTGGTCTTCTCAACTCACAAAATTCTCCAACAGAAAATTAGACGAACCTTCTCTTTGATCCCACGCCTCCCTCCAGCTACTGCCCTTCCTCTCCTCTTCAGCCAAACCTCCTCAAAAGCCCCATTTGTCTCCAAGGGTCAGACTCCCACTTCCTGCCCTCAGGCCACCCTCCCCACTCAGATCCTGGAACCTCCTACCCCACAGATATGAGCAACACCTTTCCTTTGGCCTACTCATCCCTGTGCCCTGCTTTTTCTCTTTCTGTAACCCCTGGAGGTATTATGTATTTGCTTGCTTCTTGTCTGTCTCCCTCACTAGATTATAAGGCCAGGGTTACCTGTTGAGCTGTGTGCCCATCCACTGCATCCCTGCTGCCAAATTCATATGTGATGGTCCTAAGGTCCAGTATCACAGAATGTGTCCTTATTTTGAGATATGGTCTTTATAGAGGTAAAGCTGTTAAAATGAGGTCATTACAGTAGGTCCTAATCCAGTATGATTGGTGTCCTCATAAAATGAGGGGAAATGTGAACACCTACACACAGGAGAATGCCATGTGAACATGAAGATGGCCCATCACAAGGCAAAGAGAAGGGTCTAGAACAGACCATTCCCTCTCCTTCCTCAGAAGGAACCAACCAGCCTGACATCTTGATTTCAGATTCTTAGCTTCCAGAACTGTGAGAAAATAAATTGTTGCTTGTGTAAGCTTTCCAGTCTCCAGTACTTTGTTATGGTGGCCCTACAGACTCATAGATGATGACCACAGGAACTTTGCTCTGCTCACGTCACTGTTTCCAGTGCCAAGAACAATGCTTGGCACACAGTAAGAACTCAATGAAAATATTTGTTGTTTGAAGGAATGAAAGAACTTTTCCCAAACTCAATGGGCACTCCTTTCGGCCACCAGATAATTATTTGTTTCAAATATATTTCCTAGATGAGGAGAAACATGTAAGCTATGTAAGAACATGTAAGAACATGTAAGAAATGAACAGTGAAAAGCATGTCTTCTCAGAGATGTTCCGTGAAAGAGGTACTCTGTGTTCGGGTAGGTGGGTGACCTTTTAAAGACTTTCACAAACTAAACATAACACCAGGATTTACATTCTTACTGTCTTCACCTTGTAGAAGCTGGCCTCCAAGGTGATCCCCAGTGACTCCCGCCTCCATGTAGAGTCCCTTCCCACACAGAATAGGACTATGCTCAGATATGGAGGAAATAACTGTGTGTGACTTCCCAAGTTAGGCCATAAGACATTGTGGCTTCCACACTCTCAGAGTCACTGACTCTGGGTGAGGCCAGCTGCCATGTTGTAAGGCCACTCAGGCAGCACTGGGGAAGGGTCCACAGGATGGGGAACTGTTGCCTTTTTCCAACAGCCAGACGCTGTTTTCCATTCATCACACGCTTAAGCAAGCAGTCTTGGAAGTGGATCTGTAAGCCTCAGTCGAGGCTTCAGGTGACTGCAGCCCCAGCAAACACCCTGAAAATCAATGTCCCTTGTTGGCATAGTCGCTGAGTTGGTGGAGTCGTTTGTTACCCAGCAATGCATAAGGAGCTTGACCTTGAAGACAGCTTCACGTCCGTGTGCTGAGACTGCTGTCAGTCGGTTTAGTGCCTGGCTAAGTTCCCATGTACATATTTTAGCCCTTGATTGAATGCGTCTCTGAGCAGACTTACCACTGTCTGTCTCTCTCCCCTCAAAGCATCCGTGGCTTACTCCAACTTGCTCCTCGCTCTCCTGGGGACCTAGACGAATCCTTCTCTGTCTCCTTGGTGGGCTTCTGTTCCATCCCTTAAACACTGGGGTTTCCTGAGATTCCATCCTGGGCCCTTCCTTCCACACTCAATAATCATGTGTCGACTCAAATGACCAGTGTATCAAAGTTCTCTCCATCCACTCTTTACACTGCTAGCTCCCCAACCCCCTCCCCAGCTCAGATCTCTCTAGAGCCCAAGTTTGTCATCCTTTGGACAGGAACATCCCCAGGAGTCTCAGGCTCAGAGTTGCAAACTGAATGTGTCTTCTCCCAGTCTTGCTTCATCAAAGAGGTGGCATTCCACCAGGAACCTGTTGCCATCCTGGGCCTCCTTTCCCCCCGTGGATTTTGCCTCCTGGATAATTCATTTAGTATTTCCTGTCTTCTTTTCACCCCTCCCATACCCTCCCATGGCAGCCCAGACCACCATTTTCTGCCACCTGGACCACTCTAGTGAACTCCTCACTGTTCTTCCTGCTGTCATCTACTTCTGTTCCTCTCTAATCATTATCTGCCATTAGAAGGAATTTTAAAATAGAAATTTGGTGGAGATTTAGTGGAAATTTCTCCACTTAAAACTTTTCCTGGGTTCCTATACTTTATGAAAAGAAGGAAAAAGAAAAGTCTCAGTGTGTCATGTAAGTTCCTCCTGCCAACCTTTCTCCAGCCTCATCCATCTCCTGCCTCAGGACCTTTGCACTTACCGTTTCCTTTTCCTAGAATTTGCTTCACTCAGTTTTTCGTGACTCACTGCCTTACTTTCTTTAAGTCTCTACTAATGGCTATTTTCTCCAAGGGGCCTTCTCTGGCTGCCCTTTACAGAATATGAGCCCCAGCCCCTTGCCCTGATTTATATTCCTTCTTAGCACATTGTCACTTCATGAACATTTATAAACTTTATTTCCTTATTGGTTTGTCTTTTTCTTTTTCCCACTGAAATGGAAGGTCCATGAGGGTGAACATTTTGTCTGTTTTGTTCAGTGTGCCCAAACCCTGTGCCTGAATAGGGTCTGGCATGTAGTAAGCACTCAACAGATGTAATCAGTGAATGAGCTTCTTGCTTTATCTTTTAGGCTTCACTAACATTGAACTGCTATGGGCTGCCCACATAAGGTATGTTGCTGCTTGCCTCCAAGCCTTTGCTCATGCTGACCCACCCTTCCTTCTTGGCATAAATATTTCCAGGAACTTAAAGGTTCACCTCCTCCAGGCGGCCTTCCCTGATCACTGCGCCCCTTTGCCTGGGGTAAGTATCCTTTCCAGGTGGGCTCCTGCAGTACCTTGGACAAGTCAATTGCAGTACCTATCGTCATGTTTTTGAAGGACACATTTGTTGTTTCTTTGCTTGCTTACTTGTTGTGAACACCTTGGAAGAAAACTCTCTCTCTGGTAAATCCTTAGCAGATAGGCTGGGATAGTCAGTGCTGAATGAATGTTTTTATGAATGAATGAATGAATGAGTGAGTGAGTCAGCTTGGGTCTAGCCATAAAACTCGCTCTGTGACCCTGAGCAAGTCCGTGTCCCTCTCCAGACAGGAAGTCCCCAGATTCTCTCATTTGTGTAACCAGGTGTTTCACCAACCAGCTGTGTTTATTAAAAATACAATTTCTTGTCCCAGCCCTGGGGGTTCTGATCCTGGTGAAGAGGAAATATCTGTATGAAGAGCATCCCACAGGCCATTCTGATGTGGCAGCAATGAGAAACCATGGCTTCCAAGACCCCTTCTTGCTCTGCAGACCTGAGATACTGCTTTGACAAGAAACCAGAAGGGGAAAGTGGTGCTTGATGGCCCCTGGAGAGCTGGGGGTGGGGGTAGATCAGGCACAGAGAAGGCGGCTGCCCCTCTCCGATTAGGGCTGTAGACTGAAAGGAGGAGAAAGGCAAGCACAGCTGCACAGGACAATTGAGCTCTTTCATGGCCAAGTTCTCTGCACGACCCTACCCTCTCCCTGTTGCCGCCCCCACAGCACCATCTGTTCACTTTTTTCACCCTATCCAGACCGCATCACCCTAGGTAGAGGTCCAGGGTCTATTTGGGTGGCCAAATAGATCCAGATCCTGAAGTGGAGCCACAGAGGGAAGGGGCCGTCACTGTGAGAAAGGAGGGAGAGGGAACAAGTGTTTTGGGGAGGGAAACACCAGTGCTGGGACTCCCAGGGATGGGGTTGAATCAGGCTACACTGTGGCCTTGGGGGCAGGGTGGCTTGGGGAACCCTGCTTCCTATTTTTTGGTGGCTCTTTCACTCCAAGATGATGTGGGGACATTCTACTAACCCTCTGAACCTCCCTTGTCTTCCTGTGGCTGCTGTGACGATGTTATAAAGAGTCCTGTCCAGTCCCTGCCATTCCCAGCACTCAGAGTTGGGGCAGATCCCTGGGCTAGGGGTCAGGATGATGGGTTCTAATCCTGCCTCTGCCATGGACATGCTGTGTGGTGTCAGAGAAAACTGTTGCCCTTTCTGGGCATTTTTGCAAGGCAGATAGGGTCAGAATGGAGGATGTTTAAGACAGTCTGCCACTTAATTACCCTGTCCTTGCAAAGCATATCCAGAGTATCTACTATCGAGATCACCAGTCTTGATGTTGACCTTGATCACCAGGCTGAGGTAGTGTTTGTTAGGTTGATATACTGTAAAATTAATTTTCCCTCCTTTCCATACTGTGCTCTTTGAAATGAAGTTCGTTTTAGGACTGAGGTGTTATGTCCCATCTTTTCAAAAGCGAAGTATCTATGCAAATTATTTGGAATTCTGCATGGGAGATTTGTCTGTTCTCTCCCACTTATTTATTCACTTGTATTTATATCAATATAATAATTCCATTTTTTTCTTCCTCAAATTTTTGCAGCTTTGGTCATTAGAAGCTCTTTCAGTGGGTTCCTGTGTCTCTTTGACATACTTCCATCATCGTGGGTTTTGTCGGTTTGTTGTTTGGCACTTCCTTACTTTCACCAGGCTTATCTTGTGTATTTCCTACCCTGGTCCTAGAGTCAGCTACTTCTGCCCTCTGATTTCTTTTATTGGAGAATGGTATTAGAAGCCAAGATGTGGGTGCTAGGTGTGCTCATTGCTACTGGGGTATGATTTCTTGTAACCTCCTTCAGCTGATGGAGCAAGGCAATATATATATGTATATACTGACTCCTGTGTACACACATATCTTTAAATGTTTCTGTATGTATCTATCAATCTACCAATCTTCATCGATATTTTTACTAAGCTAAGCATTAGTTCATACCATCTCTGGCTCTAACCTATTACTACAGAGATCATTCTACTTCCTGCTTCTCTCTCCAACAGTGAGAAACCACATCATTCTTCCTTGATGATCAACTTGTCTGAACTTTGGTTAGTGGACGCCCCTTTAAGTAGGATCCTTTAATTTGGCCTCATCATTTTTGAGTGCTTCCTTGCTTTCTGACACGAGATAGTTCAGGTTCACCTTGCACTTTCTCTGCCCTGTCCTTGAAATTAGTCTCTTATCTAAGGACGTGGGTTTTACCTAGTGGAGATCAGGGTTTAGGAACCAAGATCTGGCCAGTGGAGGCACTATTGTAGCTCCCTGGCCCTGGAAGTGGACAGAGTTAGGGAATGTGTGTGTGTGTGTGTGTGTGTGTGTTTCTTTTTTTAAGATTTTATTTATTTATTTGATATATATAGAGAGAGATCACAAGTAGGCAGAGAGGCAGGCAGAGAGGGGGGGGGAGAAGAAGGCTCCCCGCCAAGCAAAGAGCCCGATGCGGGGCTTAATCCCAGGACCCTGAGATCATGACCTGAGCAGAAGGCAGAGTCTTAACCCACTGAGTCACCCAGGCGCCCGTGCGTGCATGTTTTTTAAAAACATGAGCTCCTATTGATGTCTCCAGTTAAAACTCAGAGCCACAGATCTTTTCCCCATTCCATATTTTTAACTTCCTATTCCCATAGTGAAGACCTGGGTTCCCAAATCATCAATATATTTGTTCGTTTCTTTAATCATGCAACGCAGATAGTAGCTTCAAAATTATAATACCAATGCCTCTGTCAAATACTACTAATTAAAGTTCAGGATTTCTTTGCCATTCTCTTTATCCATAAGGTATGTCTCACTAAGGGGTCAGGAGTCAGAATCCTATGGCCAAAGTCACTTGAATTATTTTTTGTGTGTGATTATACTATTTACTTGAAGTACAGTTAAGTTCATTTGTTCTCTTTGTTTTTAAGTTTAGGGTTTAGGTTTTCATATTTTTATTTAATTTTATTTTCTTTCTTTTTTTTTTTTTTTAATTTGACAGAACACAAGTAGGCAGAGAGGCAGGCAGAGAGAGAGGAGGAAGCAGGCTCCCTGCTGAGCAGAGAGCCCGATGCGGGGCTCGATCCCAGGACCCTGAGATCATGACCCGAGACGAAGGCAGCGGCTTAACCCACTGAGCCACCCAGGCGCCCCTATTTAATTTTATTTCCAAAAATATACAGTGTTTATGTAGTTAAAAAGTCAAAATTGTATATAAATCTATCCAGAGAAATCTTGCTGCCATCTCTTTCTTCTCCAATGCATTGCGACCAACTCCTTATGAGTGACTATTTTCAGTAAGTTTTCAATTTATCCCTCCTGGATAAAATTCTGCCTAATTAAATAAGTAAGTACACAGGTAAATAAATGGTTTTCAAAGAGTTTTTCTTATGTGGAAAGTAGTATACCATATACAGTCCTTTACATTTTGCTTTTATTTTGTGTTTTTGCTTAACAACATATGCTGCAAGTTACTCCCTATAGATAGGTTCATAGAGATCTTCCTGCCTGCTTTTACAGCTGCATAACATTCCCTTATTTGGTACCATAGTTCATTCACTCAGTTTCCCATAAATGGACATGGATATTCCAACATTTTGCTATTGCAATTAATACCTCAGTGAATAAGTTTATGCATAAGTTGTTGGGTTTCTTTGTTTTTTTTTTTTTGTTTTTGTATTTGTGGAATTATATTCTTAGAATAAATTCTAGAAGTAAAAATCCTGGGGTTGGAGGCTACAGTCTGTGTCACTCTGCTAGATACCATCAAATTCCCTTGTTTAAGGCTTATTACCAATTGGCATTCCTACCAATAAATGTGTGGGAGTGCCTATTTGCTCAAAGCCTCACTAAAATGTGTTGTCAAGCTTTTGAACTTTTGCCAATTTAATAGATGAGAAATGGCATTTCAATGTAGTTTGATTTGCATGAAAGCTTCTCATATGTGTCAGACTTGTTTGCAAATACATTCCCTGAGACACTTGCTGGGCCATTTCAAACAATCTCAATAGACTGGATCTTGGGTTTGACCTAACTCATGGGTGATTGGTAGCTGTGGCTTTCCATCATTCCTAGGGGGCAGTGGGGTCTGCACAGCAAATTGACTCCTTGGCCCCCCCTCTCTGATTCCTGAAGGTCACGACCCTACTCTGAGCCCCCACTGGTCAAGGGAGCAACTGCTTCCTCAACACAAAGAAGACTCTGAGTGAGGAGGATGACTTGGTCTCTGAGAAATGCTCAACTCCTGACCTCCTCCACGGCCCAGAGAGCCATTCAGGACTGAGGACTGACAGAGGCCGGACCATGGGGTACAAAGATTGGAATGGGACTGCTGTTGGAGGAATCTGTGTTTGGAGACACAAGGCAATCTGTCTCCCCAGGATAACTGACACGGCCTCTTGCTTACCTCTCAGCCTGAAGGCTCATTATCTATTCTCCTCTACATGTCTGCCTGAGTGAACCACTAAAACTTAGATAGAACCGTGGCACTCCTGAATTACAAACTTCTTTTGGCTTTCCAGGATGACAAAACTCAGTTGGGATCTGAACCCCTCCCCTTGCTTTCCTAATAGAATCTCTTTTCCTACATAACACCCCCTTTAGCCACCCATTCCCTCTATCCATCCCATCCATCAGTCCATCCATCCTTCCATCCATCCATCCATCCATCCAACCACCCATTGTGTTAATTTATCTATTGCTATGTAACATATTACCTCAGTACCCAGCATCTGAAACAACAATAAACATTCATTGTTGCACACTCTCTGTGGATTAGGTGTCTAGAAGCAGCTTAGTTGGGAGGGTTCAGCTCTGGGTCTCTCATGAGGCAGCCATCAAGCCGTCAGCTGGGGCTATAGCCATCCAAAGTCTGGGATGGATTGGAGTGTCCACTTTCAACGTGGCTTGCTCACATGGCCAGCAAGTTGGTGCTAACTTCTGGCAGGTGGCTTCCATTCCTTGTCACATGGGTGTTTCCATAGAGTCACTTGAGCGTCCTAACACCATGGCAGCTGGGTTCCACCACAGTGAGCAATCCAAGCGACAACAAGGTGGAAGTCACATGTCTTTTATGACCTTGTCACAACAGTCCTATCCTGTCACTTCTTCCACAGTTGATTCTTTAAACGTGAGGGTCTCCATCCAGCCCACACGGGAGGGGCTCCACCTTGGAAAGGCAGGAATCCTAAGATATTGTGGTCATGTGTTAGAATCATACTACCCGTCCACCCGGCCAGTATTTATTGAGCACTTGCTGTGCACCTGGCCCGCTTAGCACCTCACGTAGTTCAGAGCCTCCGGAAGCTTATCATCTGGATCAGGGATGCGAACTTGAATGTCCACAGGGTGCGGAAGTGACCCGGGAAGTGCAAATGAGCGAAGTGATCCAGGCGGAGTTTCTGGTGAGCTGGGTACCACATGCTTGAAGTGGACGAAGGGAGAGGCTGCTGCCCAGAAATTTATGTGAAGCCTCCTTGTTGTTAGATGTTGACAACAAATTCAGTTTTGTTTTTTAAAGCCTGTGTTTGCCAGGTTTGGCACATACATCCCCAGTTTGCAAACTGATGCAGCTATAGTGAATTTCTCAATGCACTCCTCAAATGTTCATTCATTAAAAAATGCACGGTATGTGTGTGGGGGTGGGGGGCACCTGAGAGGCTCAGTAGATTAAGCATCTGCCTTCAGCTCAGGTTATGAATGATCTCAGAGATCTGGGATCGAGCCCCACATTGGGGCTCCCTGCACAGCAGAAAACCTGCTTCTATCTCTCCCTCTGCTTGCTGCGCCCCCTGCTTGTGCTCTCTCTCTCTGTCAAATAAAAAAATAAAATTTTTGAAAAAAAAATAAAAAATGCACAAGGCCCCTTTCACATACCCCATAAATGATCCGCAATCACCCCCTGCACACACCGTTTCTTTGGCCTGGAATGCCTTCTCTTCTTTCTTCCCCTAGTGATCTTCTATTCCTTCTTCACAACCCAGGTGAAAATGTTTCTCCCTCCAGGAAACCTCCTCTGACTCCTCCTCTTGGGGGTGCTGCTGGCTTGCTCCTGTAGGCTGCTACCTTATCTGTGTGTCCCAGCCCCAACTTTGCACTTCCTTGCCTCCCTCATGAAGAGGTGAGCTCCTGAGGCGTGAATGAAAAGACAGGTGTGAAGCATAAGGGGAACAATTGCCTTGGTGCATGGGGCAGGGCTTCCTGGAGGAGGTGGTCCTGGGAGAATGAATAGGTCTTGCAGACACGGGGTCCCCTGGCAGGAGGAAGAAGATGAGCAAAATCACAGAGGCAGGGAAGTGTGGATGGTGCCTGAGCAGGCAGAGTCCCAGCTCCTCCCTTCTTAGACTCCCCTCCGAGCTGGAGGGGCTCTTGGCTGCCTTTCCAGATGGTGAGGGGTGAGCTCCACAGGCCCGGAGGAGTTCCAAGTAGCAGGGGTGGGGGAGGTGGCTGGAATGAGAAACCCAAGTCCTGGATGAGTCATTGATGGAGTCTATCCTACAATAACAAGAAAGGGCTGGACTGGGAAGAAAAGAGAAACCCCAGGTGGGGGCTAAGGGATGGGCTGGAGGGAGTGGGATGGCCCTCAGTGGCCTCTGCCATGGGGCATTGGTTCTCAGTTTCCACTGTCCTTGGAGCTTGAACCTTCGCCAACCCTTTGTGACAGGCCTCTAGCTGATGGCTGTCCTTGCCTCCTCTTGTACTCCCTCGACCTCTACTTTCTACTGTCGGCTCATCCAGCAGCTAGAGGAATTTTGGGGAAAAATAAGTCAGATCACATTACTCTCTTCTTAGTTTCCTCCCATGGCTTTTCAGGGCTCTAAGGCAAAAACCTTTTCCACCTCATCTTCTGTCCCTGTCCCTCTCCCTGTGTCTCTTTTCTGCCTCCAATTCTTCTCCTGCCACAGGGCTTTTGCATATGCTGTTCCTCCTGACTGTGCTTTCCCCTGACTTCTTTCATTAGTTCATTCTTTCTTTCTCTTCAGATTTCAGCTTAAGCCTTCAGGGGAGCCCTCCCAGACCTTTAGAATCTACTGGATTCTTTTGATATGTGCTTTTCCTCTCTTGAATAACCATACCACGATTTGTATCATGCTTCATTATTAAGATCTGACCTCCTACTATACTGTGAGTTACACAAGGGTAGGTCCTATCTGTCATGTTCACCCTGCTACTCCCAGGACTCAGCACACTGTCCCTGGGATACAGTAGGTGATCAATAAATGCATCTGTGTCTCTTGCAGGACATGACCAGTGCTTGTGGCTATTGTCTCACAACAGGCAGGGGAAGGAAGCAAAGCAAAGATTATTGGTTCCATTGTATAGCTGAAAAAACTGAGATTTGGAGAATTTAGTAAACCCCCATAAGCCTCTGGGGAGTTAGTGGGCAGGCAGGAACTTGAACTCAGAGCCCTGACTATATATCATAGGCTCCTCCACCAGGAAGCAATTTTAGGGACAGTCCAAACATGACAGGTTGGTGTCCTGGCTGGGGAGTGTCACACTGTGTGAGTTAGCCCTCTGTGGGTGGATCTCTGTGCTGTCAATCAGGACAGACGAACAAGGTAAGCTTTAAGTCTCAGGGGCTTTTGTTCTCATAGGTTGTTTCCCTCTCTGTCCCTATGCACCAGACTGTGGGCCTCCTAGGAGAGGGTGGGACAGTGTGTGAGGTATCCATGTATCCCCATCTCTCTTCTACTCCTGTCCCAAGATCTGGTCTCAGGAAACTCACCTAAACATCACATTTTCACCTGCAAGAAGAGAAGGTCCTTGAGGGACAACACCAAGTTGTTTCCATTTTTTGTCTACCCACTGTTTATGGACTGGGCAATGATCCCCAAAGCTTTTGTTGGCTTGGGCTGTGTTTCCATTCCTCTCCTTCTGTTTTCTTGGAAGAACTTGTCCCCCACTCCATGCAGTTCTGGTAGAGCTACCATCATAGGCTCCCACCCAGCAGTGGGCATAGAGTCTCTTCTGACCAGTCGGAATATCCTCATTTCCTTGACCACAGTGACTGGCTAAGGAATAGACTTGGGATCCAAGCAAGGCCAACCAAGGTCTCTTCCCTAGGATTAGTATATAGATGCAGGGAAAAAATGCTGTGGTCTTAGGATTGTTGAGTTGAATGTCTGTCCTTGATAAGTAAGGTCAATTTCATCTAGGGCAGGCCATAGGTTATGTTACTGTGATCTTCAGCCTCCCTGTTCTGGGTCTTCTCCCCCAACCCTGTCCGTAATCTCCACGCTTCCCCTTACTCTCAGCATCCCAGAGGGGAGCACAGTCCCTTCCAACCCAGACTTAGGCAGCTCAGTGTGATGTTAGTGGAATCCTCTACAGCAGATGTCAAAGACAGAGTTGGAAGTGCAAGAAACTTACCGGGGGCGATGCCCATGAGGGTGAAGGGGAGATGGGCAAAAGCTGTATCCTGGAGGAATCCACAGCTCACTGAACTGCTATGGGATCCCTCTTGAAGGGAAATCTAAGCGGCACAGTCCATGGCTGATCCAGTGCCTCGGTACCTACTCATTCCTGGAACAGCCCATAGGAAATTATAAGGCAAGGTTCAAAGCCAAGCCTTCCGCCTCCAGAGCTGGTGCCTTTTCAATGCTAATCTTCCTTATACATTAGGGACCGCCAATAGCAGATAAGCTCAGCGTTGTCTTAACTCCAGCCCTGTTGATGGGTAGTGGCTGCCTGGGCTCTGTGTTGAGGATTCTAAGGCTGCTTCTAAGTTCTGCAAAAAGGTTCATGGTGGATTCCTGATGCCTACCGTGGGTAGGAAAGAGGTGAACATGCATAGGTAAGCCAGGATTTTGCTACCCTTACAGAAGGAACAAATAAATACTGAATGAATCAATTTGGAATCCCATGACATTCTGTTTGAATTAGGCAATGCTCTTCCCCCAACTGAGACTGTCTCTGGGGAGAGATAGTCTGACAACCAGAAACCTGGCTCTGGGAGTCTCAGAGTCACAGGGACAACTGCTATTTGCTGGGGACCTCCTATATGCCAGGCACTGAGTTAGGCTCTTTCAATCACCACCTCATTGGATTCTCACAAAAGTCTCATGGGGAGAGCATTAGAGCCTTCAGATTCTGCTGAGAAAACTGTGGTCCCCAAAGAGGAGGGATCTGTGCAAGGCCACCCAGCAGGTCGGTGGCAGAGACCCACTTCTACCACGCTTCCCCACTTTCTCCATTCTACCCTATGTCAGAGCAGTGATGAGTTCCCCCAAATCTGGTGTAGCAAGTGGAACATGATTCATTCAGTTAATCATTTGCCAAAGAGAGAGGAAATACATCGGACAGTCCTTGGAAAATCCTCTCTGGAAAGTCCCTGAGAGACGAACCAAATCGAACCAATAGTTAAGCCTGTGTAGTTGGAGGCTGATTTCACAACCATTGGTCCCTTACATAAACAACACCATTTTATGCGTCATCTATTAATTCTGCTGTGTACCAGACAGAGTGCAAAGCATCTTACATTCATTGACTTATTTAATCCCCACCACAGTCCCATGAGGAAGTAAGTCATATGTTGTCTTAGAAGGATGGATTTGAGGTTCAGGAAGGTGAACTTCTTTGAGGTCACACACAGCACGGAGTCAAAACATACAAGGGTGTAGGTATGTGTGTGTACATTTGGCTGTACGTGGAGTATGTACGTTAGTATGCCACGTTAGTATGTACGTTAGTATGTACTAACTTACTATGCCGGTAAAGAGTATTTTGGGAAGAGTGTGCACTGGAATAAACATACAAGGGATGTTGAGAGGCCCAAGGGATGGGCTGTGATGAGCACCATTGTTTATAAGCTATTTCAGACCCTTTCCTACCCTTCTTGTGTGACCTAATTGCCCTTTACATGATAAACTAGTCCCAATATATTCATTGTTATGCTACCTTGCCACATGACCGAATTAGAGTCTTTCATTTAAGGGGCACCGGGTGGCTCAGTGGGTTAAGCCTCTGCCTTCAGCTCAGGTCATGATCTCAGGGTCCTGGGATTGCACCCCGCATCAGTCTCTCTGCTCGGCAGGGAGCCTGCATCCCCCACCCTCTGCCTACTTGGGATCTCTGTCAAATAAATAAATAAAATCTTAAAAAAATAAAATAATCTCTCATGTAAGTCTTTGATTCTAGAAAAGAGTGACACATAGCTTGGGATTCCTTCAGGTAGCACAGGAAGGTGGTTAATAACATAATTTCTGGAAATGGATAACCTCATGTAATTTCAGGCTCCACAATCAGTACCTATTCCCCATTGGGCAAGCTACCTGACCTCTCTGTACCTCTTTTTTTTTTTAATCTATAAAATAAGGACAATCAGAGAATTTACCTCATAACAGTTACATAACAATTACTACCTGCATGTAGAAAGTTCTAGTTTGGGGTGTTTTGATGTCTTTCCATCAGTCTTCAAGGGTTTGCCATTCATTCTCACAAGGAGACCCCTGGAGCATCTCATTTGGTTCCTGTGCTTTCCAGAGGGTGGGATCCCGGTCTTCTCATTGATTCTGCGAGCTCCTAATACTCTGCTAATCCATTATTTCTCTGTGAAACTAACTCAGAGTCAGTCTCTGTTGCCTGCAACCCCAGAATGCTTGGTGTCATGTCAGTTCTGTTTCCCTGCAAAACTGGGACTCTGCAGGCTCCAAGCTGGGAAACCGCCCCCCAACCCCCACCGCCAATTCCCAGTGGAACTCTACACTTGACATCAACTAGTCTGTTCTCTCTTAAATTCATGTCTGGAGTAGTGATGCCAAAAGGGACTGCCCCTGCAGGTGGGAGACATTTATTTGCTTGCTTAATTCATGCCATGGAGGGGTCCTCTGGGCTGTGGGGCATAGTGAAGCTATTCGGGATTATTAGTCCCAAATTAACAATGAGCAAATGTAGGACCAGGGACATGAAGGGACTTGTTAAAAGCTACACAGCAGGATGGGGTTCTTAGCTCACGTTCTCGCTGTTAAAAGACTGATTAACCTATGTGGGGTGGGGGATGGGCTAAAAATAAGGCTTGGGCTTTGACCTTGAACTCTGAGTACTATACTTTCCCTTTATCAGTTCTTCGCTGATTCCAGGTTTCTTTCAGCTTAATGGTAACTCAGGGCCTTTGCACATGCTGTTGCCTGGAACTCTGTTTCTTCCACCATCTTCCCTCCTCCACTCTTCATCTAATTCCTTCCCCTTTTTTAGATCTAGGCTTCTCTGTCCCTTCCTAGACCACCAGCTCCAAGTTGGTCCCCCTACAGTTCTCAAGGTCCACATTTGTCTCTTGCCTTAGCAGCTAGCACACTCAACCATTATTTGTTTCTGTTTATCTTCCCCACGTGGGGAAGATATCTTGCCTATCTTCCCCACTAGGTTATATGTTACCTGAGGGCAGAGGCTCTGACTTCTGTCTCAGTTCCTGGCACAATGTTTGTTCAATAAATAGAGGAACCCCAGAGTCACCCAGCCAGAAATCATCTAATTTCTGGTCTCCCGCCAAAGGTGAGGAACGATGGCTTGACCAAGGCCACAAAGCTAGTCATTATCTGCAAGAAACAAGACAAGAACTCGAGAAGTTACCATCACGTTTAAGTCTTGAACTGGGCCATCCTGATGTGGGGGCGGTGTGGGCTTCACAGGGGCAGGGCGTTGGGACAGATGCCAATTTTTGCCACCACGTCTAAGAAACAGGTACGATCACCATCAGCCCCATCGGTAGCATCATCCCCATTTTACAGATGAGGAAACTGAGGCTTAAGACACTTTGTGACTTGCCTATTCCCACAACTGACGAGCGGATAAGGAGGAGACTCGAACCCAGGGCTGAAGCCTAAGCGGTGCGCGCCCAGCGGTGGGTGCAGCGCGGGCGTGGAGACCTGGCATGGCCGTGGAGTCCTGGCACCGCCGTCGGTGCACCGGGGGCGGCTGGGCGGAGGGGAGCGGGCGGAAAGGCGGCGGGCGGCCCAGCAGCTCTCGGCAGCGGCGGCGCAGCCCCGGGAAGGGGGGCGGCTGCTCGTCCTCCCGCGCGGCAGGCGGGGCGTGAGCCGGGCGCCGCCACAAAGGGGCCGCTGTCGCGCCGCCCCGTCCCGCGCGGGTAGCAGAGCTTGACCCGCCCCTGAGGCGGCCGGCGGCTCCCGCTCTACTCGGGCTGCCTCCAGTCTCGTCTCGCCGGCTCCGTCGGGCCCTCTCCCTGTGTCCCCGGCCTACCCTCCCCGGCCAGCCGGCTCCACTCGCTCCAGTGCTAGGAGGGGGCCGTGCCCCACAGACCGACCTACGGACCGACCGACTGATCCCGCGGCCCCGGAGGGGAGCAGCCCGTCACCATGGTAACGCCTGCCAAGGCCTGGACCACCTCGCTCTGTCCCCTTTTGGTGGGGGTGTCCAGGGCGGACCCCAACCTTTCATGCTATGACCCTCAGTGCCCCGCTAAGGGTCTGTGTTAACTGCTCCCCATCAGGAGCGGGATGGGAGAATGGGGGTGGAGGTGCGGGGAGCCCCTCTGGTCATGTCCTCTCTCCTCTCTGGGCCCTCCCTGTCTCTCCAGGAGCGATGTGGATGGCTAAGATTGGATGACCTGTGAACTTAGATGTGGCCCCATCCCTGGCACAGATCAGAGCTGAAACCCTAGCCCTTGGGCCTTAGATAAAACAAGGGGTGGTGTTGTGCTTTGGATTTGGGGCTGAGGGTCAGGTATGCCCACTGTCCTCACACAGGTGCAAACAGAGATGGGGCTTCAAGCCCCCCTCCTGCCCAGTGCCCAGTGGAGAGGGCGGAGTTGCTTACCAAAACGTGGGGTGGTTTTTTCACTTTAGACTCAGGGCTAAAACGCCAGGTGTGCTCCTAGTCCTGATGTGAGGCAGTCTCATGGGAACAGGGTGGGGAGGTAGGCCTAGCAGAAAGAGAGGAAAGAGAGCAATACTTCGATACTGTGGCTTCTTTGGCTGGCCCCTCCCTAACGTTGAGATGCTCTGGGAGGAGTGTGTGTGTGTGTGTGTGTGTGTGTCCGCGCATGCACGTGTGCCAGTATCTGGGAACAGGGAATGAAAGAAAAGTCTGTTTTCAGGGAATCACAGTCCAGCTCCCAATAGGCCCAGGAGCCCCAGGCGGGTTCACAGGAGCACTGGGGTTTGGAAAAGTCCTGAAGACAGGCCAAGGCTTTAACCCCATGACTGATGGGCCATGCTGAATGTGTGTGGATTTTCACTCAGTGCACAAGAATTCTATTAAGACGGGTACGCACGCACAGAGCATAGCAATGTATGTTCCCATTGCCTCCCACGGCTGAACACACGTGCCCTCTGACACGCACACGGCTGACCCACCGGCTGTCCCCACTGCCAAAATAAGGACGTCCATCTGCATCCATGCCACAGACATATGGCAAAACCAGGCTGCTAGGTTCACACACCAGCAGGACAGGTGTACGACACACCTTGCTGCCCTAGCTGTTTGACAGAGTTCGTCCTAAGCTCGTGGTTCTTCACCTTTCCCTATGGGCAAGGCACTGTGCCCAGGGATTTATACTCAGGAGCTCATGTCACAAACATCAGCCCTAAAAATAGACCTGCTGGGATCTTCACCCGGCAGATGGGGACCTGAGGCTCTAGGAACTTCTGTGGCTGCCCAAGGTCACCCAACCAGGAAGTGGAAGATAGGGCAGCCTGAATTCGGAATGTGCGTTCAGCTGTCCAGGCCACCCCAGAACCAAACCTTCATCAAGCAGTGTTTGCTAAACCTTCCCTGGTTTTGGACTGAACTCAGGGATTACTTTTAGAATCCAGAAACTCCTTGCTGAACGCCAGCCCCTCAGGTTACGAGGCAGGCCCTGGGTGGTTCTCTGAAAAGGCTGAGCAACTCTTTCTTAAATATGCATGATGAACAGACTTTTCTCCCACTTTTGTTACCTGTCCACCTCTCTGACCTCACCTCTGTACTTCAGCCACTCTGACCTTGGTTCAGAGTCTTTTATCTTTCATGTTCCTTCCTGCCACAGGACCTTTGCATATGCTGTTCCTGCTGGGGTGGCACCCCTTCACCTGAAGAATTCCTAGCCATCCTATCAATGCTCACCCAAGTATCACATCCTCAGGAAAGCCTTTCCCAATTTCCCTGACTCCCACTCTAGTATGTTATGTATCTTTCCTTCACGGCTCTACCACAGTTGTTCTTTGCCTGGGATGATTTGATTAAAGGCTACCTAGTGCCTTGGCACAGCCCAGTGCCAGAGTGTCTTATGACAAAGGTACTTTGGGCTTATTTGGTTTCATATTCCTGAACTTTTTGTTCTATCATAATAATTTGTGCACATTCACTTGCTGGATAAGACATTATGAAGAAAGAACAAAATCAAAATTACTATTTGCTTAATATTTTTCTTTTAATCAGCTTACCTTATACACTTAAAGGTATATTTAAGACATTTTATATCATGACCATGAAAAATCAGTATCCACAATCATAAACACAAAGTAACTGTAAAAATGTCTACAGTGAGGGCAAATTTGTGTTGGTAAATTCTGGCTCAATGAGGTTGGCTCTGGATGACTCCAAGTGGGAGGACTGCTTTCTTTTCATTAGAAGGAGTGATCACTGTGTGTCTGAGAGGTGTTTTAAGATATCCTGGCACTGAACTGAGACTTTCTCTTTGGTGTTCTCAGGAGGACTAAACAAGAGTTGGGATAACTTTCTGTGATTTCACATCAAGTTCATGGCCTCCCCAACTCATCTCATGGGTCCCCTGCCAGCCTCTCCCACACTTTGAGAAAAGCTAGTTGAATCTAATTTATTCAACACTGCCAAAGTACCTGCTTCTCCAAGACACCTGCTATGTGCCCGGCCCTGTGTAAGGACCTGAGTGCGAAAAGAGTAAGCTCTGGTTCCTGTCCTGGGGGGCTTCTAGTGCAAAGTTGCTGAGGCTGGGTGACAGGCGATGGGAGTCCCTCTCTTTGCCTGGAAGCATATGTGTCATGAAAAGCAAAGAGATGCGGGTTGAGCAGGGCTCTGAAGGGTGGGAAGGAGCTCACCCAGCCCAGAGAGGGGCACAGTGCGAGCTCAAGCAGTTCTTCTCCAAGTGGGGCACCCGCTATGGGTCCAGGGTGGGGAGACTTTTTTTTTTTTCTTAAATTTATTTATTTAACACAGAGAGAGAGAGAGAGATCACAATTAGGCAGAGAGGCAGGCAGAGAGAGAGGAGGAAGCAGGCTCCCCGTGGAGCAGAGAGCCCGATGTGGGTCTCGATCCCAGGACCCTGGGACCATGACCTGAGCTGAAGGCAGAGGCTTTAACCCACTGAGCCACCCAGGCGCCCGTGGGTGGGGAGACTTTAGATGAACTTTTTTTTTTAGATTTTATTTATTTGACAGACAGAAATCACAAGTAGGCAGAGAGGCAGGCAGAGGGAAAGGGGGAGTGGGAGAGGGAGAAACAGTCTCCCTGCTGAGGATTCAAACAAAATTGACGCAGGGCTCAATCCCAGGACCCTGAGATCATGACCTGAGCAGAAGGCAGAGGCTTTAACCCACTGAGCCACCCAGGGGCCCCTAGATGAACATTTTTATTTACAGTTGTTCATCTTCGTGAGTGGGCAGAAGTGGTTTAGGCAACACAAACACAGGATGATAAATAAAAATCAATGGATTTAAGTTGGAAATGAATTGACAAGAAGATGAATGTGAAGTAAATACTAATTGATATAAAGCAAAATAAATTAAGATGTATAAACAGCCAGAAAAACTCTGCATATGGCACGTGGGTGATTGGGAAGCCCCGGGCTAGAGCATCAAGTGTGTTGGAAGAAGCAGTAAAGTACGCTGCTGTGGACTGATGGCCACTAGTGGTGGGCTGAGTGGGTAAGGCAGTGGGGAGCCACTCAAGGTTGTTGAGCAGTGAAGGGTCACAATCACATCTGTGTGCTAAAAGGCTATCGTAGGGGCATCTGGGTGGCTCAGTCATTAAGCGTCTGCCTTCAGCTCAGGTTGTGATCCCAGGTCCTGGGATAAAGCCCCACATCGGGCTCCCTGCTCAGCGGGGAGACTGCTTCTCCCTCTCCCACTTGTGTTCTCTCTCTTGCTGTCTTTCTCTCTGTCAAATAAATAAATAAAGTCTTTTTTTAAAAAAAAAAAAAAAAGGCCATTGTAATGGCCAAAGGAGAGCCCAGCCTGGGGAAGGGGGAGAAGACCTCTACCCAGTTCTACCATTTACTGAGGGTAAAGCCTTGGGTTCAGTGTCTTAACCCATAAAATGGGAATAAAAAATACCAATCCCATAGAATTGTTGGGAAGATGAAATAAAATAATGTTAATAAAATAATGAAAAGTGCTTAGGATAAAGCCTGATACAGAAGCTTGCTCAGTAAGAAGCTCTAGTTATCATTGTTATTATTATCATTATGTATTTTGGGTGGGAATGGTGAGCCCCAGGGCAAGGCAAACGGGATAGGGAGAGAAAAGAACAAACACAAAACTTAGCCCTGGACAGGTGAAGTGACTTGCTCAAGGTTACACCAATGAGCCATGACAGAGCTGTTCTCAAATGTGGGTCTTCTAACACCCACTGGTTTTTCAGTTCACTGCATCTGGGCTGTTTTTCCAGTTTCTAAAAGGTTCTACTTCTACTTTTATTTCTTTTTTTAAGTAAGGAGTCAATTCTCACTCATGCCTCCACCCACACACAAATAAAAAGGATTTAAAGCAGGAGAAGTTTTAGTTGGACACAAGCAACAACTTCCTGGCAGCCAGGGCCACAGAATACTGCTTTTAGAATCTCCAGCCTGGAGAAGTTCAAGAGGAACGTCCCAGGTAGCTGAACCTGGCGGCCACAAGCTGATATCCACTGGGCTCTATCTGGCTCACAGATGTGTTTGGTGTGGCTAACCTGTAGAACACTGGGAAACTTTACTAAAATGTCAGCAGACCCAGTAATGCTGGGTGAAGGCAACACTGGGTTGGAGCAGATGAGATGGGACGTGTGCCACAGTCCCCACTACTCCCTATTGCTTCCCCAACACTGAGGCTGATTATCAGGGGACACTCACCAAGGGGCCAGAGGGGTTATTTTCTCGCACTTGGCTACTTCTGTCTTCCATGTCACCTTTCAGTCCCTTGTGGGCATTTGTGCCTGTGGCTGGTGGTTTGGATTCTTCCTGGGCTGAGTAGAGAGATGGATGAGACCAGATCTTTTTAAACTTTCCCATCAATTGGGGATTAACTGATCCCATTTAGAAACCGTGTCCCAGCTCCAAACCTTCCTGCACCTGATTATACGTTGAATTCTAGAGTGACCCTGTTGGAAGCATCCTTAGAGATAGATAGATAAGCCCAATGCACCCATTTTACAGATGGGGAAATTGAGGCCATGGTCACCCTGTGAGTCAAGGGTGAAATCTCACCTTCCCTAGGCATGCCATGGAGGAGAGCAGGGGATGACAGCAGCCCTGGGGCCCTGCCTACCTCAGTTCTTCGAAGCCCTCGCTCTTCCCAAGCTAGGGAATGATGCTCAGTGATGCTCAGAGCTTTGTCTGGTGGAGCCAATGGATAAACCTGGGCCTTTAAGAAGAGTTCGGCACACCTCAGAAAGTCCAGCTAACAACAACTGGTGAGACCATTTAGAAAGGGAACAGGCCTTAAAACACACACACAATCACAGTTTTATTTTCCCCTCTTGTTTATAAAAGCTACACAGGCTGGTTACAGAATGGTCGGAAAATCCAGCAAACTATGAAGAAAATGAAAAAGGGTGACTTACGAGGCCCCTGCCCCCAACGGCGCTCGGGGGTGACGGCTGTTAACACTTCATTCCAAGGCCTCTTGGCTTACGCACCTTTTTACAGCATGGAGATCACACTGTCTGGGAATTTTTTCTTTTAGAAACTTCCAGTAATCAGAAGAGTCGTTCCTTCCCGGGGTGAGGGAGTTGCCTGGCAGGGAGCCTCTTTCCGGGGTGGTGGAAACCTTGTGTGTTGATCTGGCCAGTGCTCACGGGGAAAGGCACATAGGTAAAAACGACATCAGACTTGTGTGTTAGTAAAAAAATAATGGAGGCTCAGTGCAAAGTGTTGACACAGAAGTGTAGGAACCTCTTCCCACCTTCCCATACCCAGAGGGAACCGCTGGGGACAGACACTTTTCTGCCAGCCCCATAACCGATTCCTTGGGTCTATCCAGAAGGCCCCTGAGCATCCTTCAGGCACCAGCCCCGCAGCAGGGTCTGTGGGCCCCCTTGGGGGCTCCTTCTCTGCTTCTGGGGGGGGGGGGGAGCTGGAGGGCTGCAGACCGGCTCTGGCTTCTCCCTTTCCAACTTCTCGCTGCTTCCTGGCAAGGAACAGTTAAAGGCCCAGCCTGGCTGCGCTCACTGGGGAGGAATGGAAACACATCGATTAAGTTTCACGGAAATCATTTTGAGGGGCCCGTGTCTGGCCAGCAGTATTTGGGTTCCTGAGGGCCCAGGCTGGGCTGCCTGATTGGTTTTGAGTGGAGAGGGGCCAGCTTTCCTTCCTACGGGCTCCACACTGTGTGCTTACGCCCATATTTGGACAGCTTATGAACCCCTGGGGTTCAGGCCCATAGCAGGTAATGCTCTGGCCAAGAGCTTGGAGTCCCATTAACTTGGAACATTCTTGTTTTTTTACTGGCCGCCCCTTAAATCGTTAGAGTGTGCAGCCAGTGAGCCCATTTGTGAAAGCCAAAGGCATCCCATCTGTGAGCTTTAGTCTGCGAGAAGTAAACAGCTTGAAACACTGCAGGACAGGCGGCTGGGAAGGCCACCCTGAAGGCTGGTGGCTGCTGCTGGCCCCATGGTGGGCCAGGCACCAGGGAGCAGGGGAAGAGGGCGGGCCTGACTGGCCAAGACAGGGTTGGATCGTGGCTCTGTCTTCCTCCTCCGTGATCTTGGACAAGATCCGCTTCCTCTTCTTTATCGGCAGAGCAGGACGTTCCTTCTCTGCCCCAGGACCTTTGTGTGGCTAAGCAAGAGAATGTGAGTGAGCGCAAGGCCCCGTGCACAGCAGGTGCCTGGAAGTTGTTGTTATTCTTCGGGTGACAGCAGTGGGTTCAGGAAGGGGTCAGGAGGGGGACATGGCTTCACACAGAGGCTGGGACTCTAGCTTCATCTGACAGGAGGAATAAAGAAAAAAAAAAGATTAAAAAAAAAGGCACCAACACCTTTTTCTTTTCTCAGGACCCCTGCATCCATCATCTCCCTGCATTTGCAGAAGAATCATCTGAGCAAGATAGGCTAGGCTCTAGAATCCCCATTTACAGATGGGGAAACCGAGGCACATCAAGGCAGAGATGGTTGATCCAAGGTTGACATGCAGACCACATTTGGGACACAGGCTGTCACAGAGCAGAGCTAAATAACAGGAGTCATGTGCTAGGAGACTCAGGCCCTTTGAGTTTCCCTCTGATATTCTAAGGACCCCCAGAGAAAACCCACCTCTCACGATAAGATATCTTCACTACCTTTCTAATACGTGGCAAGCTTGCTTTGAAAGAACGAAAGAGAAACTCGATGAGCCTTGAGGAAGTGACCAGATGTCCTAGAACCTAATTTAGAAAATGTATTTGTTCTTATTGCTTCCTTTTTCTTTTAAAAAATAGTTTATTTTTATAGAACTAGAACAGTGAAAATGAAATATATTTTATATAATAAGTGTGTATTTATTATATAGTTAAATATTACATTATTTATGGTAATATATACTAATGTAAGGTCTACCCTCTGGCTATAATAATGAATATATATGATAGATATAAATATATCTATATGAATAAAATAATACAAAACCACCCAACGCATCAACAATTTATTTTTTTTAAGATTCTATTTATTTACTTGACAGAGAGAGATCACAAGTAGGCAGAGAGGCAGGCAGAGAGAGAGGAGGAAGCAGGCTCCCTGCCGAGCAGAGAGCCCGACGCGGGACCCGATCCTAGGACCCTGAGACCATGACCTGAGCCGAAGGCAGTGGCCCAACCCACTGAGCCACCCAAGCGCCCTCAACAATTTATTTTTGAAGTTCCATTCCATTTATGCCAGCTGATACCAATTTTCCCCATAAAGCAATGACATAATGATAACTATAGTAATGGCCACAAGCATATAGCAGTGATGGGTCTTGCTGATTGAGCACCTACTAAAAGCTAGTCCTGTGCAGAGACCTTCTGTGTCTTATGTCATTCGGTCTTGCTCAACCATTTAAGGCACATACAATTATGAGCCCCCGCTTTCCCTAGTAAGGAAACTGAGGCAGACAGAACTAAGCTAAGCAACTTGCCAAGTCACCTAAGCAGAAAGTGGTAAGAGCAGGATTTGAACTTGGGCAGTCTGGCTGCCTTCTCCTAACCTGTATGGGGGCATAACGTCTCTGTTTGAAATACAATTATTTAAGTATTTTTGGTGAGTGACTTGGGGGGAAAAAAAAGCGGTTAGCGCTAATAGTACAAATGGTATTTGGATATGCTAAAATTCATGAAGATGTGAGTGAATGATTAAATTTCCAAAACCAAAATGAAACAAACCTAACCCAGCTCAATGTGCACACAAGGAAAGGCCCAGAGAGGGAAGGCACCTGCCCAAGGTGGCACAGTGGCGTGGAACCTAGGAAAGCGAGTGCCCTAGAAGAGGCTGGGTAGAGTGGTGGCTTCTTAGTGTGTCCACATATTCACAGACGTCAGCCGGAGTCCTCTAACTCAGGGTCCCCATTCCCATTGCTCTCCTCAGGATTGCGTGGGTGAGGGGTAACTCTAGGGGTTTGACCTTGCTTTAGAGGGGAAGAGCATTAGAAGAACTGGTCAAGCCAGATGAGGCTTTTTCTGTTCTGTCAACTTCAAGACGCCCCTCCCCCCACCCCGACCCTGTCTTGTACCTCAAAGGGGAAAATAGCCCTTCTGGCCATGTTCACTTTTGATGTCAAGAACCTGTGATAGGTCACCCCCACTGCATTGATGCTGTGTCAGTGGCAAGACCCTTCTTCCTTCAGAATGGGGGCTGTAGACATATATTCATTCCTCCCACAAATAGTGATGGAGACCATACCCTGTGCTCAGTGCTGTGTGGGTGCGGGGGCAGAGTGGCAACCCTGACATTGGCCCAATGACCATGGGCTAGCGGCCCCTGTGTTATAGCCTCCTGGCCCTGGCCTCTTGCTGGGATGGAGAAGTGCCATATTCTTCCTCCTCCAATCCCGGATTTTATTTCCCTGTCTGAAGGGACCTCATTTGTAAAAATGATTTTTCTGCCCCAAATAAGCTGTCTTTATGCTGGATTCTAGTTTATTCTCATCTTGCTTTACATCTCTCAGTGACAGATGGCCCCGGAGCTTGTGAGCAGTCTGGGCCAACCAGAATGGCTTCCATCAGGCATTTTAAGAGTTGAAAGTCATAACCCATGGGTTCTATTACTATACCAGACTGGAAACCTCTGGTCTTATCCAAATGGTTTTACAGATGGAAAAAACCTGTGGTTCAGAGAGGGACATTTTGTTTGTCCTTCCACGGCATTTACTGAGTACCTATTTTTGCCCAGGCCCTGTGCCAGGAATGGGAGACCCTTGGAAGGGGAGTCATCAATGCCCCCGTCGCTGTGACAGTTTCAGGCACTGTTAAAACAAATAAAAAATAAAAGTCCCAGACTTTGTAGCTTAAAGCAGCATACCGTTCTATGGATCCTATAGATCGGAAGTCCAACACGGGTCTCATTGGGCTCAAATCAAGGTGTTGGCAGGCTGTACTTGCCTTTTCCAGCAGCTAGGAGCAGCCTGTGTTCCTGGGCTCTTCCTTCATTTTCACAGTTAGCAATATGGCGTCTCTCAGATCCTTCTTCCCATGTCACATTTCCCCCCAACTCTCACTTTTTCTGCACCCTCTCGCCCTTTGGAGACCCCATGGGATTGGATGGGACCCACTGGCTAATCCAGGATATATTCTCCCTATCTTAAGGAGGGCTGATTTGTCATGTTTATTCCATCTTTGCCTTATGGGGAAACAGACTGACAGGTAACGGAGCTTAGGACACAGGCATCTTTGGGGCCACTATTCTGCTTACCAGCCCCGTCCTCAGGGATCCCAGAGTCTTGGAGGGAGATGGCAATCAGCATGGGAACCGCTATGATAGGGCTGCCACAGAAGCCCAGGAAAGGGGACACCTGGCCCAGGGGGTGTGGGGGAGGGAAGTCTGGGGGAATCCTATGGGAGATATGAGGGGTGACCTGACTCTTGAAGAATGGGAGGGACTCAGCCAGGTGAAGGGGAGTGGAAGTGGAAGGCACGCCAGAAGGAAGGGACAGCGTGTGCAGAGGCTTGGAGATAAGCAAGAGAATGCACGCAGTGCTGTGGCCAAAATGAGAGAGACAGACGGGCTGTGAGGCGAGGCCAATGCCAAGATCACAGGGAACCTGAATGCCTGGAGGCTGATGCTTTCCTGAAGGCAGTGCGGACACTTCCAAGGTCAGGTTCGTGTTTGGAAAGACCACTGCGGGTTCCTGGTCCAGAATGGCTGGAAGTGAGGCAGTCTGAAGGTTGGATGGCAATGAGGAAGGGATTCCATGGAAGAGACAGAGGCCTGGGTCAGGATAGGGACGGGGGAGCAGAGCCGAGTTGGTGGGTGGGCTGCTGGAGGTGAGAAGAGCCTGCAGGTTGTGTGTGAACGGAGGAGGCAAGAGGAAGGGCAGAAGGATGCGCAGATTTCTGGCCTGGGAGTCTGACTGGACTGTGGGGCTGTCACTGACGTAGGGACATGGGGGAGGGGTGGGTTTAGGGACATACTGAGTTGGGTTTGATGCGTTCATGATCTGTGCTTGGTGGACACCTAGGGGAAGCACCCAGAAGGCAGCTCATCATGTGAGTCTGAATCTGTGAGCTCTTGTGTCAATTATATTAATTTGTATCAATCAGGTATTACTGTGTAACAAACCACCCGAAAAGATGGTGTTGAAAAAAAACTCCAGCAATTACTTATTATCGTTCATGCACCTGCGTTTTGATGCACCTACATGTTGCCTGCAGGTTGGTCTTCACTGATGGCTCAGCTTCAACCTGCAGGTGTGCAGGTCTGCCAGATGGTGGGATTGGAGGTTGCGGACCTCTCTGTTCCCTCTGGCCCCGACCTAGAATGCCCCCCACCATTCCTCCCCTCCACCTTGGGCCTGTGGATGGCACTGAGCAAGGACCGCAGGAGGGGAGGGAATGAGGATGTCTTGAGGAAGAGTATTCTAGACAGAGGGAGCTGCCAGTGCAAAGGTCCTGAGGAACAGGGAAGAAGGCCAATATGGCTGGAGAGGATGAATGAGGGGTAAGGGTAGCCGAGGAGGTCAGCCTTAGTCATATGGAGCCTGGAGGATCATGGGAAGTGGCCACTGCCCTAATTATTACTGCTATGATTGCTTTTCGTATTCTCCTCCTATCCCCCACAGGACCCCCCATCTCTGGACGCACCATCCAGCATGCCCTGGCAGGCCTCTATCCCCCTTTTGAGGCCACGGCGCCCACCATCCTGGGGCAGGTGTTCCGTCTGCTGGATTCTGACTTCCAAGGGGATGGGCTGACCTGCCTTCTGGATTTCCTTATTCCTGCCAAGCGCCTGTGTGAGCAAGTGCGAGAAGCAGCCTGTGTAAGTTTGGGAGGGAGGGTGGGGCCGGGGGACAAGCTCTCCCAGAACCAGAGGCCTGGAGGTGAGCAGGGAAGGAAGTGGGCTGGTGCGTGTCTTGTCCCAGAGCAAGAATTGAGGATGTGGGATGGTTCTCCATCCTCCCCCTGGTTTCCCCCAGTGGAGCAGGAAGCTCGCTTGGTTCTTTGCTCTCTGATTATCTAGGAGTCAGTCACGTTTATCCTTTCGCTAGCGGGGAGTAAATCCTGGATAAAAGGTGGGATGACCCTTGGGAGCCTGCCCTGGGGCTGGCATTGTGGGCATCACCAAGCTGCCTTGGCTGAAGTGGGTCAGCTTCAGTAGAAATAGCAGAGAATGTTCCAGATATTTCCTGGAGCCCTAGAGGCTTCAGGACTCACTTTTGTCCCAGGAGACCTCTTTGAACCCAGATCTCAGGGAGGACTCTCTAAGTCAAATTGGAAAGAAAAGTGTTTTAGGTAGGTTTACTTGGCTGCAAATGATAGATCTTTACTCAAGGTGATCTGGCCTCAGCCCCAAGTTGATACACCAATCAAATCCCTTTCTGTCTCTTGTCTCTGCTTCTCCTTGTTTGCCAACATCAATCTTATGGGCTAGATGTCCCCCCCAAGACTGGGATCCACTCCCGTCCTGGAGAGGAGAAACTCTTGGAGAGGAAAAAGAACTCTTCC
The DNA here is from genome assembly GCF_022355385.1 of Mustela nigripes. Taxonomy (NCBI): domain Eukaryota; kingdom Metazoa; phylum Chordata; class Mammalia; order Carnivora; family Mustelidae; genus Mustela; species Mustela nigripes. Next base: position 119,864,060 of record NC_081563.1, on the reverse strand, counting down.
CCCTCAACTGCAGATAGAAAAGATGCCAGAAAAGATCCTGATTGGCCAGGCTTGGAGCGGACCAGTTGCTGCAGCCAGAGAAATGGGATAGCGGGGCTGGCCGGGCTTGCATCATACGCCTACGCCTCTGGTCAGAGGTGGTGACTGTTTTAAGGGTGGGGACAGGCCTTTGGAGACCAAGCCCTCAGATGCCTGTCGCAGGAACTTGTCTACACCCTTCACGGGGTTGCCAACTGTGCCCCCGCTGTCCCAGCCTCAAGCATCGCTAAGAGGTTTGAAGCTCCCGCTGGCTCATGTGCCTCGGAGACCTAATGCATCAGGAGCAAAAAATAAGAGTGAGGACCGTGCGCATCATTTCAGGGGTAGCAAGAAATTGAATATGGCAGCTAAAAGCTCCGGTTTGGGAGCCAGAACTAGAGATGGTAGGAACTAGAAGGAGACTACGATCCTTCGTTTCTCTTGCTTGGTGTGGCTTCTGGAAGGCAGAAACTGGCATACACAGTCATTGTTATTGCAGAAGGAAGATTCTCACCAAGCACCTGCTGCCAGCTCCCATTCACCCACCCTGACACTATTTTGTGCATAACCTGCCCCTCCCAACTCCTTCCCCACGACAAGCTCTATGACTCCCCTCTTCCCTTTTTCGGCCCTTAAATCTGTATTTGCATGGTCTCCTTCCCCATGTCTTCCAGGAACAAGGGTCACAACGTTTTAATTTCCCTATTTTTTAAAAAAGATTTTATTTATTTGACAGATAGAGATCATAAGTAGGCAGAGAGGCAGGCAGGGGCGGGGTGAAGCAGGCTCCCTGCTGAGCAGGGAGTCCGGTGCAGGGCTTGATCCCAGGACTCTGGGATCATGCCCTGAGCAAAGGCAGAGGCTTTAACCCACTGAGCCACCCAGGCACCCCAATTTCCCTATTTTTAATCATAGGAGATTTTAATTATAATTTTAGGTGAATTCATGTCACCTCCGAGCCCAGGGTAGGATTAATAGTATGGCGGCAAGAGTCAGGTGCCCCAGGTTCAAAGTCAGGCTCCATGACTGCGGAGCTGGGCGATCACCCTCTGAGTTTCAGTTTCCTTCATGGGAAAGCAGGAATGTGGATGAGACGGTACCCACGTCCCAGAGAGGACACACACAGCCTGGCACAGAGCCTGGTATTCAGCAGGTACTTGGTAGCCATTGGCTGTTACTTTCCCATTTTTTCTTTCTCCCCTGAAAATAGGAATGTTCCAGCCCCAAAGTTGGCCTTGATAAAGACCAGCACCTGGAGGCAGCCAGCACCCTTAGATGAAGTCCAGTGGGGACTTCAGTGGGGACACAGATGCCTCCAAATATGAAAGCCGAGACACGAGTCCTGTTTATGCTGCTCTCAGCTGTGTGGCCATGAGCTAGTTCTTTCACCCCCTTGAGCCTCAGTTGTCCTCATCTGTAAAGTGGAGATAAAGGTGCCTGAACTCCCTGCCCCACCGAGTGACTGTGAGATTCAAATACATTGATCATAACCATTGTCTTTGTGGTGCCTTGCTGTTTGCACAATACTGCTGGGCAGTTTGGCCTCGTTTAATGGGAAGGCGAAGGAAAGCAGGTTGTAAACAGCAGAACGCTCTGTGAAAGTAGCGGAGGATCTCGCGGACTGGAGGGGTTTGTGGATAGGAAGGTTTCCTGCGGCAGCCAAATCTACAGCGTCCCTGACGGGGACTGGTTTACCCATCTGGGGTACAAGGGCAGTCAATTCTTGCCCCAGTTAATCAACCTGGGAAGCACCTGCTTCATTAAGAGGAACCTCAGTGTCATTCTCTGGAACTCCCCCCCCCCATACACATCCAAATTATAGAAGATTATCTAGGTTTTACTCAAGCCACAGGGCTTTTTTCCAAAAGCCAGGTAGAGAGAGAGAGAGAGATACCTGTCTGTTCCGTGGCGGGTGGGGGTGTTGCTTCTGTTGTTGCCACATTGTGTAGCTGTGGGAGCGGGTCCTGCACAGTCCGGTGGAGGGGCTCCATCAAGAGAGATCAGGTCTGGGGCGCCTGGGTGGCTCAGTGGGTTAAGCCTCTGCCTTTGGCTCAGGTCATGATCTCAGGGTCCTGGGATTGAGCCCCGAATTAGGCTGTCTGCTCAGGGGGGAGGCTGCTTCCCTCTCTCTGTCTGCCTCTCTGCCTACTTGTGATCTCTCTCTCTCTGTGTCAAATAAATAAATAAAAAATCTTCAAGAGAGGTCAGGTCCAACTGGTTCCGGGATGCCTTGCTGTGTCCCACCTATACAGAGAATTGCTGGTGCCTCCTGTTTTTAAAAAAAAAAAAAAAAAATTTAAAGTTTTTCCTCACCTGCCATGTCATTACTCAGTGAAGATAAATAAATAAATAAATAAATCACAAACCAGTAAATAATAAACATTCAAGTCCAGAATAGTGGAATGATTTTGTTTGCTTGCTTGTTTGTTTGTTTCAAGGTCATCCAACAAGGTAGTGGTGGGGTCATGTCTCCTGGCTTTTCACCCAGGATTGTTTCGACTTCACTCTGTAATCTCTCTGCCTTAAAAATTAGAGAATGGCGTAAGTGCCGTAACTGACTCATTTTCTAATGGAAAATCCCCACAATTTTTCAAAGGGCAAATGTCGAAGGGAGAGGAAATTAACATTTATTGAACGCCCACTTAGTGTACGCCAGGCGTTGTGCTGTGGGGGTTTTATTTACACGTATATAAGATCTCACTTAATCCTCATACCAACCCAGCCGTATGATACATATGGTCATTCCTGGAATGACAGATAGGAAAATTGAGGCTTGAAGTGGTTATATAATCTGCACAAATTAGCGATTCATGCTTTGGAACCTGTGTCTCTCTGGCTCTTGAATGAAGGGCCCAGACTTGATTTGGATTGAGAGAAATCTGGGGTGGATGGGGAGAAGGGACCGTGACCCAAGGAGAACGATCCTCATGGGAAAGGCACCTGCAAAGTAGCACCTGCCACTCAGAGCTTTTCTCCCTTGGGCCAGAAGGCTAGCGAGCATTTTTAAGGTCAGGGTCAGGACTAGGATGGGGCAAGAGAGGCATTTGCTCTAGGGGTTGTGTGACTTGCGAGACTCTGAGATGGGGCCCTAAGAGTTGTGTTGTAGGCACCTCTCTTGCCTCCCTGATCCCATCCCTGACCTGCCCCAGATTCCATCAGCCCCATGGGCAGGTCCTTCCGGGGTAGGATTCTCTGACATCACCCTTCTGTCCGCAGGCCCCGTACTCACATTGCCTCTTCCTGCATGAGGGCTGGCCTCTGTGCCTGGGGGGTGAGGTCGTGGTACACCTGGCCCCCCTCAACCCTCTCTTGCTACGCCAAGGGGACTTCTACCTCCAAGTCGAGCCCCAGGAGGAGCAGTCCGTCTGCATCATGATCAAATGCCTCTCCTTGGACCTCCGCACGGTGGACACAAAGCCTGTTCCCGTGTCGTCCTACCCTATACTTTTCACCCAGACGGGGCTGGAGACTATCAACAGTGACTTTGAGGGAAGCCCCCTTCACAACTGCCTGGTCGCTTCAGAAGATGGGATTGTCTCTGTGCCCTGGACCAAGATAACCAGCCCGGAGTTTGTGGATGACAGACCCCAAGCAGTGAATGTCCTTTCCCTGGCCTGGGGGCCCCTTCAGTTAGAGGCCCTCGATTTGAGCTGCCCTCCGGAGCTGCCCCAGCCCAAGTCCCCAGGCTGCCAGGAGCTGTATGCCCAGAGCTTGGCCAAGGGCAAGGGCAGGACTTACGGAAACAAGTACCCAGGACTCATCAAAGTAGAGCCAGCCAGGCCTGGGGAGGTGGCCTTCAGGATGGACCATGTGGCCAGCCAGGACTTGGAGGGAGATTATGTGGTCCTTCTGGAGAGCAGAGGAGGGTCTCCTAGTAGGGAAGTGGAGACATCCCATGGGTGTCCTTTGGGGGCATCGGAGGAATTATCCAGAACTAAGCAAATCCCTTTTTCTCAAAGAACGCCACCTCTCTCAGGCACCAGTGGGGGACCTTCCTTGAAAAAATGGGCTTGTGAGAAGGCAGCAAGCTCAGAAGAGGAGCCCTGCATTTTGGACTTGAGGAGAAAGATCAACCATAAGGTTGACTCACACACCCATGACTCAGAACAGCAGCCCCGGGAACTCTACCTCAATGTCCTTGAGAAGCCATTACCCTGGGCCTCTGGCCTCGAGGCAGGTGGTTCAGAAGACCTGGCTTCCTCCACAAAGGTGCAGGGACATCTGGCAAACCCAGAAAATATGGTCCAGCCCAGGCCTGACCCAAAACAAGAGTCCTCCCTGTATCTGTGCCCAGCTTCCTCTCCTGCTACTCCAGTGGAAGAGAGGGCCAAACTGAGACTTTCCAAACCTGGACCTGGCCCCAGTCAGAACACCTCCTCCTCCAGGTCCCCCACTCCTGGGCTTAGATTCTCCTTCTTGAAAGGGCAAAGGCAAGCCCCGGGGCCACCAGAGAAAGCCTCACTCCAGCACGACGGGCCCTGGAAAGTCTTGTGTTCGCTCTACTCTCCCAAACCCAACCAAGCCAAGGGCTTGGGGAAAGGTAAGGTGCCCACTCGCTTGGCTGGACAGGGGACTATTCTCTGGACATGACCAGGTGACAAGGAGGTTCAGGATGCCAGGGACAGAGACCCCTCCCCCCCCACCCCCGAAATGGTTCAGCCTCAGGGTTTTAGTGCACGGGGAGCATGTCAAGAGGCTTGAAGTCTCAGGGGACTGGAATGACTATTCTGAGCCGTCCTGAGTCCACAGTCAGTTCGGCCCCACAGCGGCTGGCTGACCTTGGTCAAGGACTCCTTCTTGGTGCAGTGTGGGTGTCCCCTGCCTCACACAGTTGTTCTGAGGTTCAAAGACACACTAAAAGTAAGCAGCTTAGGGATGCCTGGCTGGCTCAATTGGAAGAGCGCATGACTCTTGATCTCAGGGTTGTGAGTTTGAGCCCCACGTTGGGTGTGCAGATTACCAAATAAATAAATAAACTTAAAAAAAAAAAAAAAGAGCCTAGCATAACACCTGCCACATTAGGTAAGAGACCAGTAGCCATAAGCTCTTATTATCAGTCAGAAAATGCCAGAGAAGACATTTCCTCCAGGGAAACCCAGATTCTTCTTAATATCCTTTTCTTTGTTGGTCTTCCCCAGCTGGGACAACTCAGACCAAAGCATCTGGCCCAGCTGCTGACTCAGGCCCACTCACCAGGAAAAAGGCTGGCTTTCCAGAAGGCCCTCCTGGAAGAGTCCCTGCTGTGGATGAGGAGACCCCAGGGCCTGAACCCAGGATGGGGGCTCTGAGTGTGGAGCTGTTCCAGTCAAGAATAGCATGTCTGCCAGGTCCTCGGGGATCATAGGGCAGCTGGAGGTGGAGAGGAGGGTGGTGGGGTGGGGTGAGGGTGTGTTGGGGTGGGGAGTCTCTGAGCATCCTGGTGTTGGCGGGTGTGGAGGAGACAGGGAAGGTCCTGGAGGCTTGTATTCTGGACCAAGTGCCCCTGGGACTCAGGCTCTTCATATTTCCAGTGAAGGAACTGGATTATATGAAAGCAATTTCTAGATATCCATCCATCCATCCATCCATCCATCCATCCATCCATCCATCCATCCATTAAACCATCCATCCATCCTACTTTTTAGTGAGGCAGCCAGCATGGGTGTCTTAGGTCTGTTCCCTAGAAACAGGGCCTAAGACAGAGATCCTTGGAGAAGTGATTTGTTGAAGGTAGTTCTCAGGAGAAGAGGAGTGAGGAGAGCAGGACAGGGCAGGGGAGGAGCTGAGTGACAATGGGGCCTGACCCTGTGAAGGTCTGGGACATGAATATTACCGCAGAGCTGGTTCCATTTTAAGGTATAGGGGGCTGGTCTGTTGTGCACTTGGGTCTGTTGGTCATCAACCCAGGCAGGGCCTGAGATGCAGGGTGAGCATCCAGTTCAGTTGAGGGCAATTCTCTAGAGAACGGGACATCTGTGAGCCAATACAGCCAGCAGTCAACAGCCGCTGGGGGATGGGTATCAAGCCTGACAAAGGGATCCGAGTGGGGTTTTACCAGCATCCAGTAGAGAGGATGTTATCCCTTCTGTTGAATATTTATTCATCTTTGCAACAAACATTTCTTTAATACCTGCTGTGTACAGCCAGGCCCTGGGCTTAGCACTGAGGATTCAGGGCGGAACAAGACTGATGTGTGCTCTGCTCTCAAAAAGTCTATATTCTCAGGGTGGAGAAAATTCAACAGGTTATTACAATCCAATGTAAACAAATTGCACTGTGGAGGAGTACAGGGTGCTGTGGGAGGACCGATGAGTGCCCTGGCCCAGGCTTAGGCGCGAGGAGAGGTCAGGGAGGAAGGAGGAAGCAACAGAAAGCTCAGTCCTAGAGCATGACTAAGTTTTATCCAGGTGAAGGGGTGGGAACAGTGTTCCGGACAGAGGGAACAGAATGTGCAAATGTCCAGAAGCAAGAAAGACCCCAGGGCTTTTTGTGACCTACTGTCTTGAAAATCTATTTTACTTCATAGACCTGTACCATGTTGTGCTGAGGGCTGGGACACAATGAGTGGAGCCCTCAGTTTTGCAGGATTGAATAAAGGCCTACATTTGCTGTAGGAGGCTGCAGTGGGAGAAGGGCTTCTACAGAGGGCAGAGAGGAGGTCTTCCTGGAGGAGGTGGCATCTGAACTGGGCTTGGAAAGATAAGGAGGGTTTCACCAGACAGAAGTGGGAGGGGAGAGAATCCCTGGCAGAAGAAACCGCATGGACAGGGGTGGGAGGTGGGAAGGAGGAAAGAAGAGGAAAGAATCCGCCTAGGTTAGGCAATGACAGATGGCCCTTTCTGGCTGGGCCATAGGTGGCAAGGGGTGACACAGTCTAGTAGTTGTAGATGATGATCTGATCTTCACGTGGTCTTCTCTCTGTGTGTCTGTGTCCATATTTCCTCTTTTCATAGGGACACAAGTCATATTGTATTAGGGCCCACCCCCAATGACCTCATGTTAACTGAATCCTGTCTTTAAAGACCCTGTCTCTAAATACAGTTACATTCTGAGTTCCCGGGGATTAGGACTTCAACATATGGAAGTGGGAGGGTGTAGGAAGAACACAATACAGCTGATAACACAAAATGAATGAAATGAGCCTGGAAGAGTGTACAGCCTCTGGGGAGACTTAAGGGGCAAGTGGAGAAACTTGCACTTTTTCCTAGAGGCCATGGGGAGCCACGAGCTGTTTAGAGTAGGGGAGCAGCACCCCACAGAGCCTCTACTGAGCTCCAGTCATGGATCTATAGAGACAGGAGCTCATCTCTCCTGGTGGTCAAGGGCCAGATCAAGCATGACTCAAGCAGGTGAGGGACCTGGCTCTGTGCGAGACTCGGAAGCCACTTTCCCTCGCCGGGCTCCAGTTTCCTTATCAAGAAAATGGGCCTGGGGACGATGATGCAGCATTGCCTGACCTGACGGCCCCAGTGGCTGCAAGAGGATTTCAGAGGAACATGGGCAGACATCTCTGACTTTGTAGGTTATATCATTTTCTCATATTTAATCATTTCACATTTTTTTACTTTCTCTTATAAAAAATACTAACATACAAAAAAAAAGCAGAGACTATATTGTAAGGAACACCTACTTACCCATTATTCAGATTTAATAAGTCTTAACATTTTGGCGTAAGTGAAAGATCTTCATATCTTGTCCCTGAATACTTCAGCATGCCTCTCTCAGCTCTGAAGATATTTTCCCTAAGAACTGCAATACCATTAGCCCATCTAACAAAACTAAATATAATTTCTAATACTACTCAACACACCCAGTTCATATTCAAATTTCCCATATTGTCCCCAGTGAAATGCTTTTCCTTTTGAAATTTATAAATGAGTATCACAGGGAAAAGAAAAATCCAACCCATGATCTCAAGAGGATCTAAAGTTAGACACACACGGTCGGACATCTTTTACGATTATGTCAAATTTGCAAATGTGCATGAAGGAAAGACTGTTCTAGAAGGTCTGCACCCCTGTGTGAGACAGCACTTATGAAGGCTGTTAAGCTTGTCTCTAAGACTTCCTGAGCCATAAAGGGTCTTGCACGCTTACATACTGTAGAAGGTCGTGCCCATGTGGAGCGGACGGTGGCTGTTACAAGTTGGTTCTGCGTGAGGTGACTCTGGAGGGCAGGGCTCCAGGCCCAGGGTGTGAGGCAGGCCCAGTTTCCAGAGGCCTGAGCCTCTTTCCCTCCTCTGTGCTCTCCCCTCACCATCGTGCAGCTAGGCTGCGCTGACTCGCTGGGCCTCGGACTCTCAGCCCCTGTGGGGACAGTGGGCCAGGCAGCCCTGATTCCTGGAACGGGAAACAGTCTACAGAACCCATGGGTAAAAGTCTGCAAGAATGAAGCATGAGCTGGCAGCCCTGGGCCGGGGGCAGAGATGAGGACAGAGGTGATGTTCCATGTAACAATGGTTGTCACTGAGCCCGTGGCTCCGTGTGTTTCTCAGGACCATCTCATTTAGCCCTCGAAATGACCTAGTAAGCTCCACATTTTATGCTCCCCATTTAACAGATGAGGAAACAGGCTCAGAGGCCCAGCGACTAGCCCAAGGACACACAGTGAGTCAGTGCCAGGCTGATACTTGAACCCATCCACGTGCCTCCAAAGTCGAGTCCCTGAGCTGTCCGTCCCAGAGTGCCCTGTGCAGAAGGGAGTCCAGAACGAGGGAGTCCGGAATGGAGGGCGGAGTCAAAGACAGCTTTCTGAGGAAGTGGCTATTGAGCTGGGTCTTGAAGGCCAACTCAGAGTTCAGAGTGGCCGAGGGAGGAGAGAAAGGACATCCGAGGTGGAGAGACCTGGGGTTCTCACTGCTCACCTGTGTCCTCCCTTTTCCAGGTGGTCGGGACAGGGCAGGGAGGCCCCTGCTTCTGGTGTCAACCACTGAGGGGGCCTGGGAGGCCCCGTGGTGCACAAGCTCAGAAGTCACCAAGCTGCTTTCCTACCTGTGCACTGTCCCCAGGTAAGGGGCTGGGCCAGCTGGCCACTCTGTCCCCTTTTGACTTCTTGGCCCCGAGTCCCGGGCTGGGCACTGAATGGGCAGACACCGTGCCCTTCCACCCAGTCGTCTGTTCCCAGAGCCAGTCCCAAGCCAGATGCTGGGGGGAGGGGGGGAGCAGGACAGACTTAGTCCCTGCCATCAGGGGGTTCCCAGATTGCGGGAGATGGATGGCGTGCGAGGAGCGGAGCATGGAAGAGCAACTCTTAGGAGCATCAGTGTGGTGAAGAGAACGGGGGTGATGTAGATTGATGACGATTAGTGGGTGATCCAGGCTGATTTCACCTGCGTGACTTCAGGTTGGACTGGCTGGGGAAAGCCTCCATCCTTTCCTCAGCCTTCTAGCCCCCAGCCAGGAGGGTCTCAGAGGTGGGGTTTGTTCAGGACTGTGCTAGAGACCCCAACCCAACCTAGAGGCTGTGTGGCTAGGGGTCGGGGATGGAAGGACTGGCGGAACCCTTTGGAACCTTCTCCATACGCTCTACCCCGTGGGAGCTATCATGGCCACTTGCTGGCCATTAAGATTTTTCTTTGTGTTCTCCAAGGTGGTGTGACTGTTCTGGCCTGAGGGGGAGATGGGACACACTTTTTTCATGCTGAGAAGTGGTCAGTGTGTTAGACAGGGTCCTAGAATCCCACCAATTTGCTGTGTGACCTTGGGGCAGTAACCTCCCCTCTCTGAGTGTCACTTAAAAAAAAGGGACAGCCAAGTGGACTCTGGGGACCAATGTAAACTGTGGAGTCCTGGCCCCAGCTTCACGCTAGGCCACGCTAGAGACTCAGACGCTTCTCGCATCGGGGCCTGCCCCCCGGGTTGGTGGCCAGGCCTGTGTGGAAGCAAACGGCTCTCCCAGCATGAACAGCGGGAGGCAGGCGAGGTGCGGGACCTCTTCTCACCGTCTGCCATGTTGCCACTCTGTGCCTCAGTTTCCCCTTCTAGGGTCATGACAAAATCAGACATTTATGTTCCTCTTACCCTGCACAGTCACTGAGTGCCTCACTCCAATGAATTCATCAGTCCTCACCACAGCCGGCCCCAAGGGGTCAGCACTATGATCCCCATTACAGATGGGAAAATGGACTCTCAGCAAGATGGAACATCTTGTCCAGGTTCCAGACACTGTACCACAAGTCCACCACCACACTGGCCGCCTCCATTTTTTCTGTGAACTGGCTGGACTTCAGGCTTGGAGTTCAAAATAACCCCCCACAGGGGGTTATTTTTCCAACCTGCCTGATCATGAGGACGGCCAAGGGCACTTGGAACCGCACAGCCTCCCTGCCCCACCCTGGATCTGCTGGGGGGATGGGGCAGGGGCGGGGGTGACGAACCGATTATTTTAACAAGTTTTGACAACTGGGCCAGTTTGGGAAATCCTAAGGTCATCACCGAAACGTACACCGGGAACCACTGAGGGTGTTCGGGCTGCGAGCAACAAATCCCAGTTCCAAATGTCTTCACTGATAAGGAAATGTAACTTTCTTGGTCTCCGTTTTCTAGCTCTTAGGAGGAAACTGGTAAAGGAGCCTTTCTTTCCCAGAAGTGCCCCCATGGTTGCTGGCCTCCACCAATCAGAAACCAGCCCCTGGGGGACCTGTTATACAGAGGGCATAGGATTCCCGAACCAAACGTGGGATTCCTGAAGAAAGCGAGAGCTCTGCCCACGGGGAAAGGATGGGTTCAATGCTGGACGACTCGTCCACTGCAGTGGGGACAGTGGCTTATAGGGTGTGAGAGAGAGCTGTGTGAGGTACTGTGGGAACACCGAAGAGGAAGCAATGGACTCCACCTGGAGAGAGATCATGGAGGGCTTCCTGGAGTGGGGTGGGCGTTGGCAGTTAGTTGGTCTTGTAGGAGGAAGAGTTCACCAATAAATCAAGGCTCCTGGCAGCCAGTCTCCCCGCCCCCATAGGTCCTTCCCCCTAGAAAGCCTGGTTCATCCAGCAAGATTGCCAACTCTCTTTACCACCCACAGGCCTGAAGATAAAACCAAGGGGCTGGCTGTTGTGATTGATGCCAGGAAACAGCCCCCGCATCCTGGTCTGGTCAGTGCCCTGCAGGCCACCCAGGTGAGTGGGCAGTGGACAGCCTCAGCCTAGCAAGTGTTAGGAGCTCCAGGGGACTTGTGGTGCTCATGGAGCCCAGGGGGCTGAGAACTGGAACCAGGAACGCCAGGCAGACACTCTTAATTACAGTATAGAAATCCCAGCCCAAAGAGGCCTGAAGCGAGAGGGAGTTCATTGGTTCATTTGACTTGACAATCTGGAAATTAGATCCAACTTCCAAGTATGGCTTGATTCAGGGGCTCAAATATTGTCTCCAAGACCCGGTTCCTGTCTCTGCACTTCTGGCCAGTTTCTCCTGGGAGGGCGCTGTTCTCAGCCAGGCTCCCTGCCTTGGTGGCTCTCTGGTTCCCAACAGCTTTCACTTCCCATAGTCTTTCATTTAAATCCAGTAGGACAGAGTGAGAGATTCTCTTTCCAGGGGTCCCAGCAAGTTTCCTTCTGTCTCCTTAGCTCAGGTGGCCATCCCCCAACCAATCTCCATGGCCAGGGGAATGCGGCACACTGATCGGCTTAGACTTGGGTCCCCTGAACCTCATGAGCGTAGAATGCCGGAGGAAGAGGTTCCTAAGTTAATGGGTTAGGCAACAGAGGAAGTGGAAGGTTGGCGTGTGCTTACCTGATGGTCTGATCTCTTCTTCCTTCTCCTCCTCACTTTATAATGGGGAAACTGAGGCCCAGTGGGGATGGATCATCTAGGACGTTTGTAACACAGCCTGGACCTGCTGTTCTGTTGACTCCCAATGACTCACCCTCCAAACATCCCACCTACACATCCCCCCACCAAACCCCACCCACCCTGTTTGCCTGAATCTTAGCAGGGGGCTCAGTGAAGGTCTAGGCAGAGCCCCCCTGAAGTGATTCTCTCTGACAGGCTCTGGCCCCAGCCTCCATGGGTGCTGTGCTCTACCTGGGGGACGAGGAGGCTGCTCTCCAGCCAGGGATGCTGCCTGACATCCAGGTGAGTGGGGGAGCTGAACTGAGCTGGGGTGCAGAATTCAGCAGCTAGGGAAGGTTAACAAGTTCAAGGTCAGCCTAGTGGAGGTCAGCAAGTACAAGGCCAGGTGCTACAACTTTGAGCCCCAGCCTCTCTGGCAGGTGCTTCCAAACCATACTGTTCTCCCTCTCTGGCAATGCCAGCAGCTCCTGGCTCATGACGGACCTGCAATGGCATGAAGACTATTTAAAAAGCTTCATCTCCTCGACTCCTCCTTCCCTTTTTTCCGATGGGGAAACTGAGGCCCAAGGCCACTCAGCAAGCTAGAGGCATATTGCGGCCCCGATCTTCCTGCCTTCCCCCTCCCTTGGGTTTCTCAGCATCTCAGGTTCGGATCATTTAGGGCTTTGCAGGAAAGAGGCCTGCCATTTTCTTTAATCGGTGCATGTATTACAATCATGGTGTGGGCACCCTGCCCTCTGCCTTGTTTCTGGAAATGGTTTTAAAAGCCTCCTTCCTCTTTCTCCTCATCGGTAAAGAGACACACTGTGGGCCAGGATGTGCATTTCATGCTTTTATGGACCAGCGAATCCCTTGAGGGACCTTGTCAAAGTGCAGGTTCCAATGAAGGAGTTCTGGATGGGGCGTGGGATTCCGCATCTCTAGGAGCCCCTAGGTGGTGCTGAGGCTGCTGGTCCGTGGACCACACTTTGAGTGCCAAGGACGGGTCCAAAAAAAACTGAGTCCACCCGATCCCAAGCTTAGGTATCTGGAGCTGGGCCTGGCATAAACATTCATCTTTAGCGCCCAGGAGAAGCAGCCACTTCGTCCCTCCTCCATGTCTTAGAGGACATTTCAGATTTGGTGAACTTTTTCATCAGCCCCAAGAAGGAGACAGCACCTTGGTGGGTTGTCAGAGGACAGTACAAGGATTCCAAAGAAGTTACAAGAAGAGTCAGCATCAATCAATTTGTGTGATGGCCTGGAGAGCTGTGCTGGGAAAGAGCCTGGCTTAGAGGGAGCCAGTGCTGTGATTGATTAGTGATGTCTGCCTGGGCACAGGCTAAGAGGTGGGGTATGTTAAGTGCTTTGATGTGCCATTTCTTGGCCAGGATCGCATTCTTAATGTTGATTTCTCAGACTTTCCAGAGAAGATCCTTGGTCCAGAAAGCAACTCTTAAAGCCAGGGCCAGCCTTCCCTGTGACGGGTAGAGCAGTGGTGGGACAGGGATCTGGCAGGCCCTTCTCAAACATATGTCCCCACCCGGAATCCTCCAGTCCTCCTGACTGACTTCTTTGATCTGCAGGTAGAGGTGGTGACCTCACTGAAGGCTCTCGGCCACCACGTGGACCCCAGCCAGCTGCCCCCAGCCCTGGAGGGCTCCCTCCCCTACTGCCACTGCGAGTGGGTGCAATTCTTCCAGGTGCCCGCCCTCACAGCCTCTACCCCCAACCCAGGCTCCTCCTCTTCCTCCCTTCATACTCTTGCTTCAGGGATTTAGCGACTCTGTCAGGTTCCAAACCAGACATTCAACAAACGTTTATGATGAGGTTTCAGAGGGTGGTGATTAAGAGCTGAGGCTCTGGGCCCAACGTGCCTGGGTTTCATTCCCCACTCTGCTGTGTGACCTTGAGTAAGTTACCTACCTTCTCTGAGTCCTTTCCTTTTAGTCCAAAATTGGGGAGGGGGCGGTAAAGATAGCTATTTCCGAGGGGGCTATTGTGAAGATTAATTGAGTTAATGCGGGCAAAGAGCTTGGAAGAGTGGCTGGTGTATACACGGCTGTGTCTGTTGTTAACTGAAAAGACATCAGCAGACATTTGTTCTGGGCCTTGCACAACTCAGAGAGCTCAGGGGCTGGCGGGGGAGGCAGACATGTTCCCTTCTGAGAGAGGAAAATCAGGAAACAGCCCGCACTGGGCTCCTTCCCCTCATGATCTCAGCCTCTCCTCAGCACAACCCCGGAGGGGGCATTTCATGTCCAGTTTAACACACGAGGACACACAGGGTGGTGTGTGTGTGTGTGGTGGTGGGGAGGGACTAGCACAACAGCACACAGAAGATTCCAGGCTTAAATCGCACGGAAACCAGTGCCCATAAATGTTGCCCTCGACTTTCCCTACTGCTCATCCTTGGCACTGTTCACGTTTGGGACTGGATAATTCTTCTTTTTAGGGGGGAGCTCTCTTGTGCATTGTGGCATGATTTGTACTGTCCCTGTCCGCTACCCACTCTGACAGGGGCACCTTGCAAATTACAACAACCGAAAACATCTCCAAGCATTGCCTGATGTCCCCTGGGGGACGAAATCACCCCCCCCCCGTGAGAACCGCTGGTCCCCACTGACTGTTGCGTGCGGTGGTTTGTTTACTTGTTTGGGGCCTGGGTCCTCTCCTGTTGAGCCTGTGCCCATTTTTGAAAAGGCAGAGTGGGTTCAAAATTCAAAAATGCTGCTGAAGGGTGTATATATATTGAACGATCTCCTTTCCTATTCATTTCACCGGCCCCCCATTCCCCTCTGATGAATCCAGTGGTCTTTGAACTCTATTTTCATGAAATCTAGCCCATAGTCCCAGAATATAAAACTAATGATAATGATGGCTAAGACACTAAGTGCCTCACCCACATGAACCCGTTTCATCCTCCTGCAAGCCTGTAAGGTAGGGACGACTGCGAACCCATTTTATAGAGGAGGAAGTAGAGGCACAGAGAGGTTAGGCAACTTGCCCAAGGTCTCACAGCCTGTCAGTGGTGGAGCTGGGCTGAAGGGGGACCCAGCAGAGGATGTCCCCTATCTCTGCCCTCCCACATCTGCTCCTGCCCCTTCCCCCAGAGGATACCTTGGGTCTTCTTTCCTCTCCCTCTCTCCTTCCCAGCCCAAGTGATTCTCAAAGTGTGGTCCCTGGACCAGCAGTATCAGCACCACCTGGGAACTTACTAGGGATGTACCTTCTCAGGCCCCACCCGAAAGAATTCAATAAAGAACTCAAGAGTGGGGCTCAGCAGTCTGGATTTTGACTATCCCTCCAGGTGATTCTGATGCAGCTCAAGTTTGAGAACCATTGCTTGATGCCCGCCCTGGGTCCCCCTGGCGTGGGCAGGCGCCCTCCTCGGGGGCCCAGGCTGACACCCCGGCTCTGGTCTTCCATCATGCAGAAGTTGGACCCTTTCCTTGCTGACCTCCGCCGGGCCGCCTCCTTGCTAAAGGCTTCCATCAACCAGATTGAGAAGAGTGAGCCCCCTGGAGGGGTGCAGGTGAGCCAGGTTCATGGGGTGGGGAAGCCCCTCTGTACCCCAGATTCCGTGGACCAAGGGGCTCAGTGAAGGGGACAGCATGCTGGGCATAACCATCCCCCTTTTTCATTCATTTACTGGACTAATATTTATAGGCCACTCGCTGTGTATCACGCCCTGGGGACCCCAGCCTGGGGCAAAAGGACTAGTCCCTGCCTTTGGAGGGTGTCGTGGGTGCAGTGCTAGAAGCAGTCCTTTAAAAAGCAAACAAAGAAATGGATATGTAGCTACAAAATGTGCCAAAGGCCAAGAAAGATCGAGAACCATAGGGAAAGGGGGGGGGGCTCCGTAAAGAGATGGTATTTAAGCAGACTCCTGAGAATGACAAGGGGCCGGCGATGGGAACAGGAGGGGGATTGTGCCAGGTGGAGGGCAAATATGCGCCAAGGTGCTGAGGGGGGATTGTTCTGGTATGTTCTAGGAGAGCATGGAGGCCGATGTAGAACAGAGCGGTGGGAGCAGGGTAGGAGAGGAACAGAACAACAGGAGGATCTTCTAACCCCACGGAGGCTGGATCAAGGAGTTGGGCTGGGCTGGGACTCTAAGCTGCCAGAGAAGCCTCGGAGAGTTCTGAGCAGCAGGATGAACGCCTTGGTCCTCTGAGATCCTTCCAGCTGCCATATGGAGAACAGAGGGAGCCAGCGAGCTGCCGGGAGACCAGTGAAGAGGCTGGGCTGAGTGTCCCACAGAGATGAGGCGGTTGGACCAGTGAGGTTGCCATGGTGATGAGAGGAAGCATGGCTGGAGGAGATGTTTTAGAGATAGAAAGGATGGACTTTCTGCAGAACCTTGAATACCAAACTGGGGGACTCAGGCACGATCTGGGTGTGGGGAGCCCTGGGAAGGCTGTAGAGCGAGAGTGGGGATTGCGCCTCAGGCCACCTCCCTACACTGACAGGAGGCCTCCAGGTGTCTGAGCAAGTCCAAGGAGCTGATGGAGGCCGTGCTGAGGGACCCAGGCCTGCTGGGCCTCCAGCGGGAAGGGGGAGCCACTCTGGCCAAGCTGCGGCTGGAAGCTGGTAGGCTGGATTCCAACCCCGATGTCAGGTATGAACGGCCAGGGTTTTCCTCACCCACCTTTGTTCCCTGGCCCTGGGGACTTGGCCCCCACCAAGGGGGCCCTAAGGACATCTAGGATGGGGGCATTTGCAGGGCTCATATCCTGGGCTGAGGCTTTGGTAAGGTTCCCGTCCCTTCTTTGCTGCCTCTCCTTCAGCCCCGGCCCTCCTCAGCCCAGGTAGGTGTCCAAAGACAGCCCCTGCTCACTTCTGGTCACCCTCGAGCACTTTCTCTGACTTTCTAAGACACTAGGCTGTGTCCCTTCAAGGTCCATCTTGTTTATTCCCCAGAAGAACCTCGTGAGGGCCGTACCATCCTCATTTGGCCGATGGGAGGCCGAGGCTCGGGGAAATGCTCTAATGGCACGGCCCGCCTTCCCTGGTGGGCTCCTCAGCCCCGCTCAGGGAACCTTAGGTGGCATCAGTGGTGTCAGAGCCACAGAACAACAGACACATATTCCTGGAAAGTACTGGTTTGCTTACATTTCGGGGTGGGGGGTGCAAGTCAGTAATTAAATCCGTCAGTAATTGGAGCTATTTTATCTCCATTAGAACAAACACAATTACAAAGTTTACACAAGCTTCCAAGAATCATTTGTTTATTTAACCAACACCTGAATAGTACTTAGTATGAGCACAGCCCTGTCCTAAGGGCTTTGCAAATATTAACTTGTTTAATTCCCACTAGGAGGAATCTAGCATTACCCCCCTTTTACAAAGGAGGGGCCTGAGGCCCAGAGGGAGGTTGAGTGACTTTCCCAGGATCACACAGCTGACCTGTACCGGGGTCCGGACTTCAACCCAGGCAGCCTGAACCTGTCACCTTGAACTGCAGCCACAGACAGATTCACGCTGATGTGGGGCCTGGTGCTGGGCTGGAGCCATCTCCCTGCCCCTCACACGGCTTGGTGGGGCTCGCACGGTCCTTCCCAGCATGACCCCACCTCCCTGGCTGGTACCCTGGCTCCTCTGTCCTCCGTGGGCCTCTCCAGACTGTTGGCTCCCAGAAGTTCCACCAGGGGGCGCTGTGGTCCCACATGAGCCGCTGAGCCTACTTGTTCTGTGGGGAGGACCCTGCAGCTCCCGGTCCGCCCTCACGCCCGCCCCTTCCTCTCTCTGTCCCTCCAGGCAGGCTGGTATTTTCCAGCCGGAGCACCACCGACCCTGGGCCCTCATCCCTTCCTGGAAGGGCAGCGATCTGTGGGAAGCTGCCGTCCGTTGAGGAGGCCCAGAGCAAGGATAGCAGGCTTTCCTTCCAAAGCATTGTTTTCTTTTTTCCTTCTCAAGTTAAGACCCCATAGGGCAGGAGAGGGTGGGGTAGGATTTGAGGGGTGTTCCTCCCCTCCCCGCAGTGTTACCACGCCTCACTCCGGTTGGTCTGCGTCCCTCACTTATGTCTCACTGGCTTTGTCAATATTTAAAAAGCTGCACACCAGGTTTCAATACAGAATGCCATGCATGAGAGTCTGTTCCTCTCTCTGGACCGCAGTTTTCCCATCTGTAAAATGGAGGCTGGGCTACGAGGGTGTGTTACGCCCACTCACCATCTTTACAATAGAAGTAATAAGCGCTAAGGCACACTGTGTGCTGGGCACTGTGTTAGGAGGTTTGAGTGTGTGAGGGCTGTTTCTCAACCTTCACTGCCCCCGGAACTGTCCAAGAAGCTTTAGAAAGCACTGATGTCCACGGCTTGGGGTGTGTGTGAAGATTTGAACCCAGATCTGTCCAGTCCACTTCATATCCTCCCGGGGAAGGGGAAGGGGTCATTTGCTTTCCTGCTGTGTCCTCTGGTCTTCCCAGTCCCTTGGAAGGCCAAGTCTGAGGTCCAGAGAGGTATAGGGACCTATCAAAGGTCACACAGCAACTCAGCAGCTGGAATCCCCAGGCCAGAACCATGGAATTGGTGGGAGGTTGCAGGCAGGTACTGGTGGGGAGGAACATCTGGGGCCCCTTTTTTCCCCTCTTCTGCCTCCCAGGAGCCATCTGGCTGAAGCTGTCGCCTTGTACGGCCTCGTAGATGAGCGGCTGCATGTCCTAGTCAGTGCATCTAACCATCTCCTGGGGAGGCTGGAGCTCCGGATCCGCCTGGGCCGTCTGGAAGCTGCCATCCTCCAGGTGAAAGGGGAGGCTGGCTTCCCTGCAGAGAAAACCCTGCCCCAGGTCCTGCCCCAGCAGGCACTCTGCTCTGGCGTAAGGACACAAGGCTGGCCATTCTTCAATGCCAGGCGGGCCTCCGGTGACATGACCGTGACATGGCATTCTCTAGGTGCCAGACGTGTGAAGGCATAACCCCACCCCACCCCCACCAAGCCCTACCCCGCCAAGCCCTGGGCCAGAGCCTCTGCACCTACCAGGATTTTCCAACCTATCCTTTGCCAGGGATGTGGGAGGATGCCGGGATTCCTCCCACTCATTGATGAGGATGTGGAGGCTGGGAGACATGACATCACCTGCCTGTGGTCACACACCTGGGGATCCCGGAGCCTGCCCCTGGCATCACTGCTCTGACTGCCGGGGTCTCGAGCCAGTGCACCCCTCCAGGCTGGAGCTGTGGAGCATGCAGACAGCGTGGGCGCTAATCCTGGCTCCAGCCACTGATGATGACCCTAGGCAGGTTATTGCACTGTTCGCTGCCTCAGTTTCCCCATCTGTTCAGTGGGGAATAATGTAAGTGCCTGCTGTGCTGGGCTTTTTGAGGATAAAATGAGTGAATACATACTCTTGAAGGCATCCCAGAATCAGAAGGGGACTTTTGCTCAGGGGTTGGAGAGCCGCTGTCCCTTGCTGATTCCTCATGTCTGCCCCATTTTTCCTCTGAATAAGTTGAGGCCCAGAAAGGGGAAGTGAATTGCCCAGTCGATACACTGAGTACATAGCACCTTACTTCATAGCACCTATGCACCTTACTCCACAGAAGGCAGCTTTTCCTCTGGCACTTTTGTACACCTCTGAGGGTGGGGAGCTCACTACTCTCAAGGCCGCCTCTTCTATGATTGGTGCCAGCAAGTGGTTAGACGAAGCAAAATTTGCTACCCTGTGACTTGGTTCAAACAAGTGTGCATGATGCTGGCCAGGCCAGATGCCCTCTGGGGTCCCCTTCGGGGAGTATTCTCCCCTTTAGGTATTTGTTTTGATTTAATTTAATTTAATGTAATTAATTTAACTTAATTTATTTGAGCAAGAGAGGGAGTTAGCAAAAGAGAAGGATCAAGGGGACAAGCAGAGGAAGAAGGAGAAGTAGACTTTCTGCCTAACAGGGCGCCCAAGGCAGGGCTCAGTCCTGGGGCTATGTGATCATGACCTGAGCCAGGGGTAAATGCTTAACTGACTGAGTCACCCAGGCTCTCTTTCCCTTCAGGTAGCTGAAGAACGTGACATTGCACCCAACCTCCCCAAGCTGTTGCTCCTGCCCAGACCTGGGATGGTGTCAGTCTAGGCCAGTGGGCACAGGTCCAGCCACTGAAAAACTGAGGACAAGAAGATCCTCATCTCCAAGGGAGTTGGGGAACCAGCTAAGAGACATCCCCCAGGTCCCCCACCATGTCCAAACTTCCCTCCCCTGCCCTAGGTCAGCAACTGGATGGAGCAGGAGGGGAGCCGGTGCCTGCAAGCGCTGACCCCCAAAGACAGAAGCTTGGAGACCGTGGAGAAGGCACACATGGAGTTTGAGGACTTCTTTCTCCACGCTGCAGTGCGTTCCTAAGACTGGGAGCAGGACCAGGGCACATGGAGAGGGCAGTGGAGGAGGAGGGCATGGCTGGGGCAAAGGTGTGGAGGTTGGAGAGCACAATGAAACTTCCAGAGATAGTGAGAAGACCAGCTGAGATCACAGAGGGTTCAGCTTAGATGCTATCTCCTCCAGGAAGCCTTCCAGGATCATCACTAGACCAAAAAACCTCTCTCAGAATCCCTGGAAGATTTCATTAAATGCAGATTCCAGAGTCCCACCTGAGACCTATTCAGTCAGACTCGGAGGTCGGGGCAAGGAATTTGTATCCTTGATGTACTGGACCCTAGTTCAGCCCCTTTCAGTTCTCAGGGAGTTCCTAGGCCAGCAAGGACTGGGGGAGACATGTGGGGACATGCAGCAGGAGCCCCAAACCCAGGCCCTGGGTCAGGGAAGTTTTCCAGAAGGAGATAACTCTAAGCAGAGTCCCAGTGAGGCAAGTGGGCTGCTGAGGCAGAGGCCTGGCCCCATTTTACAGATGAGGCAACAGAGGTCTGGCAAGTGTCACCACCCAGCGGCCGGACAGTGGAGGTTCCTGACCTCCAGAGGAGGCCTCGGCTAGGATGGGAACTGAGTGGACCCCTCCTCTCCCCGCTCAGGCCCAGTACCGCCGTGGCCTGGAGCTGTCCAAGCAGGCGGCTGAGCTGGGAGCCACAGCCAGAGGAAGCAGCGCGGCGGGAGGAGCAGAGTTCCCGGAGCTGGCAGCCTTCGCTTCCACCCAGCGGGCCTTCCAGGCGAAGCTGACCCACTTCTACATGGCAGCTGAGCGGCAGCGCACGGACCTGGAGACGCTGCTCCACCTGCACCTCTTCTGCAAGAAGGTGAGCCTGTGGCCGCCTGCCAGGACCCCTCCCCGCCCTCTGCCGCTGCAAGCTGGGGTGGGGACAGCAACCAGCCCCCGTGCAGCCCTGGGCTCTTCCTTCTGTAACCCTGTAGGGTAGGAGGAGAGCATGACCTGCATTTTCTTTCCCCAGGTGGGAAGAGAGCCAGGTGGGAGAGGACAGGTTAACCCCCTAAATCAGTCCTGGCTGATCTCTGACCTCAGCTTGTCCCACTACACCCGGCAGCCTCCTGGCGACCCGAGTGTCAGCTCTCGGAGGACACTCAGAATCACCTGCTTCTCCAACATTGGGATTAGGGGAAGGGTTCCAGGTGTTTTCCAGAATCCAATCGAAGCCATAGACTTCGTCTCCATGGAGAGCTCACTAGGTAGTCAGACCAGGTCAAGAACGTTGATCTTACCCCACCCCCCCGTTGCGGAGCTGGGAAAACAGGATCAGAGAAGGGCTGTCATTTAGCCAACGTCACACAGCAAGCTCATGGCACCATTCTAGTGCCTTTCCCATGCCTCACCTTGCCCTGCACAGATGGTGGGAGCTGGGGGAGGGGAGGCGGTTGGAACAGGTAGGCCCAAAAGGCTACTCTGAGCACCCTCAGAACAGAGGTCTCAGTCTTTGCCAGGAACCCAGAGTTTGGCTAGGAGTGGGGAGGAGAGGGTAGGGCTCCTCTGGGGGATGGGAGTGTGTCAGTGCTGGGGTAGCAGGCAAGAAGAACTCCTTTGCTTTGCGTCCATCATCTCTTCGTAATCCAGTGAAGCAAGGTTGAGTGGTCCCATTCTACAGATGAGCAAACTGAGGCCCCAAGAGGGAAAGGGCTTTGTGTAAGGCCACACAGCTGAGGAAAAGAAGATTTGGAATTTAAACACAGATGGATTCATGATTCTCTCTGTTCTTCTCCAAAGATGCGAGGGCAGGTGGTAATAGATTCCCCTGTTCCAACAGGCGTGATGATGATGATGATGGTGATATGATTATTATGAGATGAGTCCACATTAGTGACTGTGGACTCCATGCCAGACACTCCGACAAGTGCTTCACAAACCTTGCTTGACTTGATCTCATCATCTCTATTTGTTCTTTTTTAATTTAATTTTTTTAAAGTAGGTTCTATGCTTAATGTGGGGTTCGAACTCACACCCCGAGATCAGGTCCCATGGTCTACTGACTGAGCCAGCTAGGTGCCCCTAATCTCACCATATCTTTATGAGGGAGGGGTGCCAACATTGTTTCCACTCTGCAGATGAGTAAATGGAGGCCCAATGACGGAAGTGTCTCTCGTTCCTGTTTCCCCAGTGGGCCAGTGACCAAGCAGGATTTGATTTAAGACCCCCACCCCCACCTCTCCCAAATCCATTTAGTCAAATCTCTCATTTTCTTGGTGGAGAACTAGGCTTAGGAGGACAAGGGAACAGCCCGGGCTACCCCAGATGGGCCAAGAACCCACAGTTCTGGCCCAGGCCCAGTGCCCTCAGACTCACCCCCTCACACAGAGTGTGGGAAGGGCCAGTTGTCAGGCTGGCCCAGTACACAGGAGACAGAAAACACGGGATGCTTTGGAGGGCGGCAAGAGGGACTCTGGTCAAGTCCCGCCTGGGGCAAAGGGAGGACAGGCCACTCTCTGTCTCTGTGGGGCCGCTGGATGTGGATGTGGTCAGTGGCACCAAAGGGACCTCCTCCCAGCTGACAGGAGAGAGCCAAGCAGTGGCCGCATCTGAGGTTCAGAGTCAGGGACAGCTTCTGCCCGCACAGGCCGTGTGACCTCAGTGAGGTCTCTACTGCTCTGGGTCTCAGCTCCTTGTCAGGAATAACAATCATAACAGGGATCGTAACCAATGCTTCTATAGTTCCTGTTACGTGGTGGCCTTGCTTATCATTCACGTGTCATCTTATTGTCACACCCACCTTTGGAGGCAGGTGCTATGATTATGCCCATTTTATGCATGAGGAAACACAGAGAAGTCAAACAACTCCTCCAGGGTCACACAGGGGGAAGTGGCAGAGCTGAGATTCCAACCCAGGTCCCCGGGCTCTGGGGCCAGCCTCGCTGGGTAGTGAGAGGAGGAAATGAAATGTAAGTAACCCTCCCCTCCCCCGCCCCCGGGGCTGTATTCTAATTTGGTGTTGTTATTATCGACACCGATAGGATCATCATTAGTAGCAGTAGGAGTGGTGGTAATGCCTCACGGGTTGAGGGCATCTGGCAGCTTCTCTCACTTGCTTACTAATTTCAGCCCAGATCAGCCCCGTAGAGCAGACTCACGGCGACTCTGTGCCTTCTCACTCGCTCTTCCTCGAGACCTGCTGGTTTCTTGTCTTCAGCGCTCAGCTCACATGTCCCCCACCTCCCGCCTGGCTGTCTGCCCCCCTCCCCCGCCCATCTCTCTGGTCACCCTGTTTGTCTCATTTCAAGGTGCTCACTGTGATCTGGAATGATCCTGTGGCTTCATCACCCCCCAGGGAGGTGAGCCCCGGGACTGTGCCCTCATCCTTCCCAGGTGCCTGGGACGGGGCAGGTCCCCATAGAGGTCAAGCGGCCAGAGGGAGAGTGAGGAGTGAGGCAGAGGAAGGAAGACTGGGGGGGAGGGGGGCGTGTGGCAAGATAGAGCTCCCCCCACACACCCCCCGCCCCAGGCCTGGAAATCCTACGGGAGGTGGGAGCCTGACTTGGAATCCCACCATGGCCATCTCGCTGTTTGACCCATGCTCCTCTCTGGGCCTGAATCCTGATCCACACCCCCAAAGGGTTGGTAAGATGATGGCAAAGGTGCTGCCCATCCCTGCCCAGCCCAGCCTGGAAGATGGAGCCCCAGCCAGGCGGACAGACAGACAAGACAGCCCTGGGCTGGGCCCAGCCCCAGGCTGAGAGCGTGCATCCGGCAGCTTTGGCACTAAATAATAATAAAACAATTGTGCCACTAACAGAGAGTTATGGAGCCCTTTCCCAGCCATGAGCTCCGTGTGCTGCCGCGAATATGAAGCCATTTATCTAAAGACAAGTTCCCTTAATCCGCGGAAAGATGGTTTCCTTGGAGAAAACGGTTCTCCAATCCCCACAGCTAACAGCTCGCTGTCGGCTTCTAAATTAATGGAGAGAAAGATTATGTTTTTCACGAGCTGCTGGGAACGTGTTGGCTCCTTTGCAGCCTGCAGACATTTTGTGGGTGAAGTAGGGACAGTAGAATCCCAAAATGAGGCAGAAGCCCAGCGGAATGGACACCCCCACCCTGGGCCTGGGTCAGCTGGTGGTCTCGCTGGTGAGTGTGTGGGCACTGCCCTCGCTGGAACAGTTTCCCTCGTGCAAGGACGGGCTTGAGAGAGAAATCTGTGGAAAGCTGGACGCATCTGAGTTCAAGTCCCAGCTCCCTCCTGATTTGCCGCGTGACCTGGGGCAAGTGATTTCATGTGTCTGAGCGTTGGTTTCCCCCTCTGTGAAATGGGCTGCTGGTACTATTCAGTGCCATCATACATGAGCTACCCAGAGCTTGGCAAACAGTCGGTGCTCAATAAATGAGATGCCTCCCTCCGTGCCACTCAGAATGGGTGAAGACAGTGTTTCCACCATCCGAGAACCCGAATGATCTGCTAGTACCACTTCCCCTTCTTGAGAAGGAAAGGCAGAGCCCCAGCAAGGGGTGAGTCTTTGTGGGCCCCCGAGGGGAGGAGACCATGCCTGAGGCTCCAAAGGGGGCTGAGGCCCGTTAGCTGATGGCAGGTGTGTTTACCTCAGGGAAGAGAGGGGACCCGTTGTCTTCGCTGGCAGCAGAGACATTCAGGGCCACGCACAGGAAACCAGGGCATTGACTGGGCGCTTCTTATGACTTCATCCCAACCGTACTTCCTCTCTGCTTGGAGACGGGCCTCCCTATCCTATGTCCTGCTCCTAGACTGAACCCCAACTTCCTCTCTTGTCGCCCCCAGATGACCTGGTTTCACACAGACTGCCAGGACCTGATGAGGCAGCTCAGGCTGTGCAAGGCCCAGAGGGCCAGCCCCGGGGACCAGCGCCGCCTCGACCGCTACCGGCAGCGCCTGGCCTTGGAGTTCCCCGCAGAGAAGCTCACGGCCATGGGGCTGCAGGTGGCCTCCCTGAGCCAGGAGGGCCTGGGCCAGGACCTGTGGGAGGAGGCCCGGGTGAGGCACGAGGAGATCCAGACCCTTCTGAAGAAGGCCCTGGCCCACTGCCCATGCCCAGAGGGGCCCAAGGCCCACTCAGCACCCCCGGAAGTCAGAAGGGCAGCTCCCAAGGGCCAGGGTCCGAATGGAGATGTTGCTTCCAGAGGAAGGTGGGGCCTGCCCCCTTCGGACTTACCGGGCCTGGACCATTTACCAAATCCCTGCTGGCCTCGGGCCCACAGAGAGGGACAGAACAGAAATGTGAAGGTGGGCTTTCTGCCCCAGGAAGCTGGTCGGGCCGTAGAGGCTAAAGAAGGCAAAGGCCCCCAGGAGCCCTTTTGGTTTCCAGCCCCTGAGCCCTTCTTTGACCCCCTCTTCTCCCAGCAGCGACTCCTCAGGCAGAGCAAGACCCCCCACCCTACTGGGGGCAGCTTCTCCTCGGAGGGGACAGACTCACAGACGTCTCTGGAGGACTCACCCCAGACGAGTCCCCCTGCCTCCCTCTAGCTAGGACCTCCACCAATGGCACCGGGCCTCGAGGGTGGCTGGGGAGGGGCCCAGCGACAGGAGGGAGCCCCAGCTGGGGCTCGTGAGCACTCACTGTGTGTTTGACCCACGCTGGGAGAGGGGAAGAAGCTGAACCTGTTCCCCTGCCCCAGAAACTTCTAGAAAGACGTGACTCACCATCAGAATAGTGAGAATGGAGAGCAAAGCAGGACATGGTGGCGCCCAGGACCGACTCCACAACCCCCGGGGCCCGTGGTGGAAAGAGCTGTTGGTACAGACCCTTTCAGAGGTCTTAGTCTCAGGCAAGCCAGACACCCACCGGGAGTGCAGGGGTGCATAAGCTGCCCCTGGGGGCCCACGGGACCCCGTTGCCAGAAGTGGGGGGGATTCGGGCTCCGCTTCTGATCCAGGACGGGGATCCCGGTGGCTTTTTATTTGGCTGTGATTTCAGGAACCAGTGGTGGAGGAGAAGGGAGGTGAGTGGGAGGAATAAAGGGTGTGTGGTCAAGTGAATCCCGTGCTGGCTGATGATGGTTTCTTCTCTGGGCCGGCCTGGGGCAAAGGGAATCCCAGAAAGAGGAAGGGCAGGGAAAGCTCGCTCTCTCGCTGGCTCTCGCTCTCAAGGGCTCCTCCCACGGACAAGGCCATCCTCTCACCCTCCAGGGTTCCTGGTCTGGTCCTCTCTCTGGGTGCTCCAGAGAAAACCCTCTCCCCCTCTGATGTTCTGTCTTCTCTCCCCCCGCACCCATTTCAGACTCTATGAATTCCACAACCCCCACCCCAGGTCCCCACCCCACTCGCCCTGCTTTAGGCAACGCTTCTGGTGCCCAGTGTCTTAGCCTCGTGCTGGTGGTTGGGGTGGGTGAGAGCGGGGAGACCACATCTCGATCCAGCAGGGGGATGGGCCCCTCTGATCTCACGGCGAAGCGGGGGAGTGAAGTTCTTGTCCCACGGAGTTGAAGAATGAATTTTGGGGACAAAGGAGAGTGAGTAATGAGGTGGAGTTTTACTAAACAAGAACACAGACAAAGGAATCTCGGGGGTGAGAGGGGTCCTGACAGGGAGGCCGATGTGGGTCCCCATTGACACTCTTTTATTTAGGACTGATCGGGGCCCTGTGGCCTTATCATTCTTGTGCTGTCTTGGTTTGAGTAAGGACCAGTGATAACATCTTGAATAGCCTCCTTCTTCTTTGGGGTCAAGTTATTCTTTGCTGGTCACAATGTGACTGTCATAAAAAGATTCCCCACCTCTGACGCCTAGGGCAGGGTCGTCTGCTTTGTTCCTTTATTTCTGGTTTTGTTAGGCCTCAGCATTTCTGGAATTTCTGTGAGCCTAATCATGTAGCTCCTTACCTATCTCTCTTTACCTAGCCCTGCCGGTTGCTTCTCGAGTATCTAAAGATTCTATTTATTTATTTGACACACACAGAGAGAGGTCACAAGTAGGCAGAGAGGCAGGCAGAGAGAGAGAGAGAGAAGCAGGCTCCCTGCTGAACAGAGAGCCCAGTACGGGGCTTGATCCCAGGACCCTGAGATCATGACCTGAGCCGAAAGCAGGGCTTAACCCACTGAGCCACCCAGGCACCCCTCTTCTTGAGTATCTAGAAGACTGCCAGGCTTTCACATCACCCTGAGTAACCCTGGCTAGCACCTCCACTGAAGGTCATTTTGCTGGGAAAGGGTGAACCCCCCCCATCTCCATCTAGAATGCATTAACAAGGTGGCCTCTGGGGGCCTGGCCCTGGAATTTTCCTGACTCTGGGCAGAGGGTGGGTACTCAGCTCAGCTCTGGAAAGAGAGGGAGGCGGGACTGGAGCATGCCTAGGGGGACTAGGCGAGTGTTTCTTTGGAGACGGCTCAGCAAAGAAAGTAACACAAACCTCAATGCCCAAGATGGCTTCAGCAATCTTCTAGGACTCCAGATTTTTTTCACATGTGCTCTGTGGCCTGTCTGCCTCAGAGCCTTGAGCAGAGCTGATCAAAGGCAGCTTCCTAGGGGGTCCCACCCAGATAATTAAAATCAGGGCCTGGGAGCCAAGGCAGGGCTAGAATCTGCCTTTGTAATCAAGAGCTCAGGTGTTTCTCCTGTGACAAGGCGAGGTGGGGTATGGTGGGACAACGCTTGGAGCTGGGGTCCGAGCGGGGCTGGCCCCCCCAGCCCAGGCCAGCTTTCATTCTTACGTTCCACTCTCCTGCCTTCCATCCACACTGGCCAGAGGATGCAGGAGGCAGTTGCTGAGCCCACCTCCATCCATGCCTGTCGCCTCAGAGGGAGGCTGAAGGCTCTTGAAATGCTGTTGCTATAGCAACAGCATCCAACCAGTGGGGACCACAGGCAGGGAGCCAGGGCACCTGGGGTGCAAGGATGGAAACTAACTTTGGAGAGAGGAGAATACAGATGCTGCAAGGGAAAGGGGGGATGGGGAAGGGGATGGATGGTTCCAGAATCCTTACAAGGGAGGGCTCCCCAAAGCCATCTTGTGCATCCCTCTGTCTCTAAAAAGAGCCAACCCCCAACACCCCGTCTACATCCAGCAGTGCATGGTGGGGAGAGGGGATGCAGAAATGAAATCTAATGATGAATAATGACATATACAAATAATAAATAATAATAGTAATAGCTAACATTTCGTCTGCAATTTCTTTGTGCCTACCTCGGGACTAAGCACAGTAGACGCTTTCCAGGGCTCCCTGGATCCTTCACAACAGTCCTGTGAGGCCAATACCAAGTTCGGTCCATCTTAATGAGGAGGAAACAGACATTTGAAGTGCCACACGGCAAGTGGCAGAGTCAGGACGTGGGGCCACGCTGACATTTTGGACTCATCTTGGGACAGTTTGGGCGGATTGCTGCTTCTGCACCGGCCACACGCTTTGTCCCCTCAGAAATCGTGCTGAGCCTGGCCGCTGCTGTGTACCCCAGCCGCCTCTGCTGGGCTGGTCTTGGTCCTCTGGGCGAGGCACCTCCGGTCTCCCGTAGCCCGCGAGCCAGTGTGGCAAAGTGGTCAGTCGCATGGCTCAGGAGCTGGACAGACCAAATTTCCGCCCGGGCTCTGTGCCTCAAGACCTGTGCATCCTTGGCCAAGTGATGCTACCTTTCTGTGCCTTGGTTTCCTTCCCCATACAATGAGGATAATCAGATCTCAAAGCCTCGCTGTCAGTGCTAAATGAGTTCTGATGTGGAAAGTGGTGGGAAAGGTGCCTGGAGCATACTAAGTGCTTGAGGAGTGGTATCTAGCATCAGCATTGTACTCTGGCACCACCCCGGCCAGCCCATGCTTTCACTATCCAGCCGATCAAGGAAGAAATTTCTCCAGAGGCCACCAAGAGATTCCAAAAGAACGTTCTGCTCTTTGAATTGTGTGGACTTCTTAATTAGTTTTTGATTGACTTCTGCCCTAACCTGCCCATGGTGGGGTTGTGGCATGTGGTCTCCCCCAGGAGACGCCCCACAAGTGACCACAGAGCTATGTGTCAGCGAAGCCTCAGCCCCTCAGAGGCCGCTCTGGGGAGTGGAGGTTCAGGGTCCCTCCGTGCTGGTGGAAAGTCTGCCAGTGACATGACTGCGTCTAGCTCACCATGATGGGAGCTCCTTTCTTGTGCTTGAGGGGTTGGTGGGCACAAGGTGGTGGAAGGGGCAAGGCCCGAGAGGCAGGGACCTCCAGCGGCATTTACCCGCTGCTGCTGACTGCCCACATGACGCTGGGCAGGTTGCTTCCCCTCTGGCTTATCTGTCCAATCAGGTCACTAAATGAATAAGGAATTTTCTCATCTTTAGAGTCAGAGAGCCCTGCCTTTGAAGCTAAGCTTAACAGCCTAAGGACTCTGAGCAGAGGGCCACCTCTCAGTTTTTCCACCTGCACAATGGGTTTATCAAGGCTCCCGGGCCAGAGTGATAAGATCTCTGCATCCCCGAACTCCATACCAGACCTCTTTCCCTCTCCAGAGGGGTGACTGTCTGGTCAGGGAGCAAAGCCTTAGAAACCCACTGGGCGGTGGCTTGGTGCAGAGGTAAGACTGAGCCGAAATAGAAGTTAAGGCACTCGACAGTTTACAAGGTACTTTTTTATCCATCCGTTCTCTTACAATCCTGAGGGCACAAAAGTCATACTTTGGGATGTCCCCATGTTACAAATGAGAAGACTGAATAAAGACGGGCGAGAGGAGGTGCCCTAACCAAGGTCAGATGACAAGGAAAGGGGTCACAGGACAAAGAGGGGAAAGCTCAGGATCTGGACCCTGGTCTGATTAATGGCAAATTTGGGAGCGCAGATAAGCCTCCAACTTGTCGGCCACTCTGATGTGGGCACCCCCCCCCCACCCTCCTGCCCTCGAGTTAGCCTGCCAGACCCGGACAGGGTGGCTGGTCGGAGTCAGGGCACAGGCTGCCCTCATAAAACAGGGACATTGTGTCCTCTGGGGACTGTGTACTGGCCTCCAGCCTGGAATAAATCCATCAGCCTCAAAACCCCACCCTAACAACCTTCCACCTAAAGAACCGGCTTTCTGAGGCTGGAGCCAGTGGGGCCTCTGGAAATAAGTGCTCTGGGTAGGCAACAGGACTCCCGAAGTCCCATCACCTTCTGTTCGGAGCGTGATGAGGGACCCTGGGTGAACCCCTGCACTCCTCAGGCCTCACTTGCTCCATCTGTGAAATGGGATGGGACCAGCAGCTGATGGTAAGCTGGTGTCGTCTCACATGTGGAACTCCCGCTCTGCCCTCCCAATTCCACCGCCCTCTCTGTGCACTGAGCACCTCTCCAGGTGCTCAGGCTGGAAACCCGCCAGTTGTCCTTGAACTTCCCCATAGCCTGGAAATCCACCTGCCCATCTCTCTCTAACCTTCATTTCTCTCTCCCTCCACACTCCCTATCTTCATTCCAGCTTCCATCCTCTCTCCCCTGGATCCCCTGGACAGCTGTCCTGTGTCTCCTCCACGGTCTCCCTGCAGCCACTCGGGCCCCTTTCATGTGTCTTTCACGCAGAACCTAGAGGCACTTTAACAAAATGTCAGATAAGGTCCAGCCATGGTTCACACCACCCAGTGACCCCTCCGTGGCTCTCCAGATAAAGACCCACCCCTCGCCGTGATGCACAAAGCTCTGTGTGGTCAGGCCTCTGCCTACGGCTTTAGCCTCACCATCCCCCCCAATCTCCGCATTCTCTCTGAGTTCTGGCAACACTGCAATTTCAGTTCCTCCACCATTCCAAACTCTTTCTAAGGTCAAGTTCCCTTAAAAGCAGACCTGGAGATGAGGGTCAGGTGCAGGTGAGTTGTTGAAAGGCAATCAGGACAGAAAGGGAAGGAGGCCAAGACGCAGTTGTAGACCAAGTGTCAGCCTCTGCCTGGTGACACGGGGACCCCGCAGGGCATTTTATACTGCCAAGGCCTACGGGGCTCTCTGCAAAAGGGTGCTGCTCGAAGCAGGGCCCAGGAGCCCGAGGGCAGTCTTTGGAAGTCTTTGCAGGTGCAGTCCCATGAGGATAATATTGAGTATAAAGAATACGTAGGAAGCGCTCACAACTAAATAGTAATAATAATAATAATAAAATAATTTTTAAATGGGCAAAAGATCTGAATAAGCATTTCTCCAAAGAAGATACACAAAAATGCCAATAAACAGACGAAAAGATGCTCAACGTCATTAGCCATCAGGAAAATGCAAATCCAAACAATAGTGAGGGACCACCTCACGTCCACTAGGAGGGATAGAATCAAAAAGTCAAATAAAGCAAGTGTTGGCGAGGATGTAGAGAAATTAGAAGCCTCATACACTGCTGGTGGGAGCGTAAAATGGCACAGCTACTTTAGAAAACAGTTTGCCAGGTCCTTAAATGGTTGAACATGAAGATACCATATGACCCAGCAATTCCATTGTGAGGAAGATAGCCAAGGGAAATGAAAACCTGGGTCCATGCAAAAATTAGTACATGAATATTTAGAATTAATTATTAATAATAACCAAAAGGTAGAAGCAACCCAAATATTGATCAACAAATGAATGGATAAACAAAATGTGGTGTATTCAAACAATGGGACATTAGTTAGCTGTAAAAAAATGAATGAAGTCACTTCCTAACTTATCCTATGAAGCCAACACTGTTCTATTACCAGAACCAGATAAAGACATCCCAAGTGGGGCGCCTGGGTGGTTCAGTCATTAAGCATCTGCCTTAGGCTCAGGACATGATCCCAGAGCCCTGGGATCGAGCCCTGCATCAGGCGAGCTCCCTCCTTGGCAGGAAGCCTGCTTCTTCCTCTCTCACTCCCCCAGCTTGTGTTCCCGCTCTTGCTGTCTCTTTCTCTGTCAAATAAACAAATAAATCTTTAAAAAAAAAAAAAAAAGACATCCCAAGAAAAGAAAATTACAGACCAATCTACCTTATGAATATACATAAAAAATCCTCAACAAAATACTAGCAAACCAAACAATATATTAAAAAAGATTATACAGCATGACCAATTGAGATTCACTTCAGGAATGCAAGGGTAGTTAAGCATAAGAAATAAATCAATGAAATATATCATATTAATAGAATGAAAGTTAAAAACCCACATAACCATTCTGATGCAGAAAGGCATTTGACAAAATCAAACACCTTTTCATGATAAAAGATAGTCATAAAACCAGGCAGAGAGAGGAAATTACTCAACTTGCTAAATGGCATTTATGAAAAACCCACAACATTAAACTCAACGGTACAAAAGTGAAAGCTTTCCCCCGAAGATTAGGAAAAAGACAAGGATGCCTGCTTTCACCAGCGCTATTCAACATTGTACTGGAGGTTCTAGCCAGAGCAATTAGACAAGAAAAAGAAATAAAAGGGATCCAAATTGGAAAGGAAGTAAAATGGCCTCTATTCACAGATGACATAACCCTGTATACAGAAAATTCCAACTAACCCAAAAGAAAACTACTAGAGCTAACATTTGCAGGATATAAGATCAACACACAAAAATCAGCTGTGTTTTTATATATCAGCAACGGATAATCTGAACAGAAAATTAGGGTACCTACGTGACTTACCTGGTTAAGCAGCCAGCTCTTGATTTTGGCTCAGGTCGTGATCTCAGGGTCCTGGGATTGAGCCCCGCATCAGACTCTGCGCTCAGTGGGGAGTCTGCTTCAGGATTATCTCTCTCCACCTTATCTCTTCTCCCTCCTTCCTCCCCACCCCGACTCTCCCTCTCTCTGAAATAAATAAATAAATCTTAAAAAAAAAAAAGAAAAGAAATCAATTCCATGTACAATAGCATCTAAAAGTATAAAAGCTAAGGATAAATTTAACCAAGGAAGTGAAAGACTTATACATTGCAAACTTTAAAACACTGCTGAAAAAATTATAGAAGACCTAAAAACATGGAAAGACATCTCAGGTACATAGACAGGAAGATTTAACATTGTTAAAATGTCAACGCTACCCAAAGCAATCGACAGATTCAATGTAATCGGTATCAAAATTCCAACAGCCTTTTTTTTTTTTTTTGCAAAAATGGAAAAACTGATCCTCAAATTCAGGTTGAATTCTAAGCAGCCCCAAATAGCCAAAACAACTTGGGAAAAAAAAAAAAAAAGAGGACAAAGATGGAGAACCCACAGTTCCCAATTTCAAAACTTACTACAAACCTACAGTAATCAAAACAATATGGCATTGCCATAAAGACAGACATCCAGACAGATGGAATAAAATTGAGAGTCCAGAAATAAGTCCATATATCTACGGGCAATTGGTTTTCAACAAGGGTGCCAAGTCCATTCAGCAAGCAGTACTGGGACAACTAGATTTCTGCATGTCAGAGAAGGAAGTTGGACCTCTACTTCACACCATATAAAAATGAACTGGAAGTGGATCAATGACCCAGAAGTAAGAGCCAAAACTATTAAACTCTTAAAAGAGAACTTAGGAGTAAATCCTCATGAGCTTGGATTTCACCATGGATTTTTAGATATGATGCTCAAATATGAGCAACCAAAGTAAAAATTGGTAGGTTTGACTTTATCTGGATGAAAACTTTTGTACATCAAAGGACATTATTAGGAAAGTGAAAAAAGCCAACATACAGAATGGGAGAAAATATTTGCAAATCATATATATATATTAAGGGTTTAATATCTAACATATGTGAAGGACTACAGGGGCGTTTGGGCAGCTCAGTTGGTTAAGCGATCAACTCTTGATTTTCGCTCAGGTCATGATCTCAGGGTCATGAGCTCAAGCCTCATGTCGGACTTTGTGTTGGGCATGGAACCTGCCTAAGAGTCTCTCTCTCCCTCTGCCCTCCCACCCCTGGCTCTTGCATACACATTCTCTCTCTAAAAAAAAAAAAAAAAAAAAATAAAAAAAAAAAAATATATATATATATATATATATATATATATATATATATAAAATAAAATCTATGAAGAACTACAAGAACAACAAAAGATAAACAACCCAATTTTAAAATGGGTAAAGAAATTAAACAGACATGTCTCCAAAGATATACAAATGGCCAGCGAACATGTGAAAAGATGCTCAACATAATTAGTCATTAGGGAAATGCAAATCAAAAACAGTAAAATATCATCTCATGCCTATTAGGACGACTCTCATCCAAAAAGCAGAAAATCACAAATGTTGGTAAAGGCATAGTGAAATTGACGCCCTTGTGTTGCTGACGGGAATGTAAAATGATGCAGCTACTGTGGAAAAGTTCGAGCATTCCTCTAAAGGCTCAACATAAAATGACCCAGCAATTCCACTCCTTGGTGTACACCCCAAAGAAATGAAAATAGGGACCCAGCCAGGTACTTGTATACCAATGCCCACGGCAGCATCATTCACAAGTGGAAACAATCAAAGTGTCCACCAACAGATAAATGGAGAAACATAGTATGTCCATAAGACGGAAAATTATCCATCCATAAAAGGAATGAAGCTCTGATGTCTGCTATGACATGGATGATCCTTGAGAACAGTATGTTAAGTGAAATAAGCCAGACAAACAGGACCAATATTGTATGATTCTGTTCTACAAAATATCTAGCATAAGCAAATTCATAAAAACATAAGGTATGTTAGAAGTTATGGGGCCTGGGGCACATGGGTGGCTCAGGTGGTCGAACATCTGACTCTGGATAACAGCTCAGGTCTTGATCTCAGGGTTCTGAGTTCAAGCCCCACGTTGGGCTCTGTGCTGGGCATGGAGTCTACTCTGGAAAAAATAAATAAATAAATAAATTTCCCAGGGTCTGGAAGGAAGAGGGAATGGGGAATTATTTTTTAATGCATACAGAGTTTCTGTTCGTGAGGATGCAAACGGAGATAGTGGTGATGACTGCACCTTGTGAATGGAATTAAAGCCACTGAATTGTACACTTGAAAATAGTTAAAATGGCAATTTTTATGTTATATACCTTTTATCACGATAAAAAATTTCTAAAGGGAAAAGAACTGATCCATGCTACACGGGGATGAAGCTTCAGGTTAAGGAAAAGAAGGCAGTCAGGAGAAATTATATGTTACATGACTCCATTTATATGAAATGTCCAGAACAGGCAAATCAGTAGAGACAGAAAGTAATTTAGTGGTTGCTTAGGGCTGAACATGTGGGGTGGGAGGGTATGAATCCTTGAGGAGGAAAAGGTTCCTTTCGGAGGTCATGAAGATGTTCCGAAATTGACTATGTATATCTGTGAGTACAATAAAGAACTATTGGATTGTACACTTTGGGTGAATTGTATGGTATATGAATTATACCTCAATAAAGCTTTTCTTTTCTTTTTTTTTTTTTTTAAGTCACAGAAGGGATGCAAAGAGACAAAAAGCGATCATAGGGAATGGGAATGGAGGTATAGTGTTGACAATGTCTGCTTAGAAGTTCTTCCTTGTGTCAGGGCCTGGAATGTTCTTCTCCTTCTTTTTCAATTGGTTAAGTCCTTATGCTTCAGATATCAGCCATAGGGTGGGCCTTTCCTGGCCACTGAGGACAAGTCTTAAAACCAGGCACTTCTCTATCACAGACTATCTCAATTGCCGTTTTGTAATATTTTATTAATGCTCATATCCCTTTCTAAACTGTGAGTTTCAGGATAGCAGGAACTGAAAGTCTCTGTTCAACATATCCTCGGCGCAGGGAAGGAACTCCACAAGATTTGTTAGATGAATGAATGAATGAATGAATGAATGCCAACTTTGATCAATTAGTAGGGACTGCCTAGAGCACACCGCTGACTCAGTAAGAAGAATTCAACGGTTGATTAACGATGTCTGCCACGGAGGCTGGCGCCGATAAAAGTAATAGCTGTACCCCACATTTTCGGTCCCGGAACTAGGTACGGCCACACCTCAGGGTCCGCTGTCAGAGGGCGCTCTAGAAACAGTCTGGTCTCTCCCCCAGCTCCAGGGGAGGTGGGGGGCAAGGAGGGAGTGCAGTTGTCATCCCAGCTGGCCTTGATAATCAATCACACAGCCATGCGGTGCCCGTTAGGATTTGTCACCAAGCCACATCCAGGTGCGCCAGGCAAGAGCAGGCAGGCTCATTTGCATCTCATCTGCATGGAAATTTGCATACGCCTCCGCAGCCCTGTCTCCTTGCAATTTTCAAGTTAAAATGTCATTATCGCTCCTGTGAAGCCTGTTATTTCTTGATTTCATTCTCCCTGCTCCTCTACCCACATTCCGCCCCCACCCTCCAACGCACACACCCCAGACACTCAAGCCTGGGTTGGGAGGAACCGGCTTTGAGCTTTGGTTCTGTTGCTGATTCACTGGTGACTTCCCTTTCTGGGCCACGTCAGGGCCACTGAGCCCAGACGCAGGAATGCGGCTGAAGCAGCCACCTCTCAACCAGCCACAGCCAGGCTGATGCAAACTCGGCCCCTCCGTGTCCTCCACACAAAGCCTCTGCTGCCCCAGCTCTACGCCTTCTGCCCAGGCTGTGTACTCCTCCTGCAAAAGCCTTCTTCCTCTTCCGAGAGCAGAAATCCAACCTGCTAATCCTGGGGCCTGGGCTGCTGAAGCCAGTTGGATGAGGAGTAGACATGTGACCCAAGCTCACCAGTGAGCCTTTCCCCAGGACTTGAATTTGGGAATCCGAGATGCTGGGCAGGTTCTGAATCGAGCGTGTTGTATAACTTGAAAGGCAGCAGGCCGCTGAGTCACGTGTCCCTAGAAGGCAGGAAAGTAGTCCTCGGTGGGGGTGACTACAACTGAGGGGCCCAGAGCCAGCTCTGAGAGGCCCAGAGGCGGCGAGGGCCCTAGGCCCAGGTCCAGTCACCAGCCCTCCTCCGAGGCCAGGCTGCTCACCTGCTTCCCGCTTTCACCCCGCTGTGCGAGCCCAGACTCTTTCTCTTGAGCTCCATTCCAGCTGGCTCTAGGGCCTTGTGTTGCTTGCAACCGGGACAAAACATTAGGCTGATGAAATGCGAGCCCAAGGACCCCAAAAGGAACTTTTGGGGGAAAAGACTCTGATACTTGACATCTCTAATACGGCATGGAAGTTGTCATGAAGAGAAAAAGCAGAACTTCAGTGAACTATCTTTTTGGGTGCTCCTATGGGGACAAACGGACATCAGAAGCTCTTTAGAAACAGGACCTATGGCCTTAATCTTCCAAAGAATCTGGACTGCGACCCTGCCCAGGGGCCACCTCCTCCAGGAAGCCCACTGTGATGCCCACATCGAAGTCAGAAAGGCCCTCCTACATCTCCGAATTCCACAGCTCTGGGTCTGTCCTTCAAGCCTTCATTCCCACAGGACTGTGCATAGGGCAGGGCCCTATCGGAGACCTTGAGATCCACTCCTTTCAGTTCCTGGCCTCATTAGTTAATAACAATAAAATTCATATAATACAACAATGGCCTCTTACTTTCTGAGCATGTAATCTATGCCAAAATTGTTATGGATGATTTACCTGCATGTTATCTGAGTTCATCTTCACAACAGTCCTTTGGGGGTGGGTTGATCTTACGGATGAGAAAACCCAGGGTCAGAGAGGTTAGGTAAAAGGCCTGAGCTCACACAGCCCTCAAGAAGTCGAACCAGGATGTGAATCCAGACAGTCTTATTTCAGAGGGTGTGCTCTAAAGCTCTGCACGCAGATTTGAACTCCCCATCCCCAGGCACGCTGTATGACTTGAGGTGTTCTCAAAAATATCTTCCTATGAACTCTTTCGCCCCAGTTTGTGGCCTGTGCTTCTGTGTCAGACTTAATACTTTAATTAAGTCTTAGACAGTCTAGGTTAATGCCTCCTTTCCCCACATAATTATTAATAGCTCCCCAAAGTGTTCTGGTTTGGATAGTAAATTACATGATCACCCCACCCATCTGGTGCCTTTCCTCGGAGGACAATGCTATCCCAGGAGTGGGGGAGGGGAGGGGCAGGCCTGGTGGCTGCCTCACTGCCCAGGAACAGGGCTGTGGTAGGAAGGCTGAAGCCAGAGCAGCCTCCGGGGCTGTGGGGATGTGGAGATGAGTCATGGGAACTATCTGATCAGTTGAAGTCTGCAGGGAAGGAGCTGGGGGCTCCTCTGTTCTTCTATCATTCCTAGGCATCCTACTCACGCTGGGGAAGGAGCCACGTGGGCAGGATGTCGCAAAGATCCGGCTGCAGCTTCTGCTCCCTCCCCTGCCACCCTCAACTATCCAGAAGAGGGGTGCCCTGATTTTCTCTCTGGGCCTCAGTTTGCCTATCTGTTAAAATGGGGACAATTATCCTGGCTCGAATTGCCAAGAGGTCGAGATAGGATGGCCGGGAGTGGGATGCCTGGAGGGGCCACCTGGTTCCACACCACCTCCTCCCCCAGGAACTCCTGTTAACATAGCCTCAT
This sequence comes from Mustela nigripes, assembly GCF_022355385.1. Classification (NCBI taxonomy): domain Eukaryota; kingdom Metazoa; phylum Chordata; class Mammalia; order Carnivora; family Mustelidae; genus Mustela; species Mustela nigripes. Next base: position 119,825,666 of record NC_081563.1, on the reverse strand, counting down.
CTAGCTGGGGGTGTTGGCGGTTCTAGTTGCCTATGACCCCGGGGCAGGAAGTGCCAAAGTGTCTGAGCAAGGGCCTGGACTACGCCCGAGTGCCCAGCAAGGTCAGAGCGGGCCACTTCCCTCTCTCTGAGGGCGTGGGTGCTGGGCTCAGGGGCTCACCCGTCTCAACCATCTCTTTCCTGTGTCAGTCACATTGCCTCCTCTAGAAGACGGGAGTGTCAGGAAGAACCCCTAACCCTCCGGCACTGTCGTGGGATTGGGTAATGAGGGGCATGTAGCGCTCCACCTGGGAGTTCCATGAATGGGAGTTCACGTTATTATTAATAATCATATCCATTTATAAGAGATTCTGAGCCCTAAGAGGCCTCGGCTGGGCCACCTCAGTGGAAGGACACAGAGCCCGGGTTCAAGTCTCAGCTCTGTTGCTGATGTACGGGGAGCCCTTCCCCTTCTCTGAGCCCCCCAGATGCTTCTCCCAATGCTGGAGGGAGGATCAGACCCCAGAAGACTAGAAGGTGGGAATCTACTGGATCTGATTCCAGGGAGCTGTTGTTTATCTAACTGGGGGCTGGCCTGACTCTCACGTCTTTCCCCAGAATCTCAGGGACCCAGATTTCCGTGATCCTTTCCCCCTCTGAAGGCAGCTCAGAACCACGTGACCTTGCCTTGCTCCGGGTCCTATTCAGAGGCCCTATTTTGACCAATCGCTGTCTGAGAGTCTCTGCTCTCCAGGCCAGGCCAGGAGCCCCGCTCCCCGCTCCCCGCTCCAGCCCTCAACTCAGAATTGTGTCCTCTGGCTGGAGAAGGCATTTCCCAGCTGGGTTTGTCTCAACATTTCCCTATCTGTTTGGCCAACCCTCCTGCAAATGCCAGGGTCATAGGGCGGATGTGTGGGGGGTGGGGTGGGGGGGTTGCTTTTGTTTCCTTCATTGTTTGTAAGAAAAAAGCTTAACCACTTTTCCCTCTGCAGGAAGAGCCCAAGGATCAGCTCTGGAAGGAGATCCAGGATGGAGCATGGGCTTGAGTTTGACTGGAGAAGTCTTAGTTGGGTCCGAGGGAGGGTCAGAGGAGAATGGGCTTCCGGTGACAGGGCTGGGGCTGCCTGGAAGCAGAGAAAGAGATCCCGGGCCCAGATGCCACATCATGTGTATGTGGCAGACTGTGTTTCCCAAAGATGACCATGACATCGCCCATGGAGCTATCCCTCTGACTTTCCTTCCTGGAGTGGGGGCTAGGAGATTGTCTATAGTCCCTCCCCTTTGTGACTCTTTTGACCCACCGAGCGTGGCCAAAGGGGTGCTCCGTGGCTTCCAAAGCGAAGTCATAAAAATGAACCTCCACTTTGCTCTCTTGGAAGCCAGACACCATGCCGTGAGGAAACCGCAGCTAGTCCACACAGAGAAGCCACCGGGAAAGGCCACATAGAGGGTTCTGGCCAGAGCCTCCCTGAGCCCCCACTGACAGCTACACTTGATGGCTAGATCTGCAAGTGCAGATTGCTTCTGGGTAATTCCAGATTCCAGCCATTGAGTCAGCATTCAAGTATTCCCAGCTGACATCACAGATCAGGACAAACTGTCCCTAATGGGGCTAGATCTGAACTCCTGACCCACAGAACCCAGGAGCCTCAGGAAATGGTCGTTTTATGTGACGGACCCACTGCTGAGTGGTTTGTAGTGCAGAGATAGTGCTGAACACAGTGCTTTGCAGAGGGCTGCCCCCTCCCCTAGGATGTCTGCTCATTGCTCAGGTAAAGAAGCAGATTCAGGGGGCTCGGTTGGTTGGACGACTGCCTTCGGCTCAGGTCATGATCCTGGAGTCCCGGGATCGAGTCACATATCGGGCTCCCAGCTCCATGGGAAGTCTGCTTCTCCCTCTGACCTTCTCCTCGCTCCTGTTCTCTCTCACTGTCTCTCTCTCAAATAAAGAAATAAATTCTTTAAAAGAAAAAAAAAAAAGAAGAAGAAGAAGCAGATTCAGAGGGACCAGGGACTGGTTCAGGGTCACACGGTGTCCGGCGGCTCCCTGCACCATGGCCGGGGAAGTTCCCACTAAACCAGATGCCTTAGAGTGACAAGCCCAGGAGAGACTTCACGTGGGGCCACGGCCTGTTTTGTAAGCGGGCTTTACTGTAACACAACCACACCCGACCGTGCCCGCTTACACCACAAGGGCACGATCCAGTATGGTCCACAAAGCCTAGAACATGAATCTCTTGGCTCTTTCCAGAAACTTCACCTTCTTTAAACGCCTGGAGAATCTGCAGCGCCCCCACCACCCCAGAAACTCAAACCTCCTGAGGGACAAATAGGAAAATTCTCCACAAAAACCTCTTGCGTTTACCCCCCAGGAGGCCTGGGACCTAATCTCCTTCTCTCTATGCTTCAATTTCCTCTTCCTAGAAATAGGGCAGTAACTGTCACCTCTTCTGACAGGTGTGGGGTGCCTGGGGAATCTAATGCAGGTGAAGTCCCACGGTGCACACGCCCAGGGCCCAGGGCATCCCCTCGCTCCTCTTCTGTTCACCCAGAGAAGTTTCTGGCAGGCAGGGAGGGGTAAGAATGGAGCCAGAGCCCCCAGAGAAATTAGTTCCCTGGCCTTGGTGGCTTCACCTCATTTGTGATGTTAATTGCATAGATTTGCATAATGTGCTCACTGAGGTGTTATTTCACTTGCACATTTAAATCATTTAATCATCTGTGTTTTTCCCCTCTTAATCTTGACGTTGCCAAGATGGGGCGGGGGAGGTAAAAGAAAGAAAGGAAACAGTCTCTAAGTTTTTCTCTCTCTCCTTTCTCTCTGTTTCTCTCCCAAACACACACACATACACTGACAAAAGGCACTCCTGCATGTTCAACACACTCTCCCTATCACTGGACTCCAGCCACACTGGCCTTTTGCCATTCCCCACACGTTACACACATTGTTGCCTCAGGACCTTTGCACTTGCTTTTCTTCTGCTTGGCGTATCTTTTCTCCAGATATCCATGTCGTTCCCTCTCATACTTCCTTCAGATCTTTACTCAAACATCACTTCTAAAGAGAATAATATTTTCTCCGCCTCCCTGTCTTGTTTACTAGCTTCTATCCTTCTGTATTTTTCTGCAAAGCCCTCGTCACCACCAGCGTTGTAGTACATTTGTCTATGTGTCCTCTGTGAAGTGAACACCCTTAGTCGAATGTAAGCACTACAAGGGCAGGAATTTGGGTTTTGATTTTTGTGGGTTGTTGTTGTTGTTTGCTTTTTTAATGTTTACTACTGTCTCTCTTTGTGCCTAGAACAGTAGCTGGCACATAATAGAAACTCAGTAAATATTTGTCAAATTAAGGAGCTCCCACTGAAGGCTTGAAGGCCCCGGAAGGATAAGCTGTGATCACTGTACCATTAGAGATTGCCCAAGAACAGACTCCGAGGCGCTGTCAGTTCTGAGCCCAGGATGCAGGTTTGCTACCACCAAAGACGGTCTTTTTTTTTTTTTTTTTTCAGAAATGGAGCCATTTCTGGAAGTGCCCTCAGAACACTGACCGCAGATCAGATTCCCCCGGGGGCTGACATTTCCCAGGCTGGCCAGAGCAGCCATCTGGGCCTTGGGAGTTGGAACAGACAGTCTTCTGGGGAACTAGGCAGTTGTTTCACAACCCATATGTGACATTGTATGTGGAGGCAACCGGAGGTTGGGCTGATAAGCCCAGGTCAGTCATTATCTGACTGTGGAGGATGCAAAGAGGCAGCGCCTGATCACATGGACAGAGGTCACGGAGAGGCCTGAAGACCTGTTGTTTCCCCTTCTTGGTGGATGCTTTGAGCCAACAGTCAGCTGGAAGTCGGAGCCTCATTCACACCATTGCACCTGTGAGGAAACCAGGGGCCAGCCCGGAGGATCTGCTTGCTCAAGTGTCCCGAAGAGAACCCGCCTCACCCAGGACATCCCGGGCTGAGAGGCCTGGGTCAGGGAAGCGTCAGGCAGCTGCTCCTGCTGCCTTTGTGGTCCCACTCCCTCCTCCAGGTCTCAGCTCAGACGTCAGCTCCTCAGGGAAGCCCTCCCCGATACCCTTGGTTTAGGTCAAGTTTCTTTATTCTCAGAGAATCATATCCTTTCCCTTAAGAGCCCACGTCTCTTTGCAGCGACCCCCTGGTGATTTTTGCACCTGTGTCCCCAACCAGGTTCAAAGATCCAGGAAGACAGGGACCATGCAGGGCTGTTCCTATGACCACCCCATCCCTGTGGTGTGTGGTTCTTGGGTCTTGTTGGCTCCCAGTTGAATGGATGTACACAGCATGTGCACATCTGTGGAGGTGGGACACTGCAGAAGCATTTTGCAGATGACAAGGCAGCCACAGGTGCCAGCCAGGGGGACAGGCGTGGTCGCTCAGTCCCCCGCAGCACTGGGAGCTCCATGAGGGATAAGTGTTCCTCACTGACTCCAACCTATTCTAACTCTAAACATCAACATCCTACTGCCTGTTGAAGCCCCAAATGGGAAATTCAGGTTCAGAAAAGAGCCTCCCCTAAACTATGCACGTGCCAGGAGGTCGGGGGTCTGTTCTAGAAAGTTCCAGAGAAACTGCCTGGCCTTCAGCTTCCCCATCTTTGCTGAGTGTCTTCGGCCCAGTCCCCAGCATCCCTGCAGCATCTCCTGACCCTAGTCTGGGTCAGAGAAGATTCTGGGGGAACTCAGAAACATGGACATCAGGGCTGAAGTGGCCAGTGGAAGATCTTCTTAGGTTGGCCCTTGCCTCATCTTTCCCCACTCTTGCTTCATGAGGACTGGCATCCTAGCCGCTTCCTATGGAAACTGCACACTCGTGCACACTCTCCCAGGGCTTTGTCCCTCCTGTTCTCACTGGCCTGACTGGCTAACTCCTACACATACTTCAATGCACAGCTTTAGCATCGCCTCCTTCTGGAAGCCTTCCCTGATCATGTTCCTCCCCAGGTTGGGTTTAGCACCTTTTCTGGGCACCCACATCTCCTCTGGGCCTCTGGGTCCAGCCCAGAGCTGGCCATATTTGCACATTTTTAGTAACTGCGTCTTGACTTATCTGTGTCCAGGAGCATTGGGACGGGTGTGCTTCTAAGTGAATCCCAAACACCCAGCACAGGGCCTGGACTATAGTAGGTGGTCAAATTTTGTGAACAGGTGAGGATACCAAGCCATGTCCAGAGTGCAGGGGTGTCTATAACTTATCGTGGGTTTGTCTGATGTTTTGTTTGGTTTCTTTTCTTTTCTTTTCTTAAGATTTTATTTATTTATTTGACAGAGAGAGACACAGCAAGAGAGGGAACACAAGCAGGGGAAGGGTCAGAGGGAAAGGTAGAAGCAGGTTTCCCACCGAGCCGGGAGCCCGATGCGGGGCTCCATCCCAGGACCCCGGGATCATGACCGGAGCCAAAGGCAGATGCTTAATGACTGAGCCACTCAGGTGCCCCTTGGTTTCATTTTTTTGTTTATTTTCCTTTTTCAAGAAAATGGTCTCAGTCTTGAGGGGCCCTGCCTTAGCCCTCTCTTTAGCAGGGACGTGTGGGCTCTGGCAATCGGCAGGGGCTGTGTGAGCAATTGGCAGGGGCTGGGGGAGCAGATGACACCCCCCCTTCTGCGCACCCTGCACCCTCCCAGCCTGTCCCGCCTTCTCCTAAGCCCCTGCAGCATCACACTGTCTGGGTTCGGCTTACCACCTCACTAGCTCTGAGTAAATCACTTCCCTGCTCACTGCCTCAGTTTCCCCAGCTGTGACGTGAAGAGCTCAAAGTCCCTGCTGGCATTCTGAGCTTCCTCTCCCTGTGTCTTGCTCCTGGGTTGGGGGGGTGGGGAATGAAAGGGCCAAAACATCTATTCAGGGACAGAAGGGGGTCTCTTCTCAGGGGAGAGGGCTGGAGCTTGGGGGCAGGCTGGGGGGCCTCACCCTGAAAAGCCCAGCCTCAGCTCTGGGGAGGGCAGCTTTGCCACTGAGGCCCCCAGCAGGGCCGGGCAGGCTGAGCTAGCAGAGGGAGGAGGCTTGTTTTGCAGGGCCTGGCCTTCCCTAGGGGAAGCCCTTCCTTGGCCTGTAGGGCTTGGCCCAGCCCTTGGCCCAGCCTGGCCTCTGCTGGGGGTAGGAGACTCTAGAGGGTGAGCCTGGCCTGGTCCCCGTCTACAGCCTTGACTCTGACCTGGCCCCACTTTGGCCTTCCCTGATTTTTCAGCCGGGCATGTCTTCCCTGGAGACCACCTTCAGAGGTCTGGCTCTCCTGAATGAGCAGGGATGAGCAGAAGTTAGGGAAGAAGGGCTGCCTGTAGTGGCGACCGTAGGAATTGATCAGGGTGAGATCTTTGGGTAGTACAGTGTGGTGGTGAAGAGGCTGATGAGTGCTTTATTATTGAATCCCAGTTCTGTCTTTCAACTTTTCTGGGCCTCAGTATACCCATCTGTAAAATGGTACCAGTAACGGTATCTGTTTACTTCTTGGGGTTGCTAGGAGGATTGGCTACGTGATTATTGGCGTGTAGCAGCGCATGGCATGCAGCCAATGCTCTGTAATAAGTTTGTACTCAGCTCCGTGGACCTGTGGGACACCAGATGTCCAGACCCTTCTCTGAAATTCTAGTCCTTGGAGGCCTGAGTAACACCAAGCAGATGGACAGCAGGACAGACGGCAAGAAGTGTCCAGGGAGTGAGGAAGGAGGAGTAGAACATGAAGTGGGTAGAAGGCATTTTTCTTCGGGAAGGTGGACTGCTTTATGTTCAGAGACCCTCAGAGTGTGTGTACACGTAGTCGAGGTAGATAAGGGGGTGAGCACAGTGCCTGGGGCTGGGGTCAGGAGAGCCTGGGTCCCAGCTTCAGTGCACACCTGCCTTGCTGTGTGACACACACAAAAGGCACTGCCATTTGCAGCCCCTTGGTTTCCTGGGGGCCAGGACCATCTGGTCTCAAGGGGTTTTTCTAGCACAACCGATGGCTGGATCTAGCCCAGCAAACTCTGAGCCACTGGCAGAAGACAGGGCTCTGAATCTCGCTCTGATTATCCTTTCCCTTTGGCTCAGGCAAGGACCTGATGCCCATTTTACAGAGGGGAAAACAGGCTCGTGGACGGAGACACTCACTAACAGTTTGTCACCTTTCAGTGGCAGGGATTGGTTCCAGAGCCCTTCCGGGTGTGCAATTACCCACTTAAATAAACTGTGGGATCTCACATCACACGAAAACAATGGAGCGGAAGTTCACGCATTCTGGACGCCATGTTTGGGGTGACCTGAGTTGCAATACTGGCCGCCCCTGGTATAGAGCTCATGTTGGCGTTTTTGGGTCTGGCCAGAGCATCTCAGGGAGAAAGCTGCTATCATCTGGCCAGACTGAAAGTGAGGTACAAGGAGAAGCAGGTGGGAGATGAGGTAAGTGTACTAAGGAGCCAGAGAGAGAACAAACAATGGTGGGGTGGGGTGGGGGTTTCTCTGGAAACATACACTGATTTTTGGCCAAGCTGCCATCAGAAAGTCAAGGGCATGTTGTTGAAGTCATGTGCTCCTTGGCAAAAGGCAATAGTTTATTTATTTAATGATGATCAACATTCCCACTTGGCTGTTTGAGGCAACTCGAACCTCACATGGCCCAGACTGAGTTCCGGTTCTCGCCCACCAAACCAGCCATCTCTCCCAGACATTGGCAACACCCTCCTTCCTTGGAATCATCTTCGATGTCTGTCTCTCACAATCACATGCAATCTGTGAGCAGGTCTTGCTGGCCCCAGCACCACCTCCCCTACTGCCACCACCGTCTTTTGCCTGGATGATCGCCGGAACCCCTCACTCAACCTCAGGCTTCAAACATCTGCTCAGTGCGGTCTAGTCCCTGCACAGCATCCAGTTAACGTCCTATTAGAACCTGAATCGGAGGGCTTGTCTCCTCTGCTCAAATTCCTTCCATGGCTCCCATCTCACATAGAGTAAAAAATAATGTCTTTGGAATGTTCTAGAAGACCTAAACAGTCTAGTTCTCTTTATTGGCTCCTTCCAGTACTCCTGGGAGGTAAGCAAGGGAGGAGGGATGGCTTCTCTGTTATAGGGAGGGAAACGGAGGCCTGAAGGATGGAGATTGCGTGCTGGGGTTTGGAGCACAGATCACCCATTTCTGGGCTCTGTCCACCACTCTGTCCCAGACGCCTGAGCAGACAGCTGCTGGTGTCTCTAATCCAAAGGGCTGCTCACCCCACCCTCTCCGCAAAGCACTGGCTCCCTGCCCGTTCTCCAGAGGGGTTACTGCCAGATGTTGAAACAGGCTTGTAGATACTGGGTGCTTGGCTGGGACAGGCCCCTGGATTCCACCCCTTTTTAGGCCAGATCACAACATGGCATGATCCACTCTGGGCTGCTGAGTAGCCATCAGAGGAATTTAAATCCTCTAGGGCCCGAAGGGGGTCAGCCCTGGGGCAGTCTGCTGGACCCTGGCTTTTCCTCTTATTTGCCAAGTGACCTTGGGCAAGTCACTTCTCTGTTTTTAATTGTGCTCTTTCTACCCCATGGGGGTCTAACATTTAAACACTCTAACAACAAGTTGATGAAAGGTGGCCTGAGGTTCTATGAGGTTCTATGAGGTTGAAAAAATAGCTACAAGCCAGAAGATGCCAAATATAGGCTCACAGCTGATTCAAGGAAACATCTATGGTGAAATGTCGCTGGGTTTGATCCCAACCCCATTCTGTTCAACATGTCCATCAATCATGTTAAGATGCGAGGATGGCCCATTACAGCGTGGTTTGGGCAGGCAATAAGACAGTGGGTGTCTGAACCAGGATGTCCGAGGACTTTGACCTGCAAGACCAATGGGCTGATTATAAGAACACAAAATATAGGGGCCCCTGGGTGGCTCAGTTGGTTAAGCGTCTGCTTTCGGCTCAGGTCATGATCTCAGGGTCCTGGGATCAGGCCCTATGTCAGGCTCCCTGCTCAGCTGGGGAGTCTGCTTCTCTCTCTCTCTCTCTCTGCCCCTTTCCCTGCTCATGCACTCAAATAAATAAATAAAATCTTAAAAAAAAAAACACAGAATATAATAAGAGTGAATGTCTAGCCCTGCACTTGGACCCAAACCCCAACAATGGAGTCTGGAATGAAGAGGTCAGGATGGAGGTGAAGCCAGTCTAAATCAGTGGTTCTCAGCGGGCATTTGATTTCATGGGGTCATTTTTGGCTGTTTCTACAACTGGGGGACTCTAATGACATTTAGGGGACAAGGACCATCCCACGTCGCACCGAGCAGTCTCCCACAGTTGAAAATTGCCCGACATCCTCTCTACCTTACAGATAACTATCAGATGAAAACACAACAAATGAAAATAGGTCGGGCTTTCGTGCAGCCCACTGGAAGGTTCGTACAAGAAGTGATGTGGAAAGCTCAGTAACTTAGAAGAAGGTTGTTACTGACAGGGAAGCATACCGAGAGTAAGGACAGTAACGCAATCGTTGAATCTGTAGTCAATGCATGAGACCGTCACCAGCTCCATATTTCGAGGAAAGGGGTTCCAGAACATGAATGCAGAAACTGCAAAAACAGTGAGGCCAACTGTGACTATTTAAGAGGGATGTGCAACTCCTTCTTCATAGGCTTAGAGCCAAATATTAGTAAGTTAGAGAGGCAAGAAATCTCACTGAATTTTTTTAAGGATGGTTGTGTCGAATCCATGTGATGAAAGCTACATGTTGAGATCAAAAGCCTGTTGTTTTTCAATCTTACTTGGATGCACTCTGAGGTTTCTTGACAACGTCGGATGGAAAGCTCCTTTTTGTGATCCATGCATTCATCGCCTCTGCCTAATGAGCGATGTGATTGCAAAGTGCATTTTTTTTTTAAAGATCTAAAGACAGAATGCACCCCTATTGAAGAATGGGTTTCTCTCTCCTTCCTGCCTGCCTTCCTTCCTTCCTCCCTTCCTTCCAGATTTTATTTATTTGACAGTGAGAGAAAGAGAGCATGAGCAGGGAGGATTGGGGGGGAGGGGCAGAGGCAGAGGGAGAGGCCCCGATGTGGGGCTCCATCCCAGGACCCTGAGATCATGACCTAAGCCAAAGGCAGACGCTTAACCCACTGAGCCACCCAGGCGCCCCAAGGAACAGGTCTGAGAAAGTTGTGTTCTCTGTGGGACCCCACCACCACCCGGTCCTGTGTCATAAAACGGGAATTACGTGTCACCGCGCTGAGGCTCACCTTCTTTCTCTCTCCATTTGACAGCCTGCAGTGTGTCTTGGCACACTCTCCTTACTTCAGTTAGGGTTCTTTCTCTCGCGCTCTCTTATACACAAATAAGTCGGGACTGTTGCTCCTTGCCCTAACAACAGTTTTTAGTTTAATTTCCACCTGCGCCTCCTGCCCTGTCATTTTCCCACACTGCTTGTGTGTGATGGTGTCTGGTCTGCCTACATCTCTGGAATCCAAAGTTATTCATTATGAGTAGACATGTGTTATTACGTCTGGGGCGGTGGTCGTGTCCAAGAACACATTGAAATACACATGATTTTAGTATAAAGTCCTTCTCTTTTCTACCTCCTTTATATTACAGACTGGGCATAGTGTTGACATACAAGTGTGTTGGGAGATTATCATCCATCAATTTCATTTTAGAAAATTAAAATGAAAGGAAGCTTAAAATCACTATAAAAAGGGGACTTGGGCAATTCTACTTTGGGGTTTCTACCCAACTAGAATGTGATTATACGTTCACCAAAAGACATGTGCAAGAATGTTGGTCATAGCATCATTTACAAGAATCCCAAACCGCGAACAATGGAATATCCATCAAAGCTGAATGGATACCTAAACAGAGGCGAGTATTACTCCACCGTGAGAAGAATGGACGATTTGCCACCACACACAGCAATGCAGATGAATCTCAGGTGATCGGTGCAGGTGCGTGAAAGAAGCCAGACACCAAAGAGTATGTATTGAGTTATGTCATTTATATAACATTCTCAAACCAGCACAATGAATCTATCTATTAGACGGGATAGCAGTTACATTTGGGGGGTCTGAGATTGGAGGAAAGCACAAGGGAACTTCTGGGTGATGGTCACATCCTCTTTCTTGATCCGCTGTGTTCATTTTGTGAAAATCCGTCAAGCTGTATACTTCTGAGCACTTTCTCTGTGCGTGTGTGTATATATTCATAGAAAGAGATATCTGTATCTGCATGGTATCATGGGTTTTTTTTGTTTGTTTTTGGTTTGTTTTTGTTTTTATTTTTGCTTGTTTTTAAGTATTTGGCTGACACAACTGTGGACACTGGGAAGGCCAAAAATCTGCAGGGTAGACCAGCAGGCTGGATGCTCAAGGAAGAGTCAATATTGCAGTTTGAGTATTAGGCAGTCTGTTGGTAAAGTTCTCCTTTCCCCCATTTTGAGGGATGGGGGTGGGGGTGGGACAAGGAGGTCAGTCATTTTCTATCAAGGCCTTCTACTGATTAAATGAGGCCCACCTACATTATGAGGGTAATTTACTTTACTTAAAGTCTACCGATTTAAAGGTTAATCTCATCTTTAAAATACGCTCACAGAAACTCTTAGAATAATGTTTGGCCAAATATCTGAGTACTGTGGCATTGTAACATACCAGTGCTTTACCTGAATAAAGTTATTAAAGGAGGAACCTTTGGACTGATAGGGCTGAGAACCACTTATTTAGTTGAAGCTCATCAAGGAATTCACCTTGTGATTACAGTCACCAAAGAGACACTTCTACATTAAATTGTGTGAGTAGAAGTATTATAACTTGATCAAGGGAGGTGATTCTTTCTCTCTCTCTCTCTCTCTCTCTCTTCTCTCTCTGCTGATCAGTCATCACTTGGAGAGTTTTGGTAATTTCTGGAGGCTACACATTCACAGTCACCGAGGTCATCATTGGAATGATGTGGAAAAGGTAGTGGCCAAAGAGAATGATTGGCATGTCAAAAGGGCATGATTCATATAACAAAACAAAACCTTCAAAAAATGGGTGATCTGAACCTGATAAAGGGCATCTATGAAAAACCCATAGCTAACATCATACTCACCGGCAAAAAGCTAGATGTTTTTTCCCTAAGGTCAGGAACAAGACAGACAGTGATGTCCACTCTTGCCATTTTTATTCAACATTGTGCTGGGGATTCAAGCCAGAACAATCAGTTAAGAAAATAAAATAAAAGGCATCAGGTTGGAAAAAAATAAAACTATCTCTATTTGTCCATGGCATCATCTTATATACCAAAAACCCTAAGGAACCAAGTAAGAAGGTACTAGTACTAATGAGCAAGTTCAGCAAGGTTGTAGAATACAAATTCACTATACAAAAATCAACTGAACTTTTATATGATAACAATGAATGATCTGAAATGAAATTAAGAAAAAATTTCAATATATAATAGAATCAAAAAGAATAAAATTTTAAGGAGTAAATTATAACAAAAGATGTGCAAGATGTATACTGAAAATTACAGAACACCATTGAAAGAAATAAAAGATTTAAATAAGTGGAGAGACATTCCATGTTTATGGATCAAAAGACTTGATATTTTAAGAAGGTAATTCTCTCCAAATTGATCTACAGATTCAAGGCAATCTCTATCAAATTCCAGTTGGCTTTTTTTTTTCAGATATTGACAAGATGATCTTAAAATTCATATGGAGTTACAAGGGATTTCAAATAGTGAAAACAATCTTGAAAAAGAAGACCTAAGTTGGAAGACTCACATTTCTCCCAATTGTGAGTTGGAAGACTCACAATTTCTCAACTAAATACAATACTAGTCATCAAGCCAGTGTGTGCTGGCATTAAGGATAAGATAGATCAAGAGATCAGAACTGATCTCTAAGCACAAACCCTTGTGCTTATGGTCAGATGATTTTCAACAAGGATCCCAAGACCATTCAATGAGGAAAAGAAGTCTTTTAGCAACAAGGACAGCTGAATGGATAGATATGCATCATACACAAAGATCAACTAAAAATGGATCATAGACCTAAATGTAAGAACTAAAACTATAAAACTCTTTTTTTAAATTTTTTATTTTTTATAAACATATATTTTTATCCCCAGGGGTACAGGTCTGTGAATCACCAGGTTTACACTCTTCACAGCACTCACCAAAGCACATACCCTCCCCAATGTCCATAATCCCACCCCCTTCTCCCAAACCCCCTCCCCCCAGCAACCCTCAAACTATAAAACTCTTAAAGGAAAACATAGGAGTAAATCTTCGTAAGCTTGACTTAGGCAAATCCTTCTTAGATACGACACTAAAAGCACAAACGGCAGACCAAAAAAAAAAAAGGCATATTAGATTTCATCACAGTTAAAAACTTTTGTGCTATAAACAGCACGATGAAGAAAGTGAAAAGACACCCAAGAATGGGAGAAAATATTTGCAAATCACATATCCCATAAAGGATTTGTATCCAGAGTATATAGAGAATGCTGACAATTCATACACATTGTATAAGTGGGACAACTCAATTTAAAAATGGGGTAAGGATCTGAATAGATATTCATCAAAGAAGATATACAAGTGGCTAACAAGCACACAAAAAGATGTTTAGCATCATTCTTTATTAGGGAAACATAAGTAAAAACTATAAGATACCACCTCACACCCACTAGAATGGCTGTAATTTTTAGAAAGAGACAGTTATTAAGTGTTGGAGAGCATGTGGAGAAAATGGAAAACTGACCATGGCTTGTGGGCATGTAAAATGGCAGAACAACTTTGGGAAAACAGTCTGACAATTTCTCAAAAGCTTTAAGATAGAGTTACCATATAATCCAGCAAATCCACTTCTAGGTATATACCCAAGGGAAATGAAAACCATGTTTTGTACATCCACACAAAACATGTACACAAATATCTATAGCTGCACATTTCACAAGAGCTTAAAAGGAGGAACAGCCCAGATGTCCATCAACTGGTGAGTAGATGAATAAAATGGGGGAAATCCCTGTAAGGGAATATTGTCTGGCATGGAACAGAAGTGAAATTCTGGTGTGTGCTACCACTAGACTAGTCTCAAGAGCATGATGCCAGGTGAGAGCAATCTGTCACAAAAGACCACATACTGTAGGATTCCATTTATATGACATTTCCTGAACAGGTAAATCCATATAGACAGAAAGTAGAGGAGTAGTTGCATCCATTGAGGGAAAAGTATGGAGAGTGATGTGAATGGGTATGGAATTTCTTTTGGGGGTAAAGAAAATGTCCTGAAAGTAGACTGTGGTGAGGATCAAGAACTTTGAATACATTAAAAGCTATTAAATTGTGTGTTTTAAATGGATGAATTTTAGGACCCATTAATCGTATCTCAATAAAATTATTAAAAAAAAAAAAAAAAACGAAGGGTGAATCCTTGATTCCATGGTTAGAAATTTACCCCGAGGTAATAATTGTCAACAGGCTCAAAGAGGTAGTTCGTATCACTTGGAATCCAGTTGTGGGAAGCAGAAATTACATTTACCCTTTATTTATTATTATTATTATTTTTTTAACATTTTTACTACTTTAAACAGAAAGGCATTTAATTCAGGAAGTTAGGTTCTTGCAAAATTATGGAAAGATCTGGAGAGTGAGGTGGGCCTCCGGGAATGACTCAGAACATCCCCGTCTGCCTGCCCACCCGTAGGAGCTGTTGCCTCCGCCACAAGCCCGAAGCTTGGGACTGCTATCTTCAGGACCTTGTCACATTCATTTTAACGTGGGGACCAGGTGGTGATGATGTTCCCACCACCACCCCCTGGCCACCCACAAGCTGGTGACTGGACACTGAGACCATGGCTGCAGAAATTCTGATGACTTTCAACCGGCAGGAAGAACCAAAGCAAGAAGAAAAGACCCGTGTCTCACGGATGTCCTCTATAGCTCACATGGGGGCATTTAATGGGCATGACCTCACTGTTCTCCAAACCTGAGCTGCAAGGGAGTCTAAGAAATGTGGTCTTCACCCTTCTGGCCCCTGCAGTACAGGGAAAAAGGTTGAAATGGATGTGGAATGAGCCAACCAACCATAACCCACGGCTGCTGGGATGACCACCATCAACAGACTGAAAAATGGGGAACAAGTTAAATGTGCCATAAAAGGGGTTTGAGAAATTAGGCTTCATCTATTGGGTCACATTCTTTTTTTTTTTTTTTTAATTTATTTGACAGAGAGAGAGCACAAGTAGGCAGAGCAACAGGCAGAGGAAGAGGGAGAGGCAGGCTCTCTGCTAAGCAGGGAGCCTGATATGGGACTCTATCCCAGGACCCTGGGATCATGATCCGAGCCAAAGGCAGCCACTTAACAGGCTGATCTACCCAGGAGCCCCACTGGGTCACATTCTAGACAACCAATAAATGCACTGTAGAAATATACTTGTGACTTGAAAAGTGTTAGACACACACTGAAACATAATGGGTAACGAGATAGTCCTTATAGGGGTTTTCACAAGAGCAGGAACCACTCCTGTCCTATGCACTTGTGTGTCCCGTGCACTGTCAGACCTGGTTGGGACAGAGCAGGTGCTCAGTAAACATGTGTTGGGTGACTGAAAGAGATTCTGTTGTTAGTCACTAAGTATATGTAAGTGGAAATGTATTTATATATGCCCAAACTTACAAATACACATAGATTTAAGTATGATTTAGGAACACTGAAAGAAATACAACAAAATGCTAACAATTGTTCTCTCTGGTGGTAATATTTTTTTAAAAGATTTATTTATTTATGTATTATTTGGGAGAGGGGGGAGAGGCAGAGGAAAAGTGAGAGAGAAAATCTCAAACAGGCTCTGTCTTGAGTGCAGAACCCAACATGGGGCTCGATCTCATTACTGGGAGATCACAACCTGAGCTGAAATCAAGAGTCAGATGCTTAACAGACTGAGTCACCCAGGTTCCCCTACAATATTTGATGTGGCTTTTACTTTGTTCTTTTGGCTCCTCTGTGTAGTTTATAAATTTTGAACAGTGGACACGCTTCTACATCCCTTAGGAGAAAACCACAGATGTTTGGTTAAAGCCCCAGAAAGAAAACATGCCTTTCTCATTTCTCATTTCTCTGGCTCCCTCAGGGCTTAGCACAGAACTGGGCCCAGAGTGGGCCTCAAGTCATGCCCCATGACCAAGTGAGTGCCCCTTTATTTGCTGCCTGAGGGATTTCTGGTTCTTTCTCAAGAAACCTGAGGGAAGAGTCGAGCTCCTAAGATAATCCTAACATGTTGGTGCTTCTCCCAGCTGAAACTGGCCAAATGCCAAAGTCATGGGACTCTTCCCGAGTGCCATTCCTGAATGTTTATGGAGCCTGTACCTGGGTGAGGTCGTGCTCAGGGGTCTTTAGCAGCAAGATCAGTGACTCAGTCCTGGTCCTCCTGTGCACCTGTCAGGACCTGGGGCCATTGCTGCTTTGGTCTGTCAGCAAGGAGGCCTGATGTCACTGCTATCTGCTGGACTTAGCCAGACAAAGGCCATGTGGGGACCAGAAAGGGGTGTCTGTCCTTCTTCAGGGCTAATCCTTGGTATTAACAGGAGTTCCTCAGTGGACAGTCTGTACCACCTTCATGTACACAGCTGTTGAGATCTTAGGTCACATTAAGAGGAGCTTAGGGACCACAATGAGAAAAGTGAGAGTGTCAATTAGCTCTGTGACACCCACAGCCACATCTGGGCAAGTGAGCAGATTATCTGCCTCTGTTTCTCCATCAGCTTCTGCCACACCCTTTCTCCCAGTGGCCAGGAAACCTGGTAATGGCTGGGACTTTAGTGAGGGTTGGGGGAAACCCTAGGATGCTTGATAACACTGTCATCACTTCATGTATCACACCCATTAATCAGATGAGAACACTGAAGCTCCAGAGGGGAAGAGATATGGTCAGGGTCCCATAACCAGAAAAGGAACCTGTAGGGAGAGGACTCCCTTACCAGTCATGACTTTCAGAGATTCCGGGGCAGGACTGAAGGGGAGAAACAGAGAAAGGGATGTCACAGAAGGATGGGAACTAGTCCTCTTGGGGAGAGATTACCTCGAAGGACCTGCGAAGATATCCCAGCCTCAGACTCCACCCACCTAGAGAGACCAGGAGGGAGACAATGCTTCTGACCCTGGCTAGCTATGGGCATCACTTCCACCCTTGCCCCCTGAATTTGTTCAGCCTTAAGATCAGGCTCAGGGATCACAATAATTATCACTAAATTCAAGCTCTAAACTTCCATGGTTAAAAATTACACCACGATCTTCCCCCAAACTCAGCCCTAACTGCATCACCCTCCTGCTTAAAAGTTTTTCTCATGGATCCTTATGACTTGACCTGAGCCTGGCATACAAGGTCTTCTGTGGTCTGGCCTCTACTAAACTCTCCAGCCTTGACATTCCTTCCATATCGCCCCCAAGGTACAAGCCATGCTGGTTGACTCCACCTTCCCACAGGTTCCACAAAGTCTCCCTCATCTCTGTGACTTTGTCCCTGAATGCCCAGATAGGTCCCTTTGCATGACATGTTTTTCTTTGACCTATTTGCCTGACAAACCCTTGCTCACACTGCAAAACCCAAATTAACTGTCATCTCCTACATGAAGCTTACCCTGATCTGACACATAGAAAGAATCACTTTCCCATTTGAGTCCCCTCAGCCTCAAGCCTTCCTCCACCTCAACCCAGTTCTGTCCCCTAGTTTATGAGAATTGCTGTTTATATGGTGAGTGAGTTAGAATCTATTTCCTCCACTGACCTGACAATTCCTTGACAACAGGAACTGTGTCTTATTCATGGCTCACCCATAGGAGGTACTCAAAATGTCCAATAAATGTATTATCTAGTAAGTAAAGTCATCCTTAAAACAAACAAGCAAAAAACCCAAAAAAACAAAAAACAAAACAAAAAACCCTATCTGCAGTCTCTAACTCTTTATGGGTTTCTGGACAGTGTGGGCCTCAGCATCCCTAGCCATCAGATTGCAAGGCTGAACCTGCTGGTTTCTGAGGGCATGGCCTATCTCTTCTCATAAGCTGTGATAACTCAGAAACCTCAATGTTGCCATCAATTCACTTAAATGCTAGTTAGGTAATGAGGAAATGGGGACACAGAAAAGTTAAGAAATCTCTAAGATAACACAGCATCTAAAGTGTTGGCCAAATCTTTACCCCGTCATTATTGAATTTCCTCTGAGCTTACTACAGCCTACTACTCAGATGCAAAACCATGCTCAGATAACCACATCAGGGAAGAGCATCTCAGCTCCCAGTGGATCTGGGAGGGAAGGTTAATGAAAGCCAATGTCCTTCTGGCCGCTGCCTTTCAGGATACCCCAATGGGTGGCCTATCTTAATGCCAGCAATCCAATTCCAGTGGCTTCCTTGGAGCTGCTGGTCTAGAAAGATGCGCTTTTCCTAGAGTTACTGATGGCCATTGAGTGGGGTGCCCGCTTTGCACTCAGCGGGCAGAATGTGTCATAACACAGGACCAGGATCTGCAAGAAAGGGACAGATGGAATGCAAACCCAACCTACAGACCCAGGGCCCATCCTGGCTCCCAAAGCCCCACCCACAACTGCAGGCAACCCCTTGCTCTCTCTGACCTTCACCCTTCTCATCTGGAAATTGGGGGATGCAGCCATTCATCAGGCTCACAGAGGAGCACTGGAGAGAGTGACAATGTAGTGTCCTTGGGCAGCCAGCTGGGGATGGAAACCAACAAAAAGCACTAAGGTGCACCCATGTCCTCCACGCAGAGCTTGCAGCATTGGGTCTTGGTGATGCCAACGTCCCCTTGCACATGCCCAATGGAACACACGGAAGCTAGGTCCTCCAAGCCCTTGGGAATCATAGGAGTCACAAAACCAGCCAACACTTTACAGTTTTTCCTGGGCCCCATGCTATCTCAGGCCCTAACTCATTATTCCTGAGTCTGGGAAGTGGGTGTTCCCTTTATGCCTATTTTGGGGGGTGAGAAAATAGGTGCAGAAGTGGAAGACACCTGCGTCAGGTCCTGCAGCTGGAGTCAGCCTGGATCCTGCCCCGAGCTCCCAGGGAGGGTGGTGTGAAGGTGGGTCCTCATGCAGGACTTTCCCTGACCTGGGATAGGACACCAGTCACCTCCCTCTTTCCACTTCTCCATCTCCCAGCGAGCCAACAGCAGCCAACAGCCATCAGGAACGGACAGGGTTAATCTCATTTGAGCCTTCAAAAAAAGGACCCCAACCTGTCAGGTCTTGTTTAGAAATCTGAACATTCTGAAAATATTGACAAAGCAAGGGAGCTGCATCCGTGAGAAGATTCTCCGGGAAAGAGGCGACACTAATCCAAAGTGACAGGGGTATTTTTATCTGAGGCCAGAAAAGCAGAGGGTGCAAATTGCTCCTCTGGGGGTCAACCAGCCGGGCACGGGCTCAGGAAGCCCTCTGTGGGGGCTGCCATGAGGTGAGTGCGGGGTTACGCTCCCCCACCAGCTCTATTTCTCTGGAATAGTTCATCCGAAGACTAGGGCTTTGATGACTCTGCTCTTACAGTCTCAGCGTGTGGGAAGCACAGACTCTAGGGACATCTGGAATTCACTATTTGGTCCAACCTTGTCATTTCTCAAACGGGCAAACTGAGGCTGGAGGAAAGGAGTGAAACCTTGGTTCTATCAACCGCCCATCAGCGAACATTGGTTAGAACCGGCATGAGGGAGCTTTTCTCCTCCCACTCCCATAACTAGGGGTTTAGAAAGACGGCTGTGGCTCCCTTCATGACTCTGATTTGGATTCAAGTCCCTCCTGTGTGGTACAGGGCTGGGTATTTAGGCTCTCTTAGCCCGTCTCCTAGGTCAAATGAGGACAATAACCCCTAAACCCCAAAGTGTTGTGGGGAGAATTATAGCAAAAAAATGTAGGTGCACCCGTTCAGTCCTTTGTTTGCATGAACAGACACAGACTCAGTGAAGCTTAATATCCAAAAACTCAGTTCGAAGGGCATGGGGACTGCTCACAGATATTTACCCCAAAAAAGAGATGAAGTCTCAGGAGAGGCTCTGATTGGCTGAGTTTGGGTCTCAGGCCAGCCCTATACTCCAGTTGGGCAGGGCTACTGATTGACAGCCCCCTAAGTCAATAGAAAAGGGCAGTTACCCAGAAGCAAACTGATGGACGAGGAGTGCAAAAAGGGGCCGATGAACTTGCAGAGACCTGTGTGCGTTGGAGTTCATTATTCTGAACGCTGAGGCCTGCCCTTTCAGGAATGAGGTCAAAATTCCCACCTCCTGTGCCATTGAGACATGGTGACTGCAGGACCCCGTTAGGCTGGAAAGGTCTGGCTTCAGACTAACTGGGTCACACTGAGTGTTGCCTCAGCCCTCCAAGCGTTCCGCTGGGGCAGACAGTCAAGTGGCTCATCAAACAGGAGGGAGAAACAAGTGGTCAGTTCAGCCAAACAAGTGTTCGATTTAGTCAGAGAAGCTCAGCCACTGCCCTAGAGGGCCATTTATTTTCATGAAAGAAAGTGTGTTTGATTCTTATTGACTGAACTGGGTGTGTCAGACAGACACAGCCCATGACTCAGCCTCAGGGGGTGGGCCTGGGGGTGGGGCAGAGATGCCGGGGAATGGTGCAGAATCTGGTGCCTCATCCCCCGCCCCCCCCCATGGGGACTCAGCAGGCTCTCACCCCAAGTCTTAACTCCCCTCTCCTGAAATTCTAGCAATATTGCTTATAATCTTGGACGTCAGAGAACCCATTCTGCTCCTCCCAAGCTGTGTGACTTGGGGCAAGTCTCTTCACCTCTCTGATTCTCTTTTCAACTAAGAAAAAGATTTTTGGAGCACTTTCTTGGAGTGTGTGTGTGTGTGTGTGTGTGTGTATCAGGGGGCGGGGGGGGGGGGGGCTGTGGTGTTCCAGAAGCATCGTGAGACATCTCTAGGGAATAAATGGAAAAGCAATATATAGTCCTCAAAATTCTGAGTTTCAGATGAGGGAACTCTCATGAGTTTCATCTTTATTCATGTCCTGTGCTTGAGGGCTTTATTGGTTAAGTTTGTGCCGATATTGACAAAGGTATTTTATGGGTTGGTTGTGGATTTTTATTTTTGGAGGGGCACACTTATTTTCTGTATTATCTCTGTCTATATTTTTTCTACTAACTTTGCCAGAATTTCTTTGTTTTAGAGTATTTCCATTTTTACAAGGCCTCGATTCTAAGTGTAAAATTCTTTTCTTCTGAAAAGAATCAGTCTTTAAGAACCACAGGGATATGTAAAAATATTTCTCCACTTAGCAATTTTCTCAACTTCCAGGGAATACTGAAACCACTTTTAATCACTGCTGCCCACCCCTCCAATCATGGCCCCCAAACCCTTCCCACCAGGGTCAACAATTTGGAGTGCATTTTTTTTCAACTCTTCTGTGTACTTACATTGACATACTTTACATATATTTCCTTATTTGTTCACATAGAAAGTGAACAGTCACGTGGAAGTCATTATGTGGGGGCACATAATATCCTACTATTTCCTTTCTTTGCTCAACGTTATGACTTGGAGTTGATCAACCCTGGCTGTGTGCGGAGGACTTCCTCTTCCCTTTTTCAACTGTTGTCATCCCCTCCTTCCTGGGCACTCAGGTTGTGGTCAGTTTTTGCCATAACAAATAATACTGTAAAGACCCTCCCTGTCCATTTCCCTTGGGCAACATTCAGAAGTGCTTCCGTTAAGTTCTTGATTGGAGAATGGGGTACTATTTGTCAAAGATCTCAAAGATTTTCCTTGATGTTTTGTTCGTTTTTAAAGCAACCCTTATTTCTTTTTTAAAAGATTTTATTTATTTATTTGACAGAGAGAGAGATCACAAGTAGGCAGAGAGGCAGGCAGAGAGAGAGAGGGAAGCAGGCTCCCCACTGAGCAGAGAGCCTGATGCAAGGCTCTATCCCAGGACCCTGAGACCATGACCTGAGCTGAAGGCAGAGGCTTAACCCACTGAGCCACCCAGGTGCCCCAGAAACCCCTGAGATACAATTCATACCCAAGAAGATTCATCCATTTCAAGTACACAACTCAGTGGGTTCTGGTAAATTCGCAGACTTGTACAACCATCATCAAATCTGATTTTCTTCACTGCCCTCCACCCCAAAGAAACCCCAGACTCATTAGCAATGACTCCTCGACTCCCACTCCCTTCAGCTCCTGACAACCATGAGTCTACTGTCTGTGTCTATGGATTTACGTCTTCTGGGTGTGTCATGTACATGAAATCGTATGATGTGTGGTCTCCTGGGACTGGTTTCTCTCACTGAGCGTAATGGCTTTGAAATTCATCCATGTTGTAGCATGTGTCAGGACATCGGGCCGTTTTATCATCAAATAATCAACCACCCCTTCTGACTGCTTGTTCGCTACCAGGCATGGTGTTAATCCTCACAGAAAGCCCAAGAGGGTCACTACCGTGATTGTCCCTGCTTTACAGATGAGGTGCCGTGATTTACACCCCCAATCCCCCTGCCATTGCATGGGAAAGTAACTGGCAGAGGTGGGGATGAACTCGGGTCTTTGGAGCTCCCAAGCCTGTGTCCTCTTAGCTGAACTGCATTGCTCCTGTGAGAAGCAAGAAAGGAGTGGAAAGTGCCTTGTGGGCTCAAGACGCAGCTCACAAAGGGACTTTTGCTCACAGGATGTCCCTGGGTTGCTGTCCTGAGCACTGATCAATGTCCTGTGTGGCTGGACAGAGTGAGCTGGACTATATACCCAAGGCCAACGGCCCCAGGCAAGGACATAGTTGGAGGTCCTGTGCTGGGGCTGGCTGTTTGTCCAGCATTTGGGGTTCCTCTCTCTGTCTGTCTGTCTGTCTCAACACCTTGTCTAGTGCTTTTCTTTTTCTCTCCGATCCCAATTTCTCAACTTCTAATCTTGGGGATGGTTACATCAGACCAGAATGTTATCTCTTTGTTAAGACCGGATGCCAAGTAAGGGATAATGGGTTGTGAGCCTGCTCTGAAGCGGGTTTTCTCCGTGAGTAGAGCAAATCTTGCTGCCTGAAATGGTCAGCACTCCACTCTCCCAAAGTTCTACAACTCTCGGCTCCCTGAGGTTGTCTGGAAAGATCACAACTGAAACCACTTAGTGGGGACAACAATAATAGAACCGACTTTCCTTTTGGGAGGGGCTTTCACTTCCTCTTGGGATCTCCTCCTTGTAGCCCAGTAGGCTGGGGTTTTGGAGTCTGTTTTTGTAGGAGAGAGAGACTTGAGGCTCAGATGCTTAAACCAGGGGCGGTGGGAGCTGGGTCAGCCCCCGCCATGCCGGTTCATGCTTGTCCCATTCCGCATGCCTCTTATCCCACCCTGCATCCTGGGACAATGTGGTACCCCACTGCAAGTCACATAAAAGCAGCTTTCTACCTTTTCAAAATGAGGAACAGAGGTGCAGGCCAGAATTTACTTGGTATAGTGTTTGGAGGCTCTATTCCAACCTTTCTGTAACTGGCTATGTGGCCCCGAGTCTAGCGGGAGGTCTTTCTATTCCTAGGATTGTAGGAGAGGTAAGGTGGGTGCAAACGTCTTATTTCTGAGGGATATAACAAGAGTGGAGAGAGGCCCCAGCACCACACCTTGGTTCCTGCTCTTGCCACAGGCAACGGGCACCCCGCTTCCTGCGAATCAAGGCTCTGGGCTTAGTCCAGGCTTGAACAAGTCTCTTCCCTCCGCCCCCACTACCGCAGGTCACTTACTCACTCAACAAACATTGATTGAGCAGGTGGGTGGAGGGAGATGGATACACACACTGGTTCTGTGACCATACCCTGCATGTCAGGGAAAGGAAGTCCCACTGTGGTGAGCTCCAGGAGGAGGTGGCCTTTGGGAAGGGCGCAGAGCCTCGGTGAAACTTTGAGAGGTGAAGAGGGGATGGCATCCCAGGCAGAGGGCGCAGCTCAGGCAAAGGCCCAGAGGCAGACTACCTCAGAGTGTTTCTGCGGCCAGTGGTGTAGCGCGTGAGGCTGGAGAGTACAGATGTGGACGACATGATTGGAGGGTAGGTTGGGCCAGATGTGAAGTGCCTCGAATGGCAGGTGGAGAGCTTGCCTTGCCCCTGAGGTATTTCAGCGGGACAGGCCCATGCACACAGCTCCCAGAAGGCTCTCTTTGGCTCCACGGCTCCCCTCATCATCACAGCAGCCCCGTGAGGTCTGGGAGGTGATTCGTGCTTTCAAAGAAACAGAAACCGAAGCCCCACCAAAGGGAACTCAAGTGCCCACAGTTCCAGAACTAGGGGGCATTGTGAAGGCAGAGCAGCCGACAAGATGGCCGGGTCAGTATTTCCATCTCTAAAATGGACACATTGGGAGGGCCCTTCCCAATCAGGCACTCTGCTCTCTGTTCCTCACCCCCCGGGCCACCAAGATCCTAGCCCCAGACAGGACACCCGTTGAAAGGTCATGCCTGTGCCTTGACATTTTCTAAAAGTCCCCTGTCCTGACACCCCTACCTCACCCCATCCCACCTCAGGGGAGTCTGGCCCTGCCCTCCCTGGGCTCCCTCATGGTAGACACTGCTCATCTGTCATTAGTCACCAAAACTGAGGCCTTCCAATGCCCTATTATGGTCCCACCCACTGCTGCCCTGCCCTCATCCCTCCCCCTAGCTCAGCCGTCCAGGGCCATCTCTGGCCTGGAGGTCCCTTGCCTTTGGGGAATGGCAGAGCTCAGCCATGTCCTGGGAGCCCAGCTGTGCTGTGTGACCTCAGGCGGTTTACCCAACCTCTCCAAACCTTCTTCTTTTCTTCCTTTCCTTCCTTCTTTCCATCCTTCCTTCAGCTCTCTCTGACTCATCCGTCTCTCTCTTGTGCCACAAACATTTATGGAACCTACACCAGACACCATGCCTCAGGAGCATGGACCACTGCCTTTGGAGGCCTCACTTGCTACGAGCTGTAGGACTGAACATAACCCAGTCCCCTGAGACCCTCCACCCCTGGGGGCCCGGGATGGGACAGGTCTGCGCTCTGAACCATGGGAGAGCCAGCACAGGCTTTGGAATCAAGCCCGGGTTCCAAGCCCCTGTTTCCTGACTGTGTGACTCTGGGCAAGTCACTTCACTGTTCTGAGCCCCAGTTTCCTTATTGAACAAAATGACAAAAGCTATACTGTGAGGTTTAAATGCCACATCTGGCTGGTAAGGGGTTATTCAAAAGTTCTAAAACTTCAGCTTTGTCTCTACCTCGAGCCTTAAAGATCCGTATGGAGGGATAGGACTGATCTCTCTAATGGTGGGGGTTAGGCATTAGTCAGTGACCCCAGGTATAAGACTCACCTGGGATGCAAGGAGTTCTTCTGAGCGCCCCTACCCCAAATGTTCTACGTGGTCTGCAACCTGCTTTACTTATACATCAGACTGTCCCTGTTTGTGGGGAGGGGAGTCCTGATTCTCGATGGCATCATCATTAAGTAGTTTTAGGTAATTTTTTTGAGCACTTACTACTGTGCGGGGTACTGAACAGACATCATCTCTAATCCCCAGAGGTGGCAGGGTGGGGCGGGGGGGGTCCTTATTATACCCATTTTGTCGAGGAGGAAACTGAGGCTCAGAGAAGTCTAGTAATTGCCCAGAGTCACACAGCCAAGAGTGACCTCAGACGCTCCCCATCCAACCGTTGCACGGCACTTCTCCTGCATGGGATGACGAAGGAGGACCTGGAGTGGATTATCACCCTCTCTGGGCCCCTGTTTTTCCTTTAATAAAATGGAATTTTGAATCCTTACATGTCCAGTAACGTAAAGTAAGGCCGAGTTTCCCAGCCCCTCTGAACAGATAGGAAAACTGAAATCCAGAGTAGGGTGGGGGTGGGGCATGTCTTTAGGCCCAGCCTGGGCCCTGACCCCCCCGCCTGCCATTTCCTGGAAGCCAGTCCTGACCCCGACTGACCCTCCCTTGCTCAAGTGACTGCATCACTCAGGTGACCACAGTTCTCTGGAAAGGGAGAGGAAGGAAGCAGAGATGGCTGTGTGGGCTGGGGACAGGCCTGGGGTCTGGAACAACCTGGTGGGTATTCTAATAAGACTCATGTGGCTTCCTGTGCCCTAGGGAGTTAGTTCCCAGAGGTTACAAGGGAAATAAGCTTCAAGTAAAGAAGAAGCTAGCATTTCCAAATGGAAAAGAATGGACGAAAGCAAAATCCACTCTTTCAGCCAGGGCAGCGCCGGACCCTTGTAGAACCATAATAGCCTAAGGATCTCTTTCTGCAGAACCTGACTGTCCCCAGGCTTCCTGCCCTTCAGGACCAGGTTTGGGGACGCTGGCATCTTTGTTCCAAAACTCAGGGACCCTAGTTGTCAAGTGCTCCTTACATCCTTGGTGGTCCGCCTCAGTCATTCTGGTAGACTCTCACTCCAGGCCTGAAAGGGAGGAACTCTTGCCCCCATTTTGCAGAAGGGAAACTGAGGCCCAGAGAGCCAAAATCCTCGCCTGTGGTCACACAGCTGGTCACGGTCAGAGTGAGAACTCAAAACCGAGTTTCTTGACTAATGTCCACTTGCCCTGCTTCTTCCTCTGAGCTCTTGCCAGCTGCAGGAACATAATTGCCCCCCCATTTTACAACATCTGTAAAATGGGGGGCAATTATAAGTTTCGCTCCCAGTGTTACTTATATTTTACAGGTCAGCACGGTTATGAGTTTGTTCACCAAGACCCCAGGCAGGGCCCATTGGGCCCAGGAACAAGCATCCATGGAAGCAACATGGGTTTATTCCTCGCATTGTGTTACACAGGAATGGGAACGAAGACCAGTGTGGTAGCCCAGATCCATCAACAGATACAGAACTCATTCCAGAAAAAAATTGGGGGAGACCTACAGGCCCCGGGCCTCTCCAGGGACCCTCTCCACTCAGGCCTCATGTAAGATGTGTCAGACGCTCTGGGGAACCAGAGAGACCAGGATGGGCACAGCTAGGGTGCTGGATTCCCGGGGTCAGAGGTTGAATCCCTAGAAGTTCAGGCTTTGGTCTCTTCTGGCACACAGGGGATCTGCAGGGAAGCTCAGTGGAGGGAAAGGGGGAGAAGGGAGGGAGGGATAGGTGGGTGAGTTGATGGATGGATGGATGGATGGACGGATGGATGATGAGGGGGACAGAGGGTTGGATGGGAGGGGCAAATTATCAGAGCTGGGCTACGGGAAGAGGTGGGGGTGTATCTGTTTGTGGGCATATTGCCGTGTCTGCACATGAGCCCGTGTCTGCCTGTGTCCGTGTGTCTATGGGCGCTCCAACCTGCTTTTGTGTCCACACCTGACGACGTGTGTGTGTGTGTGTGTGTGTGTGTGTGTCTGTGTGTGAGGTCGGTCCATGTGCATGCGGGAGCTGGCTACATCCGGACACCTGCTGGTCTGTGGGTGGCTTGGGCTGAGGACCTGTCGTGTATGTCTGGCTGTATCAATGTCCTGGCGTGTGTTGGTGATTTTGTGTGTGTATGTGTGTGTTGGTGATTTTAATCTGATTTTGTATCCATGTCACTGGTTCTCTGTGTCCAGGTTCATCTGCTGTATCTGTTGGAGTATCTGTGTCACTGAGTGCCCACATCCCAATGTCTCTGATTGTGTCTGTGTCCGCTTCATCTGTATCTGAGTGTGAGTGTGTGTGTGTGTGAGTGTGTGTGTGTTCTCCATCCGGGGCAGACCTAACTGTGGTTCCGTGTCTGTGGGTCCAGGTAAGCTGTGTCCTGGTGAAGCTCTGTGTCTGTACCTGCCTGTGTGTCTATTTTTGCGCCTCCACGTCTCTGTTACCCAAAATCTGATTAGGTGTCCAGGTGTGTCTGTGGGTCCTGGTCTCCTTGTGTAGCCCTGTCCGTTGCTGTCCCAGCCTTGATGTCTGTCCGCTCCCGCAGGGGGCGCCCTTGCCCAGCGGCTGTTCCCTCCCTCCCTCGGGCTCCTGCCCCTGGGGGCACCCTAACTGAGCGGAGAGCGGTGCCAGACTGGGCAAAGGTGGCCCCACCAGGTCCCCGCCTTCCAGCACGGCCCCGCCCCCTGCCGCCCAAAGCGGGCTATAAGTTCACGGCTCTCTCAGCTGCGGCAGTGCTTGCCTTCAGTGGTCGCACTTGGAGGGTCCAGCCACCAGTCGGAGGAGGAGCTGCTGCCACCACCTGACCATGGCCGAGGGTGAGTATCAGGCTCAGCGAGCGCTGCCACCACTCGGGCGCCCTGCCCCTGGCCATCCCTCCCTGGTCTCAGGGGTCCTGCCTGGGAAACACCTGGCCAGGGGCTGCTCAGTCCCTAAGTCCCCCAGTTTGGGAGCAGCAGGAAGGCTGGGCTGGGTGAGGAGTGCCTGGCTCCCAGTCCTGGCCCAGTTGGGGCCTTTTACTTTCCCCATCCCGAGGGCATGATCATTAACCCCTGCCTCCCTGGATCAGATGAGGTAACGGAACGTGAAGATGTGTTGTAAAGTGTAATGTACTGGGCTAGTGGACCATTGTCACTTGTCCTCAGTCAGATAGTGGGGATGGGTCCCATGAGGCTGTGTGGAAGGGTCTGGCCTGGCCTCAGAACGCTTAGTTTTGGTTAGTCCCTGCCAGCTGGAGAGGCGTGCACGTTCTCCCTAGTGGTGCCTGGGAGACTGCTTGCGTCCGAGGCCAGAGGATAGGTTCCAGCACCCTTCAAGGGACTGGCCTGCTAGCAGACGGGTTCTTTAAGATCCCTCCAGCCCTCAGATTCTACAACTCTGGTCTTGGGCCACTTGTTGACCCTTAGTTTCCCCTCCTGTAAAATGGACAGCTCTGCAGGTCTTGGTACCTCCATGAGGGCCAAGAGGAGTAGAGAAGGGATCTGATTAATTTCTTACCTGCTCCTCCCACTACACACGCGCGCACACACACGTCCACAGTGGCAACACTTCTGTCCCAGGGAAAGGATTTCTGCAGTGGGGCATGTCAGTGCCCAAATGCGCTGTACCCCCTGTCCCAGTTAACTCTTGGGTCAAGTCCACTTGAAATGACCTTGGCACACTGCAGCCCCTGGACGGAGGTGTAGGGAGAGGGAATGTGAAGAGGGAGGCGGGGCACGTGGAAAAGGGAAGAGAGGGAAAAACCCGTGGACCTGCCTGACTCGCAGTGTGACCTCAGGCCACCTTAGTCCCTATCTGGGATCTGGCTTCCCAACACAAGGGCTTGAAAACCAGCTCAAGGATGGCTGTCATGGGTGACCTAGGTGGCTGCTTGTCTACAATGCATTTTCCCATCCCTGTCCCCAAGAGAGGCTCCGTGGGGCTAGGGGACCCTGGAGGTGCTGATTGTATGAGTCACCTGCCCTAGTACCACGGTGGCCACTTCCTACAGGGGTCCTACTGGCCTGGAAGACTGCAGCTCCTTTCTCAGTGCAGAAATCCTAGCATCCTAGAACTCAGTGTTTCTGCACCTTTGGAGCTGGTCATGATTTCTGGCAATCCTTCTTCAGACGATAGCCCAAGAAGGCACCCCACCTGCCCCAACCCAGAAACTAACCATCTCACGATGTTTGTGTGTGTGTGGGGGGGGGTCCTCTTAACCACTTAAGCTTTCTGGAATAGAAGTTTCCAAAAACAATGTTTCCTTACCTCAGAAGGCCAGCAGGAAGCTCTTTCTGGTGGCTCGGAGGTCTCTCCTGCTGTGACTGCAGAGGGGCTCAGCTTCCTCAGGCTTCCTCCCATGCTCAGAACAACACAGGAGTGGGAGGCAGAGGAAGGAAAGAGTGGGGGGATGGTGAGCAAACCCTGAGCTCTGAGCGAGGTGGTTTCCAGCGCAGGCTTCATACTCCACAGCCCGGGATGCAGATCCCTACACTGGTGCTTGCTGTTGGACCTGGGACCACAGAATATTTCCCTGTGCACCGGGGAGCTGGTGATAGTACCCTTGTGGGTGGAGCGGCTATGAGCTTTAAGTAGAGATAAGCCATGTCTGGGTCCTCCCTTAGCAGTCACCACGCACTGTGGGATCTTCCACGGCAAAAGTCAGGGGACCTGAGTCAATGTGTCCATGGAAGTACCCATTTGCTGGATGACTTTGGACAAATCCCTGCCCCTGGCCTCACTCAGTTGGACCACTTACTTTCCAAAGACCCCACAATGCTGAGAGTCTACCTTGCCTACTCTCCCCATGCTACGGTCTTCCTAATCGTGACCTTGAGCTTGCCAAGATTTATGAGGTTTGCTCTTCCCTCAGACCTCCACCCACCTACCACCCCTGCCTCCGCCCTGGTCTTCAGCTCCCTCCAAAACTATAAATAGAGCTTTCACATAACAGACTTCTGCCCTGGTCCAGGCCTTGGGGAAGGAGTGCCCAGCATTCTCTCCTAATCCTCACAGGAGATTTCTGAGACTTCAGAGGAGGTCCAGAGAGGGAGAGAGACCTGCCCAGGATAACACAACAGGACCAAATGAAGGTCCAGAAGACTCCAAATCCCCTGCATTTAAAAAAAAAAAAAAAAATTTATTATGGAGAATACTGAACGTCCATCAAAATAGAGAGAAGTTTAGAAGAGTTTTTAAAAAATAAGGATCCAAGTAGGCCGAAATGTCTCTTAAGTTTCTCTTAACTTATAGTTTCTCCCCTCAATGATTTTTTTTTCCTTGCAACTTATTTGTTAAGGAAGCTCCACCTGTTGTTGCCAAGAGTGTGTGTTTCTGGCAATTGTATCCTGGTTCTCTGTTGAACATGTTCCTCAGTCCTCCATACTTCTTATAAATTGAAAATTGAAACTAAAAGGCCAAGCCTGTGTAAATAACTTGTGCCAAATACTGCTCCCCACTTCATTTTTTTTTAAGATTTATTTATTTATTTGACAGACAGAAATCACAAGGAGGCAGAGAGGCAGGCAGAGAGAGAGGAGGAAGCAGGCTCCCTGCTGAGCAGAGAGCCCGATGTGGGGCTCGATCCCAGGACCCTGGGATCATGACCTGAGCTGAAGGCAGAGGCTTTAACCCACTGAGCCACCCAGGCGTCCCTCCCCACCTCATTTTTAACAAAAGGACCCTTTCATAAGGACAGAACAGCTTGCATTGAAGAAAGTAGGTGATGGGCAAGGCACCAGGCTGAGCGGTTCACAATGGTCCTGGGGACGGATGAGGAAGGTGACACCCGGAAAGGGGACTTGCCTGAAGTCACACTGCTGGAAGGCACCAGAGATCTCCCCCACATGCCATAGTCGGCATGACCCTGTGATTGAGAGTTGGGGACATATGGCCTGGTTAGCCCCAGGGTGGCAGGGCCGGGGGGGAGTTTGGGAGGGGGTTGGACAGGTAGGCATTATTTAGAGAGGGCTGACTCCCAGATGACCCTGGGGGTCCCCATGTCCAGGGATCCCCAGGGTCACAGCCAGCTGAGGGAGGCCACCACGGTTCACACCCCTCCCACTGTCTCCATAGATCTGGTTCTGAAGAATTGTGACCTGGAGCTGGAAGTCAATGGCCGTGACCACCACACAGCCGAACTGTGCCGGGAGAGGCTGGTGGTAAGGCGGGGCCAGCCCTTCTGGCTGACCCTGCACTTCGAGGGCCGAAGTTATGAGGCCAGCGTGGACAGCCTCACCTTCAGTGCGGTGACCGGTGAGTCCCTCCACCATCCCCTTGCCCTGACCTGTTTTGTGATTTCATGGCCCCCTGACAAAGGGGCATGGGGCTCCATTCCTCTTTGCCCCCTGAAGAGTTCCTAGCAGCCGCTAGTCCATTTTACAGATGAGGTAATTGAGGCCCAGAGCGTGGAGGGAGTAATGCCCCAGGCCACCCAGCCTCATAAACAAGTGGGCTGGACACCCGGGTTCTGAAAACCCATTATCACCAAGGAGTGGGGCTCAGCTTCCGACCACAATGGTCTATCAAGGTCCGCCCGCTCTTCCCCACATCAAAACAGCTTTCAACTCTTATCAACAGCTACTTCACCAAATCCACATAACCCGACCAGGCCTCTGGCTCTGGCCCATGTTGGGTACATTTGGGTGGTAGAGAGAACCTAGCAGGCTTCGTCTCTCTGAGAGGACAATTTTGTGTTCCCACAGTTCCTTCTCCAGGCCTCGGTAGGCTGCCTCAGGCTTGGGGGCTGACAGACCTGGATTCTGGTACAGACTAAAGTGCCCACCCGCTGTGTGACCTTGGACAAGTTGCTTAGCCTCTCTGTGCTTACGTTTTATCCTGTGCAAAGTACTCACGGTGGAGGGTTGTTAGGGCAGAAGGGCCTGACATGGGAGATTGCCTTGTAGATGTTAGCAGCAGTCGCTGCACTTGCTCCGGGGCTGGTTCCAGCGATGGGTGAAGGGACAGTGAGGCCCTAGCCACCCTATCCCATGCCCAATGCCCAGTCTTCTTGGTTTGCCATTCCTGGGAAAGGAGCCTTCAATACCGAATCTCTGGATTGGGCTTTGGATGGGAACCACTCCCTTGAGGTCAGCTAGGGGCCGCCTGGCTGGGACTGGGCTGGAGGGTGAGAAAGGCCTTTCTGAGACCTGTAAGGGCAGAGAGAGCAACAAACAGGCTCAGGCCTGTATTTACCTGGCAGCCCTTTGATAAGGCTTATCGCTGAGCCTGCAGACTGGCCACGGATATCCACCCCATGCTTTTCCTCCCTCTCCCTCCCCTTCTGGCAGGGATACGCCCACTCTCCCGGGCTGGGCCCCCTCACAGACAGCCAGCAGCTTCAGGGCCCATTTTAACTGACCCGAGGAGCCTCCAGGAGCCTCTGATCTTTTCAGCCTCCGTTTCCCTCTCTATAAAGTGGAACGCTGTGGTGCATAACAGGATACCCTGAGAAGAGTCAGGCTTGGGATGATGAGAATCCCAGCACCTATAGAGCACCTGCTGTATGCATGCTCGACCTAAATCCTCCCATCTTGGAAGCATAAGGAGACCCCATTTTACAGATGAAAATACTGAGGCTCAGAAAAGGTTGAGTTACCTGCCCAGGTTGCATAGTGAGTTAGGGACAAAACAGGATTCAAACCCCGCCCCCAGTGTTGAAGTTTTCCTTGCTGCAAGCTGACAGCAGGCACATTGACCTACTTACCATGAGGGCCAGCCAGCCAGGCCTCAGTTTGTTCCTCTGTGAAATGGAATGGTCGAGGAGTTGCCAGTGGGAGCTACCTGTGACTTCCACCTTCTTGCCCTTCTTTCCCTCTCAAGACATTCCCTTTCTTCTTCTCCCTGCATCTAGGCAGCCTGCTGCTCGGTAGTTAGGCCCTACATTAAGGGTTGGGTGACCAGCTGCTCTTCCACCCTAGCAACTCATCTCTGTTCTCCAGTCTCCACCGGCTTATCTCGGACCCAAGCCAATCTGCCCTGATCACCTCCAGAACCCCGGCGGGCAGTCTGGGAAGACATTCCCTCTCTGGAGGCAACACAGCTTCCGTGTCTGAGTTACCAAGAACTCTCATGGAGTGGGGAAGCCTGAGGGACAATACCAGGAAGCTGGGCCTTTCACCTCAAAGCCTGGCTTGGATTAGCACCCAGCCCCCGGCCTGGCCTGGCCACCCTGCTCTGGTGCCAGAACATTCTAGCTTGTTATCAGCCTGTACTACCTCTTTAGGGAAACTGAGGCCCAGAGAGGGGAGAGCGCTGGCGAAGG
Organism: Mustela nigripes; assembly: GCF_022355385.1. Taxonomy (NCBI): domain Eukaryota; kingdom Metazoa; phylum Chordata; class Mammalia; order Carnivora; family Mustelidae; genus Mustela; species Mustela nigripes. Next base: position 119,792,177 of record NC_081563.1, on the reverse strand, counting down.
TCCCTCAGTGAGCAGAGTGTGTGGCCTGACCCTGTATAGACCAAGATGCTGTGTATTTTGCCCAGAAGGTTAGAGACCTGGCAGGCTCTGTTATGGGGAACAGACCACAAGAGACAAACATCGAGACTGAAGTCAGCATCAAGAACCTTCATGAGGCTGATAGAGGGCTTTCCTCCAGAAGGTTTCCCTCATCCACTTCCCCAACCCCACACCAACTGTGGTCTAGGGGAGTCCCCAGGACTCCTGCATCTCCAGGTCATTTAGGCCCAGAGGGGTCCCTGAAACATCTCTGGGTCCACAAACAGTACCACGTGGAGTGGCAGCCAGTGCATTTTCCGAGCTGGCTTATGGGAGCAGTGAGGCTGTCCTCATGTCCCCTGCCCAGGGCTCCTTGGAAGAAAGGGGTGTGTGTGTGTGTGTGTGTGTGCTCCAGGATGGAGAGAAGGGGGAATGTGTTTCCTGACCTGTCCTTGAGGGTGGTACGTCAATAATGACAGTGGCCGTGGGACCCAGCCCGGGCTGTTACCATGGTGACCAGATCATTGATTCTCCAAACAGGGACATTTCTGAGAATAAAGGAACACCATTAAGAATTAAGCTGGGGCCACATCTGTAAACAGGGACTGTCCCAGGCAGACTAGGCCATGTGGTCCCCCTGACTTGGTCCCTTTCAGACTCAGTTTCCCTCTCTGTAAAGTGATTCAGCTGAACAAGGCAATCTCTACATTTCACTCAGTCCCCCAAATCTGTGGTTTGGCTTGCAGATTCTGACTTTTAATGGTCCTTTTTGGTGACGCGGAGGAACACTCGCGTACCCTGTGTAATTACTGTTTTAGTCACTGTTTGGAATCCTTCTTACGAAGTCTCTGACAGTCCTCTGAGCTGCGTTAGGACATGGGAGTGATGGTAACAAAAAATAATCGTTTACTGAGCACTTACTTTGTGCCAGACACCGTGCAATGTACCTCCACCTTTTTAAGCTTTACAGTGTCCTTATAAGGAGGTATTTGTAACTGCCTGTAATTGACCCTATTTTACCAATGAGCAAATCGAGGCACAGAGAAGCTAAGTAGCTTGTCCAAGGTCACAGAGTGAGTTTGAGACCTAGAATCAGATCTTCCCAGGCATGTGGTCTAAGCCTGTTTTCTTCTTTGATGAAGAAAATTGCAGATTAGAGAGGCCTGCTGACTTAGTCCGGGTCACACAGTGCTCAGAGCCTGAGCAGGAGAACCAGATCCTGGCTTCCTCCCGGGGAACCCAGTGAGACCTAACTGCTCAGGAGAATTTAAAGGCTTACAGCCAACTCCTGGCATCCAGACAGGGCCCCGGAGGCCTGTGTCATGCCTGTTAGCTCATGGTTATATTTGGGTCTGGGCGTGGGTGGGGCTGGAGGGTTGGGAAGAGGGGCAGAGTGTGGGGAGGGAACCCCTCAGGGAACAGGCCCCCATATTGTCCACAGCAGGTGGGCCGGGCTACACGGAGAGAGATGGAAGAATAAAAATAAATTTTCCTGGGCAGCCGCCCAACTAGGCAGAGAAGGTTCTGTTTCTCCTCTCTGCCACCCAAGTCCAGAAAGGATGACCAGCCCCTCCTCGCCCTCCCATGACTCAGACCTGCCTGCAGAGGCAGGGCCTTCTCCTCACCAGAAAAAGCAGCCAGCCAAGCTTGAGGCCGGCTCCCTCTCTCATGGAGCCTTTAAGACCCCATGAGGAAGCAAGGGAATGAGAGGTACCGTGGAGGACAGCCCAGAGCCTAGAGACCTGGGCTCAGACGCTAACTTTGCCCCAGACCCCTGTTGCTATTGGGAGACCCTCCTTTCTCTGAGCCTCAGTTTTCCTACCTGTACAAGGGGTCTCGGGAAGCAGGAAGTGCCAAGGCTGTGGGGTGGGAAGGAGATGGTGATGACCCCTGCTTGGAGCTGCCTATGGAGACACAGAGGTCAAAAGTTGGAGGGAGCCAGGGGGAGACAAACACCTAAAATCTGCACGGGCCAACACCCCACAGCAAGGGGCCTCTCAGATGGGCTTCCCCGGGGACATTCGAGGACCGAGGTCCTATCCTGCTCAGTGTCTGAGCTGATTCTTCTGAAAGGGAAAGCTGCTTCCTAGCAGGGAAAGTATTCAGGTGGGAAAGGGGATGGTCCCAAAGCATTCCTCTTTGTGCTACGGGTGAACACGTGGAGCCCAGAGAGGGGGAGGGTCTTGTGCATAGTCACAGCCGCCCAGGCAGCCTGACTGAGACCCTGCCCCCTCGGGTGGAACTGTCCCCTCTCCCAGGAGAAATCCATCTGGTGCCTGTGGCTTTTTCCAAATTCTCGCAAAAGCACTCTGCCAGGCTGGGGTCCGATCCTCACTTTGTAGAGGAGGAAACCAAGTCGCAGGGAGATGACCTCTTGCCAAGGTTTCCTCAACAGTCAGCAGCGGTCAGCAGCGGAACCAGGCCTCCAATCCCAGCCCACGGGACACCCGCCGGCCTGCGCCCGGCCCCTCCGCCGGGCCGGCTCCCTCCCTGCCCACGTCTGGCTCACGGCCACGGCCTTTTCCCCATCAGGCCCAGCCCCCAGCGAGGAGGCCGGGACCAAGGCCCGCTTCCCGCTGTCCAGTGCCATGGAGGAGGGCGCCTGGACCGCCGTGGTGATGGACCAGCAGGACGGCGTCCTCTCGCTGCAGCTCAGCACCCCGGCAAACGCCCCTGTCGGCCTCTACCGCCTCACCCTGGAGGCCTCCACTGGCTACCAGGGCTCCAGCTTCGTGCTGGGCCACTTCACTCTGCTCTTCAATACCTGGTGCCCAGGTGAGCCGTGCTCTCGGTGGAGGGGGGACGCGGGGAGCTGGCAGGGCTGGACCACCCAATGGCACGAGGCACAGTGGCGAGGGGGGATGGGGCTGAAGATGGAGGGAAGGCCTCTGGGCAGCACCGTGCTCCTGCCTCACAGGAGCCTTGCGGTGTCCTGTTACCCACCCTCATGTCATACAGGAAGAGACAGGCACTTGGAAGCAAATGCCTTCCCCGAGGCCACACAGTTGCCAAAACGACCTCACCCTGCATCTGAGGCGCATGTGTTCCCCGAACCCCGTGACCTGGGCGTGCAGGTGTCTGGGGTTCACAGTCCCAGTCAAGAATGGGGTGTCCAGGGGATGCCCGGGGCCGTGGATCCCATGCCCGGTTCTGGTTCCTGGGGCTCTGTTTGAAATTTCACCAGACCGATTTGGGGAGGGGAAACTGAGGGAAACAGAGGCAGAGGCGGAGGGTGGCCAGAAGCGGTGGGCAGGAGCAGTTAGGTGACCTCTGTGCCTCCTCGATGCTTCGTCTCAACAATCCCTACTGGGAGACTGTCAGTGTCCCCGCAGGGCTCGGAGAGGTCTAGTGGCTTCTGGAAGCTCCTCAGTGAGTGGACAATGCTGGACAAAACTAGCAGGCTGGCTCGAGGAGGAAGGGGGTGGCAGCCCTGGCCTCAGTTTCCCTCTCGGACTAACAGTGCCGTCAGTCTCCTTCTTGCTCCTGCATAGTGAAGCAGAGAGACAGGCCTTGTGGATGGGCCCCAGCCTAGGAATGGGGTGTCCTTCCTCAGAGCTGGCATCCAGCCACAAGTTCTGGCCTCTCCAGCTCCAGACAACCAACTCCTTCCTGGGACGCTGCTTTATATTTTTCTTCTCCATTTTGGGGCATTTTATAACATAGTTGAGAGGATTTTTTATTTTCTCTTTTATATATTTTGGCTTGTATTTTTACTTATCACAGTCAGACATGAGGATGTCCTCTTCCTATAAGCTTTAAGCACTGTAGGGAAACAGCTCCCACTTTGACTCTCCTTGGGGAGTGGAATTATTAGCTGTCTTGGGGGACTCATCTCCTTAGATTCCGGTGTATATGCCTGGAGACATTGCTGCCTTAATGGGTTTCTGCGTCCCTCTTAAACACAAAAGGATCCCACAGTACACATCAGCCTATGACTTATTTAATGCTTCCACTCCACCACACATCCTGACGATCTCTCCACATCGGTGTGCATACACATCTGCTTTTTCTTTTTCTTTTTTTTAAAGATTTTATTTATTTATTTATTTGAGAGAGAGGGTGGGGGGGGCGGTGGCGGCATGGCAGATGGGGAGCCAGAGGGAGAAACAGACTCCCCGATGAGCAGGGAGCGCAATGCGGGGCTCGATCTCAGGACCCTGGGATCATGACCTGAGCCCAAAGTAGACGCTTAACCAAGCCAACCAGGTGCCCCCTGCTTTTTCTTTTTAAGAGCTCAGAGTGCCCTGTATCTAGCCAATGTGGATCATTCATTGATCTGGCCCTCTACCCCGGAGAAATGAGGTCGTCCCCAGGGCTTCCTTACAGGAAGGGTATCTATGAAGCACCCTTGTTCACATGACCTGGGGCCACATGGAATGGTTTCTCGGGACAGAAGTGGCCTTGCCGGACCCCATTGTAGACTTGTTTGGATTTTGTCAATCTACAGAGCTTACGGCTAGTAGGCCACCTGGCCCAGGGAGGAGGAAGAGGCCAGTGTCCCCTGCTGCTCACCAACACAGGCAGGGTTTCAGAGCTCAGGGAACAGGGAATGAGGTTCTGGGAATGTCCCCTTCCTCTGGCCTTTCCTCCAGCCCTGCTCCATCCCTGCCCTGTGGGTTGGGGTGACTAAAGTGACCCACATCCCAGGTTGGGAACCTGAAGGGGGGCGGGGGGAGAGGGGAGCTGAAGATGCAGAAGCAGGAAGTTGGGTTTGGAGGGGGTGGGGCTGCCTCTGGGACCTGCCCCTGAAACCAGAGCCTTCCACCCCTAGCTCAGTGAGGACTGGAGGACAGGAGGGAGCTGAGCCTGAAGTATGTGCGGGACCTCTTGTTCCCAAGGCCGCCACCTGGACCAGCAGAGCTGGGGGGAGGGCACAGTCTCTGCCACCTGGGTCAGGGTGGGGTCAACACTCTCACCCCAATGACAAAACAGCATGGGTTTTTCTTTCTCTTTTGTTCTTTCTCCTGCACCATCAGCTGACTATAGTTCATTTGCTGGAAGGCTGATTTTTATCTGTGGGGTGGGGGGGTAGCTACAGTGCAGGGTCTAGAAGGTGAAAGATGCTCGGCCACTTCCACTTTTACTTGGCTCTGTGCCATAAGAGGGGGGCCTGACGGAGTCTGGAGGCCCAAGGGCCCTGAGCAGCTGTGTTCCAGGCCAGTGCCACTGTATTTTTAGGGACCCATAAAAATGGGTCCCTAAATTAATTTCTTTTAGAATCAGAAGAAAAAAAAGAAAGTTTAGGTCAGAGAATATGTTTTAATATGTAATATTAATATATTTGTCATCATACCAGTGCAGTCATAAAATTTATTATTATTATCATTACTGTTATTATTACTTTTTTTTTTTACAGAAGAAGGGGCCCACTGAAGTAAAAATGCCTAGGGCCCACCAAAAATCACAAAGTGGCTCTGAATTTCCTCTTCCCAGCCTCAGTTTCTTCACCTGTGAAGTGGGGGATGATAAAGGCCAGCTTGACCTTTGACCCTCTGCCATCTGACCCCGCTGGTCCCAATCCTCTTTTCTGTGGTTGCCAGCCATGGGGAGCTAAGTGCCATCCCAGCAGTTGTCCTTGTCCTGTCTCTGGTCCTCTGCTTAGCCAGTCATTCCGCCAGACTCTGAGTATCTAAATCTTAGTCATTTCTCAAGGTAGCAATCACGAGCCACCGCCTCTAGTGTGCCCTCCCTGACCACCTCCCCCACCACTGGGCAGGACCCCACTTCCCCTGAGCCCCAGTGACCCTAGTAGGCTTTCTCTCTGCCTCGAATCAAGCTCCTTCTCACACTTCTCACACTTTAGCTTGCAAAGCCCCTTTGCAGGTCTGCATCCCATGTCACGCTCGGGGAAGACAGAGAGGGGGACAAAGAAAGAGAAGTGATCTCCCCAAGGTCATACAACAAGTGAGGATCAACTAGGAGATTCCTGACCCCTGTGCTCCTCTATCTCTTGGGTGGGCATCAGTTTTCCTACCTGTAAAATGGTCTTTCAAGATCCCTTTCTCATCACACTCTTGCGGAATTAAATGTAACATACATCATATGCTTATCACGGGTAAGTGTTGGAGAAATGGCAGCCACTGGTAACACGAGCCAAAAACACCTCATCTCACGGGTATGGGATTATTAATGAATGATTAGCTTTTCTGATTCAAAGATAGAAGGACCTTTGAGACTCTGACCTGGCCCTGGGTCTTGGCCCTCTGGCTGCTGTGTCTTTGGGGACCCTGCAACCTGCCAGACCCAGAGCTGAGGTCCCCTCCTTCCCACCCCCAGCGGACGTTGTGTACCTGGACTCAGAGGAGGAGCGGGAGGAGTATGTGCTCACCCAGCAAGGCTTCATCTACCAGGGCTCGGTCAAATGCATCAAAAGCATACCTTGGAACTTTGGGCAGGTAGGTCCACATCCTGCCCTTCCCAACTGCTGCAGGCCCCCTGGGTATGGGGCCCTGGGTCCGAGGAAGTCAAAGCTGCAGATGTGTGTGCTGGTCTCTGAGCTGCCCTCCCCATGCTGTCAGGGATTCAAGGGCCCTGGAGTGGCTGGAGGATCAGGGGAGGGGTCCAGGCCAAACCTGACTTCCTAAAGCAAAAGGTTACCCTACCCACTGTGGGAACAGCAGCCCCAGATTCAAAGTGGAACAAGAATCAGGGGAGCCTTTGGGAATTGTGGGGCTGGCAGGTGCTCCAGGAGGGAGAAAGAGAATATTCCAGGCCATATACCAAAATGATAGAAATGCTATTATGTGTGCTGAGAGGAGGTTTTATGCTATTACCTAGATCAGTGGCTTTCAAACTTGAATGTATCTATAATCACCAGAAACGTGTGTTAAAATGCAGATCAGGGAGTCCCGCCCCTAGTTTCTGGCTTAGTAGGTCTGGGTGTGGGCTGAGAATTTGCATTTTGACAAGTTCCCAGGCAGTGCTGATGCTGCTGATCAGTGGTGGTAGTTTGCGAACCACTACCTGAATCGGTTAGCTACTGCTGAATAACAAACAAGCCCAAAATGTACAGGCTTAAAACAACACCTGTTTATTATTACTTACAAATCTGTGGGTCAGCTGGAGTGTGGCTGCCTAGGCTGGGCTTGGCTGAACTCTGCCGGATGGCACATCTCTGTTCCATGTGGTTCCTCGTCCCCCAGCAAGTCAGCCCAGGCTGGTCGTTCGAAGTAGGGTTCTTATTTCCTCTGCCATCCAGCCTCCCATGACAATTCTTGAGACAGAGCTGAGAAAACTCATAAATCAAGAGTCGTCACACTTCTTCCTGCCCGTGGTGTGTTGGGGGCATTGGCCTTTTGGGTCAAGGTTCACCATGAGACTTTTTCCCAACGGCCCCTGGGGTAGGATTTCCATATGCAAGCCCCCAGAGTCCTGCCTGCCCTGGGACCACAGGGAAGTCTTCCCTGTGTGGTATGGGGCTCTGACCTCAGTTTCCCCCATCTGAGTACTGGGGATACTAATTGCAAGAATATCTGCCCAAGAACATATCACCCACTCTGGGATATACATGAAATGGTGGTGTGGGGGGGTACAAAAATACATCATAAAGTCAATTGGCTCTAATTTCCGAGCGATCTGTATTCCCCCCCTGAGAAACAGAACAAAGCCAAATCCTTCCTTTTGTTCCCTGAGTTCCTGTTCTGTGTCCAGGCTTGCGTTGAGCCATTGAACGCAGCCCTCGCGGATCTTCAGGAAGCCGTCGCAACCCAGAGTGATAAGACCGAGAGGAAAGAAGTGAATAAGTGTGGATGGGAGTGAGGGCGATTCCTGTCTAGGCAAGATCTGAGCTGGGCAACGGAGGAGGTGGAAACATGGTATACAAGGCAGAAGGAACTGTCTGAGCGAAAGCTCAGAGGTGGGAGTTTATGCTGTGCTTAAGAAGAATTCTGTAGCTCAGGGAGCGCTTTATGTCTAAAGGAGTCCGGAGAGATGACGTGGGAGAAGTCACCAATGTCCAGGTTGTGAACGTCAGGCATATGGCAATAGAGAGCCACAAAATGGCTCAAAGCCATTGAAGCCTGGTTTGGGACAAGACGGCAGAGTAACAGGTTACTGTTACTGGTCAGAGTGGTCAGAGACAGAGTCCGGTGTCATGAGACAAGGAGGGAGGGCCCTACTTTTGATAATGATAACATTTGAGTTGCAAGGATAAGAAGGTGTGAGCCACGCAGAGAGTGGCAGGAAGAGCATTCCAAGCAAAGGAAACGGTAAGTGCAAAGGCCGTGGGGCAATGAGTGGTGATAAGAGGTCAGAGATGGGGTGGAACACAGATTGTAAAGGGCCTTCCTTGCAGGTCACAGGGAAAAGTCTAGATTTTATTCTAGGTGCAGTGGAAACAGAGGAGATAATTTACCTCCGTTTTAATCAGAATAGTGTATTGGGGTGGGAGGGGTTGGGGGGCAGAGAGGATTCTCATCAGCTCTGCAGGGTGAGTCAGGCCTTAGGGGAAATGATATATTTGGCACAGCGGAGATGGGAAAGGGGCAGTGGCAGGGCCTGAGGTGACTCTGAGGAGAGGGAAGCCCCAGGGACACTGTGGGTTCTAATCCACATTCCCAGGACTCCCCCACCCCCCAGCTAGGCCCTGAATGCAGGCATATCCGTTCCTCTTTCTCACAAACTCAGTCATTGTTGTCCCCCCTCCCCCACCCCATCCTGGGCCAGGAAGATCTGGCCTCACAGAGACAGGGCAGACCTAGCCCAGACTTCCCTAATGTATAACATGAAACAGAGAGGACCTAGGGGCACTGGGGTGGCTCAGCGGGTTAAAGCCTCTGCTTTCATCTAGGGTCATGATCCCAGGGTCCTGGGATCAAGCCCCACATAGGGCTTTCTGCTCGGCAGGGAGTCTGCCTCCCCCTCTCTCTGTGCCTGCCTCTCTGCCTACTTGTGATCTCTGTCTGTCAAATAAATAAATAAAATCTTAAAAAAAAAAAAAGAAAAGAAAAACAACGAAACAGAGCGGACCTATAGCTGCAGGGCTGCAAGGCAGGCTTCCTGGAAGAAGTGGCTTCTCATTTCCTGCATCTTTCTTTTGTTTTTCCCAACACAGTTTGAAGATGGGATCCTGGACATTTGCTTGGCACTCCTGGACACGAACCCCAAGTTCCTGAAGGATGCTGGCCGTGACTGCTCCCGACGGAGCAGTCCTGTCTACATGGGCCGGGTGGTGAGTGCCATGGTAAGTGAGGAGTGAGGGGCTGCGCCCCACCCCAAGGTCGTGGCCCATCGTGGATCCCAGTAGGGCCTCCCACCTTCTCGTGATGATGGAGGCCACACTCCACACTGGGCTTGGTTAGGGGGACCCAGGAGATGGGGAAGTCTCAGCTGAGAGAGCTTGTATTTGGAAAGACAAGATTTACACAAATAAGGGTAATGTCCTATGGTCCCTAAAAGCAATTCATCTATTCATTCACTCATTCAGCAAATATTTATTAGATGCCACCTGTGTCCTAGGCACTGGAGAAACAGGTAGGTGTAAGGCATGTATGGTTCTCTAACTTCAAAGAGCTTATATTCTCATGGGTGAGAGGAAACAGACAGAAACACTGCGGGAATGTGTCATAATCAGAAATGATGATGCAGGCACTGAAGGAAGCCAGAGGTGTGAGAGTGTCTAATTGCAGAATCCAGCTTCAGGGAGAGGCTGGGGGCGGGGGCGGGAACCTTCGTAATTGATGATCCCTAAGCTGATATGGTAAGTGGGAGAAGAGTATTCCAGGGAGAGGGCACAGTATGTACAAAGGCCCTGAGGCGGGAATGACTTTGGCAGGTTCAAGGAGCAGAAAGGAGGCTGGTGGGCTGGAGTGGAGTGAGCAGGAAGGAGTGGGGTACAGGAGGTGGGCAGAGGTGAGACCATGCAGGCCTCATGGGCCACAGTCAGGAGGCTCGATTTTATTCTCAAGGCAATGGGAGGGTGAGGGAAACGACACAATCCAGGCAGGGGTCGGAGCGGATCTTCGTAAAACTCAGATCACATCTTGTCACCCTCCTGCCACCCCATGGCCAAATTCACACCACCAGTATCACCTTCATGACCTTGACCCCTCGCCGCCACCTCCCTTCTTCTCCTTCTCTCTCCCACACGCCGGGCTCCAGCCCCAACCATCTCCCATATATCAGCCCGTCACACCTTGGTATCTTTGCATGGGCTGTTCCCTCTCCTAAATTCCTTTCCCTGCCTTTCACTACGTACTGAACTCACAGCACCTGCTCCCCAGGCTCGGTCCCTCTGATGCCCCGCTGGTTGTAGGTCAACTGCAATGATGACCAGGGTGTGCTGCTGGGACGCTGGGACAATGATTACAAGGATGGTGTCAGCCCCATGTTCTGGATCGGCAGCGTGGACATCCTACGGCGCTGGAAGACCTCGGGCTGCCAGCGTGTCAAATACGGCCAGTGCTGGGTGTTCGCTGCTGTGGCCTGCACAGGTGAGTGGCATGCTGGGCAGGGGTGGTTGGTGGGCGGAGGATGGGGGGGTGAGGGGGGGGCGGGGGGGATGCTGGAATCTGCTCACAGCCTCCTGAGCCCTGGGGGAGTGCAGACAGAGCACTCAAGTGGGAATCAGGAGACCCCAGTTCTGGTCCTGCCTCTGCCTCCAATACCACCAACGTACTGTGAGGCCTGGAGTCGGCAGCTACCCCTCTCTGGTCTTGTTTCCAACAACTACCCTACAGGTGGTTATTAGGATCAAGGGATGTCATGTGGGAGGCAGCCTGAGCTCAGGATTGAGAAGATGGGCTTTGGGGCCAGGCACCCCTGAATTTAAAATCCCCGGTAACATTCACCTGCTCTGTGACCTTGAGCAAATGACTTCCTCTGAACCTCAGTTTCCTCGTCTGTAAAATGGGGGCAAGAGGACCTCCCTCCTGGGGTGAGTTGGTAGAAACTGCTCAGCGCAGAATTGAGCCCAGTGCAGCTCTCAGTAAATATTAGCTCTTACTAATTTAATAGTAACAGTCATATCAATGTCAAGAAAGGGAAAACACTTTCTGAAATACAGATGAGGCAAGAGAAAGAAATATAAAACCAAAATGGAAAATAAATCTTTTTTAAAAATCTTAAAAATTCGAGCCCAGAAAATGGCAAAAATCATTCTGGGCTGGAGATGGCACGTGTGAGAATGGGTCAGTATCCTGTACCAGTTAAAAACACAGACTCCAGAGTCAAGGCCCAATTCCCAGTCCCAGCTCTGCTCCTTACCACCGTGTCTCAGGTAATCACTGAGCCTCTCTGAGGCTCAACTCTGTTACATGGGATCCGGACCCAACAACAGTACCTTTACCCTGGGGCGGTTGTGACGTATGAAGGGCTGGAAATTATTTCAGATGCGTAACAGCGAATACTTATTCCTGCTGCTAGATTATTCTTATTAAGATGACTACCACTGCTATTATCATTTTTTTTTAAGATTTTATTTATTTTTTTGACAGACAAAGATCACAAGTAGGCAGAGAGGCAGGCAGAGAGAGAGGGGGAAACAGACTCCCCGCTAAGCAGAAAGCCCAATGTGGGGCTCGATCCCAGGACCCTGAGATCATGACCCGAGCGGAAGGCAGAGGCTTTAGCCCACTGAGCACCCAGGAGCCCCTGCTATTATCATTTATTAGGCTCGGGAAATCTAAGAGGTTGGTCCTGAATCGCAGCTTCTCTGACTCGGGGACCAGGACCCAGGCCTAGGGAAGGGCCTCGAGGTGTTCCAGAGCTGTCATCCACCCCAGCAGTCTGGGTAGGGGCGGTGCCGCCTGGGCTCCCCACAGGGCTGTCTCTGCTCCCCCTTCCCTATGGCCGAACCAGCCATGCCTGCCTGCTTCTGGGACCTGAGCGTTCCCTTTTCTTGGGCAAATTCCCTTGTCCCAGACCCAAGGGGTCTTAAATGCCTCCTGAGAATCCCACAGATTCTCTGGAGACCCACCACCATCTGTGGCCTGGGTCCCTGAGCTTACCTGCAGGCGCCTCCCTCCCCCTGGGATGTGACCTCCAGAGGTCTTACTCGAGACCTCTCTTTTCCCAAGGCCTGGGCTGAGTCTGGCTCCCTGCAGCCTTCTCTCAGGCCTGGTGCTGGACTGAGTCAGGGAGAAGTAGCCCCGAGGAGCAACCCCCCAGGGGCTTCTGCAGGGAGCGTCCTGCTGGACTGGCCCAGGGACTCTGGTATCCTGCTGTCTGTTTTGAATCCCAGCGCTTTCGCCAGCCCCTGGGTGGACTTGGGCAAGAGAACTGGGGTCTCCAAGCCTTTCTCCTCAGCTATGAAATGGACAGAGCAGTGACAGAAATAATTCCCAGGGAGATGTCACTTCACCCAGGGTCTGGTTCAGCTTAGACTTGAGTTTGTGGACTTCCGGGGAAAGTTGGGATTCCTCAGCCGGATCCTGGAGCGTTTCAAAATGTCTGAGAGTCATTTGACTGGATAGGCGGTGACTGGTTGGGCATTTGCAGTGACACTTGCAGTGACGGGCACCCGTGGCACCCTGCCCTTCTACCCTGGGCACGGGGCAGACGAGACTGCCCACACCCACTGCCTCTCTGAATCACCACCACATCCCCGAAAGTGGCTATTATTAGCTCCTCTTAGAAGAGGAAATGGAATCTCAGAGACAGGAAGTGGTTGCCTGAGGTCACACAGCTGGGGAGCAGCGAGGCCAAGCTTGAACTCAGGCATCCCCAGCTCTGGGGCAGACTTCTGGCCTGAGCCTAGGATGAGGAGGCCTCTCGGGACACCAACTCTAGGACAGAGGTGATGCCTTGCTCCTCGGGTGGTGGGTACAGGCCTCCTCACGCCTGGTCTGTGTCCTGAGGCCTGTCCTGGGGCAAGGCCTGGGGTTGGTTTGCTGGTGCTGGAGTCTCCTGATGGTGCCTCAGGGCAGGCAACCAGGCAAGAGGGGGAGGATCAATGCTGCCCTTCCTCCCCACTTCCCAGAGGCCCTGATCCGGGCCAGAATCTAGGGCCTGCCTGGGACCTCTTACCCTGCTTGACAGAGGGCCCAGGGCAATAGGGCAAAGGTCACACACACACACACATACACACACGCTCTGCCCACCATCTCCAAGACTCAATCTCAATAAAAACTAAAAGGCCAAAGTCCCACAGGTTATATTCAGTAGGGCTTTCCTCACTTTTTTTTTTTTTAATTTTTATTTATTTATTTGACAGACAGAGATCACAAGTAGGCAAAGAGGCAGGCAGAGAGAGAGGAAGGGAAGCAGGCTCTGCTGAGCAGAGAGCCCGACGTGGGGCTCGATCCCAGGACCCTGGGATCATGACCTGGGCCGAAGGCAGAGGCTTAACCCACTGAGCCACCCAGGAGCCCTTCAAATGGTTAATTTGCATGTGTACCGTGACCTTGTGCGGTAGAGGAAGAAACAAGGCCCAGAGAGGTGGAGGGACTGGCCCCAGGTCACATAGCCCAAAGTAGCCAGCACTGCAGGGAAGGCCCCTTGACCTTCGTTCCCTCTTCTCCCGGCTCCACTGTGTGCTCCTTGCCCTGAATCTCTACCAGTCCTTCCCTTCTTCCCTGTTCCCCTTCCTCCTCCTCCTCTCTCTTCTTCATCCACCCCTTCATCCATTTGACAAAATTGTCTGTGCCAGGCCTTTGCTGGGCTCTGGGCACATGAAATAAGACAGATCACTCACTGCCTTCAGAGGACAAATGAAAGGATCCCTCCTGTGCCTGTCCATTGCGAATGACGATGAACCCCCAGTCTTGCTATGAATGCAAATGATGGAGCCATCTAAACCTGGTGGGTGGCCTTCCAGGCTTAGGGAATAGCATAGGCCAATGTCCTGTGGCTGGCAGGAGTGTAGAGTGCTGGAGGAACAGCGAGCGTGGCTGGGGAAAAGTACCCAAGAGGTGGTCAGGGGCCAAGCTTTGAGAGGTCTGGCCTTGACCTTCAGGGCCATGGGGAGACATTGAAGGTTTAGCAGAGGATTGTTGATGTCAGATTTGCATTTTGGGGTTTCCTTCTGTTAGCAGTGAGATGAGGAGGCAGAGTGGACCTGGGGTGACCAGTGAAGTGGGCACTATCATCCAGGTAAGGGGAAGGTGCCCACTTGGATAATGGGTACAGTGTTGCCAGGGGTACAGATGGGAGCATGGATGCTCAGAGCAGGGCAGATGGCTCCAGATCCTCAGCTCTCACCTTTCCCCGAATCCCGCTCTCCATCCTGTCCCCTCCCCCACCCCCAGTGCTGCGGTGCCTTGGCATCCCCACCCGAGTGGTGACCAACTTTAACTCGGCCCATGATCAGAACAGCAACCTGCTCATCGAGTATGTCTACAACGAGTTTGGAGAGATGCAGAGGGACAAAAGTGAGATGATCTGGTGAGCTGGAGCCCAGAGTCAGGGGTAAACCCCAATGCGGGGGGGGGGGGGGCTGGAAGGGAAACTTAGGAAGACTTCTCAGAGGAGGTCACATCTGAATTGGGATTAAAAGTTGAATAGTATTCAGACAAGGGGGAATGGGACCAGGGAGGGCCTTCCAGGTAGGGGCCCCAGCATGAGCAAAGGAGGGAAAGTCAACACATGAAGTCAATAATGCATGAAAATGTGTCAGGGTGTTGGTTTTTCAGGAGTCTGGAATGCCAGGTGAGAGGGTCTGGGCTTGACTCCAAAACCAATAGGTTGTCACCAAAGGCTTCAAACCGGGAGAGGGACTCTGATGACACCGCAGCAGGAGATCTGAAGGGGAGAGATTGCAGGCAGGGGGCTGGGGTGTGGCCCAGGAAGGACTGAAATGGGGCAGAGCCCATGAGCTGGAAAGAAGGGACAGCCAAGAAGCGAGGACATCCCATCCGGTGGACTCAAGGAGCCATTGAAAGAGGAGGGCTGTGGGAGAGGTGCTGACAATGACTCTCCGGGCAGGAGTGAGCACCTGGCTAGGGCCCAAGGAAGAGCAGGCAGGTGTGTTGGGGATGCTCTGGGCTGAGCATAGGACAGGTGAGTGTGTACTGCCCATGGGAGAAGTGTAAGTCTTAACTTCATTTCTCCAACAGGAACTACCACTGCTGGACGGAGTCATGGATGAGCAGGCCGGACCTGCAGCCGGGCTACGGGGGGTGGCAGGCCCTCGACCCCACGCCCCAGGAGAAGAGTGAAGGTGGGTGGGCGTGGCCCCCTTCCCTGGGCCGGCAAACTGAGGCTTGGTGAGAACTGCTTTCCCCACCGCCAAGTCCCTCAGCCTGCAGTGGCAGAGCCAGGTTCTAACCCCAGTCTGGCTGACTCCAGAGACCACTGACTGGTCTGCACACATGTGGGGGTCCTCACTCAGAGCATACAATCAGCTTCTTTTATCATTGGAAAAGGTATTCACATGCAATGTGGAAAACAGCAAATATGGAGATCAAATAACATCTTTGTCTTCTCCCCCTCAAAAGAAATATCATTCATATTCACACACATCTTCCAGTAATTTCCCATTATATATTTGTTGGTAGGTGTGTGTGTGTGAAAGACGGAGAGGCAGAGACAGAGAGAGGAAGAGACAGAGAGAAAAAGACGGAGAGGGAGAAAGAGAGAGAGAGAACACCAAGGCAAAACTGGGTGAAACCAAATGGATCCTTTCTCAGAATAATATTTGTATTTATATTTATTACTTTATTTTATTTTATTATTGTTTATTTAATTTCAATCAGCCAACGTTAGTTTTTGCTGTAGGAGTCAGTGATTCACTAGCTACGTGTAACACCTAGCACTCATAACATCACGTGCTCTCCCTCCTTAAAGCCCATCACCCAGTTACCCTGTCTTCCCAACAGAATAATATTTTTAAATGCATAGAATATATTACCTACGGGAACAAAGAAAAACCAATTACACCAAAACATGGTTATCAAAATTTTTAAAAAAATAAATTTATGATATGGTAATATCTGCTTTACAGAACAAGGTCTAGTGGTAAAGATAGTAAGTTCCATGATGCACTGTTACAGGTGCATATAAGCAGTATTTCCAGTTGTCTATGACAACTAAAAAGTGATGCCTCAGGGTCTGCGCTCCTTACGGGTGAGAAGTCATAAGTGCACCTAAGACAATGGTTTGTCTGCTTTCACAATCGAAAGAAGTGTTAGCAAAATTCAGTGCAGACAAAGATGTCATTTTTTGCCATCCAAGTTCACGGACCCCCGAACTCTCCCGGCAGTGCTTTGGGGGTCTTTGGTCCCTCAGTTAAAATCTCCGGCTGCATGTGACCTTTTGTCTTGGTCCTGTCATGTCTCCATGTGTCACTGACATTTCTTTATCTCATAGTTTCCCCTGATTTTAATTTTAAATGAATGTTACCAGGCCTGTTGCATCAAATGGATACAATGTAGTGCCCTTTGTGGCCAGTTTGAAGCAGCTGTGAACCCCAGAGAGAGAAACATCCAGCTCTCATGGTCATTCAGTCAATATGCACCCCCTAAGGGGGTTTGGGAGAAGGGGGTGGGATTAAGGACATTGGGGAGGGTATGTGATTTGGTGAGTGCTGTGAAGTGTGTAAACCTGGTGATTCACAGACCTGTACCCCTGGGGATAAAAATATATGTTTATCAAAAATAAAAAATTAAAAAAAAAAATGCACCCCCTAAGTACATTGATGGGGGCGGCTGTGGCTCTCTGTGTGGGCAGGAAGCCGGAGGGACAGACCAACTGTCTTCTACAGCATGGTTCTCTCCCTTCCTCGGGATGCCTGGGGATACCCTTCTGCTAATATTTCAGACACTTAAAAAAAAAAAAAGAAAGAAAGAAACATTTCATTTACATAGTATTTAATATACTCAAATCCTCATTAGGTGGGTCGTAAATATCCCCACCACACGAAAAGGGCTTAGAGAAGTTAAGTCACTTTCCCAAGGAATAAGAAGTCCCCCAGTTAATGAGGCCAGATGAGATTTGAACCCCAGAAGCTGGGCAGGCTCCAGAGCCTGCATTTTTAATTCTTACTCTCTGCTACCTTCCCACCAGTGGAATCCCTGAGTCAAATGGCTGGACAGTCTTGAGATTCCCTGCAACAATGTGGCTGAAATGTGGAAAGTGGGAGAGGGTGTCACCCTCCCCTCACCCCTGCCCATCTCGCCTCTTAACCCCCAACCAGGGACGTACTGCTGTGGCCCGGTTCCGGTTCGTGCCATCAAGGAGGGTGACCTGAACACCAAGTACGATGCACCTTTTGTCTTTGCTGAGGTCAATGCTGACGTGGTGAACTGGATCCAGCAGAAGGATGGGTCCATGCACGAGTCCACCAACACCGCCCTGACCGTGGGGATGAAGATCAGCACGAAGAGGGTGGGCCGTGATGAGCGGGAGGACATCACCCATAACTACAAGTACCCGGAGGGTAGGTGCTGGGCTCACCAGAGCCTTTGCCAATGCCTTGCAGGGAAGCAGCCTGTTTTACCAGCCAGTGGGCTTGTGTGTGTGTGTTTGTGTGTGTGCGCACACACACGGATGTGTTTTCTTTGACAGCCTGCATACAATAAGGACCTGTAGGTTACTCTCCATTTTACACCTTTTCTTAGAAAAAAACACACTGGGACACAGTAGTAGAAGAGTATTCATTTAAGAATTCTGTATTTCACAAAAGGATTCAATGGGGGTTTTTTAAGCCTTGCTTTTTGGCTGTTTGGACTTAAATACAACTGGAGGATACTCGTTATGGAGGAGCTAGCTGCCTGCCTCCGAACAGAAAAATGAATGATGTCTGTGTCATTTCGTGACAGTATTTGTCATCATGGTACCTGCAACCGAAGACGTGCAATCCCACACTCCCCCCGCCTCCCTTTTTTAAATTGCAACATGTTTGGACTAGAGCGGCTTGGAAGTCCAGAGGGGCGCGTCCTGGAAGAGAGATTCCAGGAACTCCGTAGTGTTTATTTGTGCTGTTTTTCACACACAGCTGGGGAGGTGAGCGGGCAGATGGAGAGGGAAGGAGAGAAAGATCGTAAGAGCAACTTAATGAGAGAGCTGTAATCTGATCCAAAGATGAAGCCACTCTCTTTGTTCAATCAGGAGAGGGAAGAAGGGACACAGCTTATTTTTAAAATTGCTTTGGAGCACAACCAGCAGCCAATTCAATACAGTAGCTGTTTTCTAAGCATCCTTGGTGAGCCTGGGGGTCGGGGGGAGGTGGCTCACAGAGGTGAGTAAAGAACCATCACTCCTGCCCTCCTCTGACTCCTGCTGACTTACCTGCGCTGGCTGGGGGTTGGGAAACAAGCAGCCATACTCTGACAGAAGGAAAAGGAGCTTCCGTTGCTCTCTGAAAGGTCTAGAGCTGATGGTTTGATGGGAGACGTAGATATGCACCCAGCAGCACCGCAGAAGAAACAGAGCAGAGGAGAGAGGTAGATGGGACAGAGGCGGAGAGCACTACAGGTAGGGAGGGGGAGGAAGAGATTTCAGGTAGATGGAATCCCTGCGCAATCACTGGGAGGTGAGAAAGTTTGCGTCCTACTGGAGTTTACTATCCACCAAGCACTGTTAGAGGCTTCGGGTATGACTAGAGATGAGTAAAATACAGTCTTAGTCTTTGAGCAGCTCAAGAGGGTAAGTACATAAACAGAAAACTTGGTTAAATAAAAAGCATGATAGACAACAGGCACTGGTGAAACTTGAGAAGACATGGCGACTCATTCATCCTGGGGCATGAGTGTTCAGAGAAGGCTTCCTGGAGGAGGGGGTGTCATTTGGGACTGGGTTTTGAGGGATGAATAGGAGTTTACTTGTGGAAAGTAAATAAAATCTCCTATCATCCTCCTGACACGGGAGTGTAGACAAGGGGCTCCTCTAGACCTGATCTGAGTCCCCAGGACTCTGAAGAGCCAGCTCGCCCTGCCTCAGCCTCGTTGTCCTTGGTCCCTATTTCAGCCATACCGGAGCTCTCTTCCCCGTTCCCACAGGGTCCCCAGAGGAGAGAGAAGCCTTCAAAAGGGCCAACCACCTGAATAAGCTGACTAAGAAAGAGGAGACGGGGGTGGCCATGCGGATCCGCGTGGCCCAGAGCATGAACATGGGCAGTGACTTTGATGTCTTCGCCTACATCACCAACAACACGGCTGAGACCCACACCTGCCGCCTCATGCTCCATGCCCGCACCGTCAGCTACAACGGGATCCTGGGGCCCGAGTGTGGCAGCAAAGACCTGCTCAACCTTTCCCTGGAGCCCTCATCTGGTAAGGCCCTGTGGTCCCCGAGCCGTTGCTGACCACCAACCAGTGGCACAGTCGTTAAGTGTCCTGAGCACTTGACACGTGTAATTGACCTCACGGATGTTTCTGTGACACTTTCTCTGGGTCACGCCCTTCTCACGGCCTTTATAAACAAGCCACCCATTTAATTCTTTGTAACAAAAGTGGGAGGCGGATTCTTTTATTGCCCCATTTTTCAGATGAGAAGACGGAGCGCAGAGAGTTTAAGCAACTTTCCCAAGACCACATGGTTAGGAAGAGACAGGACTGAGACTTGAACTTATGCTCTTAGCAGCCGTACTGCTTTCTTCCATGTCATCTTCATGTGACCTCAGACCGCTTCCTGGGGTGTGTTAATGCTTGCTCCTAGCTCAATCCTTCCCTCTGCCTCCACCCACAGCCCCTGCGAGAACTCGGCCTCAGAGAGAAGGGGTTCTAGGCCAGTGCTGCTCATAGAACTTTCGGCATGCGGGAGCTCTCCTGCGTCTATGCTGTCCAATCCCTGGCGGGCAGCTCCCTGTGGCCATTGAGCACTTGAAATGAAGTGAGCACAATTGTGGAATTCAAGTTTTAATTCCACTTAAAGTTAACCAGCCACATATGGCCAGAAGCTGCC
The DNA here is from genome assembly GCF_022355385.1 of Mustela nigripes. NCBI lineage: Eukaryota > Metazoa > Chordata > Mammalia > Carnivora > Mustelidae > Mustela > Mustela nigripes. The sequence continues at coordinate 119,772,383 of NC_081563.1, read as the reverse complement.
CTATTGGGCAGAGTAGCTCTGAGGGCAACAGGAGTGGAGAATGGCCGGGCCCCCAGGGAGGAAGTGTTTCCTCCCACCCCCAACCTTCTTCTATGACCTGGCGCTGGCGCCTGGCCTGGCCTCCCTGTGAGGCAGATCCCCTGCCCTGTTCTGGGGCAAAATGATGTCAGCAGACGGCCCAGTCTGCAGCCCTGCGGAAGAGCGTCTGTCACTCGAGCCTCATGGTCAGAAACCTGCACGCCCGCCTCCTTGGTCTCTTTCCCTGCCTGGCTTGGCCACTGCACCCAGTTATCTTCCTGAAAATAAGCCTGAGGCCCTGAGGGGGGTTGTTACCCCTCAGGTAATTCAGTGAGGCAGCACAGAGCAGTGGCAGCCTTCAGGCCTGAGGAGGCAAAGGGGTCTTGGTAATAGAGCCTTCTGGTCGTCCTCTGAGGGGCAGTGTGGACACTCTTCGGTCCTGGGGCCTCAGAGAGGTGCGTCCCACTTGCTGGGTCACCTGGGCCAGTGGCTGCCTCCCTGAACCTCAGTGTCGCCTGTGAGTCCCATGGCAGTCAGGACCCGGCAGCCTAGGACTCTCCAGCAGGGGGGAGTGGGGAGGGGCTGTGCCCAGTGTAGGTGCCCCTTATCCAGAAGCCAGCATGCTCACGTACCGAGCTGGTGGGAAGGCCCAGGGTGGGGAGGGCTCTTGTTTGTGGAGTCTGTGTGCCTTCCTCTGGCCCCCCTACTCTTGCCTGTCAAACCCATGTTTCCTCCCCTTTATTGCCTCTGCCCCTGGCCCCTGTGTCCGGTGGGAGGGCCACGGCCTTGGAGTTCCTCAGAAGGCTTGTCTGGGTTTCAGGCCTGGAGTCTGTGGTATAGACGGCCTCCCTCTTGGTTTCTTTATCTTGGGCCCCCCTGGGTACTCCTGGGGCTGCATGCTCACCCTTTGCCCCTCAGGGGCAAAGCCGGTGGCACCAGGACGGGGCCCCAACACTCAGGGCTGTGAGAACACACGTTCTGAGTCCATCCGGACATGGCTTTGCCGCTGCCCCTCCCCCACTTCTGAATGTACAAACTTGGGCAGCATGACCTTGCACTCAGATCCTCGAATCACACCCATCATTCAGTGGGGCAACAGCACACCCTCCTGATGGGCCTCTGGGAGGACTGGAGGAGACCGTGCGCTCAGGAAATATCTGGAAAGTATAAAATGGGGCCTGGTCATAGGAAGGAAGAGAATCCCGGAGAATCTGTCCTGAACACCTGGTGTGCCAGATGGTGGTCTCGGTGCTGGGCCCAGGGGTTCCTGAGCCCCTGCCAACCTCGATGGCATGCAGAGGACCCAGCCATCACCTCCGCATCCAGGCCCTGGGGTGTCAGGGGTAGGGGTCCATTCCTACGGGTATGTGCCACGGCCAGGATACCCAAGTTCTAGTTCCTACGATGCTGTCGACGGGTTGTGGGCTCCTGGGGATTTGTCCTCTCCTTTCCAGGCCTCAGGTTCCTCCCTTGCAGGAAGGCTGGTTCATGATTGAAGAGCCCGCCAGCCCCTGCGTGTGACTGTGTACCAGCAGGTTCTTCTCATGTTCAGAACCGCTTCAAAGGGAGGAACTGTCTTTCCTGGAATGTGTGGCATGAGGTCAACTCCAGCCCTGGCCAGCGATGCCAGAAGAACTTCCTCTTGAGTCACCCTTTGCCGGCTCGCTACCATCTGGGCCCTTGGAGCGTTGTTCTGCCGAGGCTCAGCCAAGCCTGTCGGTGTTTCCCATCATCCCGGGGACATGTTCACTGCAGAGCGGTCCCTCCTGCCTCAGAGACCCACGAAGGGCACAGCCTGCAGGGAGAGGGCAGAGGAAGGCAAAGGTCCTGTGTGCTGCCTTCGGGCTGCAAGGTGGGGCTGGTCTAGGATGCCAGCCGGCGCCTCCAATGCCAAGCTCAGCCTCAGACAGATGATCCCCGCCCCCCCCCCCGCCGCCCTGCCCTGAGACCCCAGACTTTGGCTGGCTTGCTTGTTATTCTCTGGTGATAAGATCTGGGGAATTTCCAGAATGTGCTAATGGACAGGAAACCAGGCCAAGGACAGGGAGCCATCCCCACCCTTGCCTCCTTGCTTCTCTCCCTTCCCCTTCCTGCCCCACCCGTCCTCTCTCTCCTCCCCTCACCCCTCCAGGTGGGTCACTGGGACTGCAGCCACTATGTCCTCTGTGGTCACACCCATGGCACCTTCTAGAACAGGACTAGTCACCTAAGGAATGACTGAGACTGACCACACACACGTTCTATTCTCTCAACCAAGGCTGTGGTCCCTGGCCCTTGGACCGCGGTTCTCAGAGGTCCTGCCCCACCCTCGCTTCAGCCTTCTGGAAAAGTCAACAGTTGGGGCCACCTCCTCTAAGCTCCTGGAGGGCAGTGTTGTCCTTTCCCGTGTAGCTGGCCAGTTTCCACTTGGTTCCACCAGGCCCTGACCTGGGGATTTTCACTCCTTGCTGTCTTTATTGGCAGAAGGTTGGGTTTTCTTCCCCAATGTCATCTGCTCAGACGTTGGGGCGCAGCCACCCTGGGGATGAGCCGCTGGGACATGGGGCAGGCTGGGGCTTAGACCTTAACCAGCAGAGAGAAGCTGGCTGTCCCCCAGGCCCTCACTGTCCTTCAGACGGGCCCTGCAGGGAGCATCTTGGGGGCAATTACAGGCCCAGCACCCTTACCCCTTGCGGATCTCAGCCCGGAGCCCTCGGCAGACAAGAATATCAAGCTGGAACTGAGCGAGCCTGACTTGGCTTTGTATTTCTTTTTGCCAGTTACCTTCTATTTATAGTAAATGAGACTGGTTTGGTGCAAATATCGAAAAGTGTGCCCAGGCAGAAAAGGTTAAGAAGTATAAAGTGAGTGGGCTGAGAGCAAAACAATGAACAAATAATGAGGTGATCCTCAGATTTGTGAAAAGTCCGGTGAGTGGCTGGAGTCTGATGGGAGATAGAGGGGACAGATGGTGGGAAAAGAGGCTTCTCCCATCATGGTCCGGGGATGGCTGAGCCCCGCCGAGCCCCAAGACTGGCTGTCCAGCACTCCCATTTGACAGGGGAGCTCCGAGGAACCTTCCAGATGGGGTTTGTCCAAGGGTCTCTGCAGCCCAGCCTGCTAATTCTCAGGCCTGTGCTCTTTGCACTGTTCTTTCCTGCCTCCTGCAAGCTGACCCCTGGTGCCCTTGTGCCACAGTGTTGTCAGAAAAATGGGGCTAGAAACCACACTTTGCTTCTCTGCGTTGGGAGGGGTTGGCCCTTCTTATCTCTTCATCACTATGTGGCTTTGGCTCTGAAGTGACCCCTGGTCTTAGCTCCTCCCAGCAGGTGCAAGATTCCCAGGGTACAAAAGAGAAACAGAGAGGGGAGTTGACCTTCCCAGGCTCACACAGCCGGTCAGTCAGTGGCCGAGCCACACCAGGTCTCCCAATCTGAGCACTTACTGGTAGAAGTATTTCTTCATCTGTAAAATGGGCACAATCCCACCAGCTTCATGTGGGGAAACTGAGGCCCTGAGAGATGGAGTGACTTGCTCAGCATCACCAGCTGGCAAAGGGCAGAGAGGCAGGATCAGAATCCAGGCCTGTTGGAGCTCCAGCACTTCCCTGACCAGGATCCTCCCTGGGAACCCCCAAGCCAGGGGGGAATGGGGGCGGGGCGAGGCCTGGGATCTGCCCGTTCATTCACTATGTGACCTTAAGCACAGTCTTTCCCCCTCGTTGCTTCGGGGCAATGCCGTGGGACAAGTGGGGGCCATGACTCAGCGATCACAGTATTCTTCCCTCTCGCCTCTTGCAGAGAAAAGCATTCCCCTCAGAATCCTCTATGACAAGTACTGTGAGTGTCTGACCGAGTCGAACCTTATCAAGGTGCGGGGTCTCCTCATAGAGCCGGCTGCCAATAGCTACCTGCTGGCGGAGAGGGACATCTACCTGGAGAATCCAGAAATCAAGATCCGGGTAAGGGATGGGCTGGGCGAGCGATGGTGGCAGGGACGGGGTCCCAGAACAGCCCGCCCCCACCCCACCCACGTACCTACCAGCAGCCCAGCCCCTCCAGATCTTTGATGTCCCAGGCTTCCTCAAATCCTAACTTCATCGAAGGAAAGCATCGTAAAGCTGGAAGGATTGGGGACTCCGACCTCTAGGAATGAATCCTAGAATTCCAGAGTGGTGGGGAGGTGGAGTTTAGGGATCTCAGAATCATGGACCCTTGATTGCCTGGATTCCATCCAGGCCCTGGGGCCCTGGTGAGGCAGGAGGAAGAGAAGGAGTTAAGCGCACAGACTCTGCAGTCTGACTCCCTGAGTTTGTGTGTGGGTAGCCCTGGGCAGGTCACTCTGCCCCTCTGGGCATCAGTTTATTGTCTGCAAGGTGGAGTTAACATACCTAGCACCTAGACGTGTTGTAAGAATGAAATGTACATCCAAGAAAGTGCCTTATAAGGGCTCACAGTAGCTGACTGTTCTTATCACCATCATCATTGGCATCCTAGCGAGCCACAGCCCCAGAATCCCAAATGCAGCAGTTAGAAATAAATGGCAAAGAGCAGAGGGTTGCGGGAGTAGGCACCCCCGTATTAGCTCAGTTAATCCCCATGAGAGCCCCGCAGCAAGGCATTTCTCTCCTAAGAAGAAACTAAGGCTCAGAGGCGGTCATTACTTTCCCAAGGTCACACAGTGAGGAAGCAGTAGAGATCAGCCTGGCCGGAAAGCCTGTGATCTTTCCATCCTGACCCTAAAACAGGGGAGGCACTTTCTGCATCCTCCCAGTCACGTGGAACCTCATTGCAGGTCTGTGAACGACCGTGTTTCCTAGATGAGGAAACAGGTGCAGAGGTGGGGAGCAATCATGCCCAGCCAGGCCAAATTGCAGCAGATACAGAGCTGCCTCCCACCGCGCGCGCGCACACACACACACAAACAAACACACAACCCGCCTTCGCGGGGCTCCTGCCTGCCCTCAAGGGGCTCTTGGCTCCTCTCCCTCAGGGCCGCCCCGACATCTGTCCCTCTTGTCGTCTTGTCTTCCAGATCCTGGGAGAGCCCAAGCAGAACCGCAAGCTGGTGGCGGAGGCGTCCCTGCGGAACCCTCTCACCACGCCGCTGTTAGGCTGCACCTTTACCATGGAGGGGGCCGGCCTGATGGATGAGCAGAAGATCGTGGACGTGTAAGTGCCGGTCCCTCCAGCAGGGGGCGGGGTGGGGGGGCGAGCTGGGAGCACAGAGCCGGGCGGGTGGAGGGAGGGGCCGCCCGCAGGCACCAAACCCTGGCTGGCAGCTCCCTTCCATCGCCTCCCACCCACGCACCCACACGCCTGCCTTAATTTAAGGCTGTGACCGACCCTTCGCCCGCCCCCTTAGGCATGGTTCCCACCCCTGCATCGTCTGTGATGCAGCTAGCAAGGCGTGCACCTGTCTTCCCAAACCTGAACAGTGGACACATTTCAGTCCCTAAGCACCCGCCTCTGGACACGGGAATCCTCATGTAAACACAAGTACCCGCATCTGGAGCGTGTGCGAGGGGGCACCTGTGGCTGTATCCTCAGAGAGACACATCTACACACACAAGTACAAGCATAGATACTTTTTAAAACTTTTTTTATTGTAACTTACATCCGGTGAATAACAGAAATGGTGTATGTGAGTGGGGCTCAGTGCATTTTCCACATGTAGTCCCCTGAGCGTACCCACTCTTATCCCAAGCACAGTGTCCACTCACACGTGCGCACACACACACACACACACACACTCTCTCTCTCTGCACGAGGGAGGGCGCATTGCCCCAGGCCCTTGGATATCAGTGAGTGCGACCCATTTTGTTCTTGTCACATGAAGTTGTGCATGCACAGCAGCTCTGTACCAGGGTCCCTGGTCATCCTGGCCTGAGCCCACCGCAGGGACGGAGCTGGGCCCCTCCCCTTACCCTCTTGCTCTTTCTCTCCGCAGCCCAGACGCCGTGGCAGAGGGGAAGGAGGTCAAGGTGAGGGTGGATCTGATGCCGCGCCACGTGGGCCGCCATAAGCTGGTGGTGAACTTTGAGAGCGACAAGCTGAAGTCTGTGAAAGGCTTCAGGAATGTCATCATTGGTCCCGCCTAAAGGCCACGTGCCCAGCCACGCCTCAGCCAGCTCAGAGCCCCTAACCTGATCCCAATTTTTGTTCCAAGTTAATGCGCCAATTTGCCCCCTGTTGGCCCCAGACCTCAGAGCCTGTGGGGGCTCCTAGCCTATCTTGTGCCCCTGAACTTGGATTCCCATCTCCCTTTAACTGTGAAGAATGTTCTGTGCTTCCCCATTGGGAGCACTGCCCTTGGCTGATTGGGTCTGGGGTGGGAGAGGAGGGACCCAGGCCTCCCTTTACAACCTAGATGCTTTTGGAAACCACTGACCGCCCACCATATTGTTTAATTTACTCCAGAGCCCCTTGAAGCCAGCAAAAGAGAGACGGTATGCCCCTTGACCAGATCCCAGACAATACACAGGCCCCAGGAGCCCTTGGGAGAACGAGAGCCAGGGCAGGTGGAGTCCCGGGAAGGGCCAGATCCAAGATCCTCTCATATTCCAGCAGCCCTGGCCCAGGCATCCCACTGCCACCACTGTGAGGCACCGGCCATGTGCGGGGCCCTTTCCCTGCCTTTGCTGGTGCTCACACGACTACAGCCCAGTTAAGTCACCGTGGGAAATGGCAGGGTAGGAACTCCTTTCGGGATGAAGACTCTGGGGCTTGGAGGAGGGAGGGGAGGCTCTCTCTAAACCAGCAGGATATTTGCAAGGCTGGGTAGTAGGAAAGCTCTAGAAACATAACCCAGGACTTCTGACTCCGAGTCCAGCTCCTCGTTCATGGCCCCAGCCCCGACCTGAGAATATTAAAGAGGCCATTCGGGACCTGAGCAGAAAGGAGGCAGTTGGGATGAGGTGGGGAGGAGATTAGAGGGGTCAGAGCCCTGGGTTTGAGCCCCAAGTCCAGTCGGTCACTGCCTTCCCCTCTCTGGGCCTCAGGTTCTTCATTGGGCGATGGGGTGTTGACCCAGCCACGAGTAAGGCCCTCTCAGCTCTGCTCTTCCAATGCTTATAGGACCCAGCCTTGCAAATGACAGCAAGTCCTCATCCCTGGCTCCCACAGCCTGAGGCCACGGGTCCAGCTTCTGAGTGCGAGACTCTGACCATGACCACCTTCCCACCCCCAGTCCCAACTGTGTCCCCTGTCCATGCCCAGTCACCTTCTTTCAGACCACAGTTCTGGGAAAGAGAGCTCCACAGGCCCCTGTCCTACCCATGAACTTGCCCGCTGCGATGCCTAGACTTCACGAGAGCCTTAGCCGCCTGTGTTGGTCACTAACATGGTTAGCACCTCAGCTGCCCCCTCTCTGCAGGACTAGGGCCCAAGAACACAGCCCCAGCCCCAGCCCTGACTAAGCTCCGAGAGCCTAAGGGCTGTCATCTCTGACTCTATCGCCCTCTCTGTCCACATGACTGGGCTGGAAGAGGGATGAGGGAGAATGCTATATCTGGGGCGGGGTCACAGCCTCCAGGGCCCCCAAAATCTCAGAGGGGGACTTGGAGAAAGCCATGCAGACACACATAGAACTTTCTGATTTGCACTGGGAAGGATCCCCAAATAAGCCGACTTGTGTATGTTCTTACAAAGGTTGCAGTAGTTCTCTATGATTCTGCAAATATTTTTGGATTCCAAGCAGACAGTAGATGCATTTTCGAGCCACAGAGTGAGCACCGAAATAAAAGCGTTTGCTTTGCACATTCAAACAAAGTCTGGTCTAGTCCTTTTACCGCTTTGGAGGAGGGTGTGTGGGTGAACGTGCTCACATTGGAACCAGCCACCTCCTCCTGCCCGAGAGTCCACAGCCTCAGTTTCCCCCTCCCTAGGTCCAGACTTAACTGGCATCCAAGCTTTTACCCAGTCCAGCTCCATCTCTAGCCCCTTCCTCCAACGAGTCATGTTTAGATCACAGTCAAATTCCTGAATCCCTCAAGTGCCCTGTGCACCTGTCAACCTCTTAGCTTTTGCTTAGGTATTGCCCTGAGCCTGGAGTGCTCTTCCTCTTCCTTATCCATCTGGCAAACTCCTACTCATCCTATGCTTAACACCAAAGTCACTTCTTCTGTGAAGCCTTTCTAGATTTCTTCTCAGCTCCCCCCAGACCGCTGGAACACGGACCAACTCAAACACTGATCACTGTGAATTTTATTTCCATGTTGCTATATCTGTCCCCCTTCTCATCCTGTCTGAAGTCCCCAAGAACATCCTATCTGAATTTTGTCTCTTAAATAGTTTGCAACAAATGCTGAAATGATACACTGATGTTTCGGGTCAGCTCCCCTAAGCCCAGGGCTGTCTAAGAGAGCTAGCATGCGAGCCACACATGCAAAGCCATAGGAACTTAAGTTTTTCTAGTGGCAGTGTTAAAAAGAGTAAAAATAAACAGGTATATTATGTTCTGATGGCGTATTTTATTTAACCAGGTATGTGTGAAACATTATGTCAATATGTAATCAAGATAAGAAATGAGATCTTTTACATTTTTTCCATATTACATGTGTGAAACGTGGCCTTTGTTTTATACCGACAGCCTGTCTCAATTTAGACTTAGCTGCGTTTCAGGTTCTCAACAGCCATAGGAGCCTTCTAGACTGGGATTATAAAAGTAGGGGAACTTGTTATTCACCTCATTCCCCACTGACCAGCCATCAGCAAATATTTGTTGATTGAATAAGTGATGGAGGACAGTCTCTGCCCTCAGGGAACTCTTGTTGAAACACATGACATGCACTTAAGAAGATAAATCACAATGAAAACAAGACATTGCATTTTCTGGGTACTGAAGCCTTCTGTCCCCTGAAAACTGTAGCTTGTCCTGGTCTATGTGGACTGACTATTTTCTCAATAGAGACCGGCTGGAAAACAGAAACCCCTGGGCCATTTCAGGCCGAGAAGACGAGGGACATGGGTTCCAAATGCATCCAACGTGCAGGAAGAGTAGAAGGGAGAAGGAAGGTGACAAAGCAGCTGCTTCCCAGAAGAGCTGGGAGCCCCCAGCCGAGCCGGTGCTCACAACCTACCTGCTGGAACCAGCAGGGCCGCTGGAATGGCTGAGGTCTGCCCAAGTCGGCGGGCCCAGGCCGTGGTGGGAGCTGGAGGCCGGTTGGCAGCTCTTCCTCTCCTGCCTTCTCCCCACTGGCAGAGCCTAACCAGAAACAAGCTGGCAAGGGGCTCTGGAAAATATCGTTTTCAGGCTCCCAGCCACCCCAAGAAAAACAGATGGCTAAGCAAGGGTGCGGCGTGGGGATGGAGTCGAGTAGCTGATGCTTATCGCTGTTCCCTCTGCTAGGAACAGCTTCCTGTCCTCTCTACCTAAGCAACACTTAATCAGCCTTTAAGACTCTGTCCCAAGGAGGCCGCCTCTAGGAAGCCTTCCTGGACTGCGGCCAATGGCTTCTACCTCTGGTTCTCCTGGGTCTATCATAGGTAGCTGCTTGTGTGCCTGACCGGCACAACACCTCAAGAGCAGAGTCAGGGCGCACGCTCTACAAGGGGGCCCCCAGATGGACTCAGGACTGCTGACTGCCTGCAGGCCTGACTGCCTCCCCAATGCTGAGCAGGTCCAGAGGCCTCTCCTGACCAGCCCCCACGTCTGTCCCAGCCCCAGAAGCCCACTCGCCAGGAACCCAGGAAGGATAAAGGCCCTGCTGCTCCCAGAGGCCCAGACAAAGAAAATGAGCCTGAGCTTCGGCTCCCCAAACCAGGGCAGGACTGAATCCGGGTCCCTACAGGGCAGGACAACTGTGCCCGGCTCCTCGGCGTCTCAGAGGCCTAGAGCCAAACAGACCCAGGATCCGAGCCTGCCAAAGAGTCACAGTGTGGCTGCAGGCAGGTTCTCAACCTCTCTGTTCCTCCGCTTTCTCATCTGTTGAGTGGGGATGATTTGGTGTCTCCTTCCATGACCAATACGCAGGTTCAATGCAATGATGGACAGAAACTACCTGAATCTTACACATTGTAATCCTAAGAGCCAACTTAACTCCAGGCTCAGGAAACTTTCTGTGCACTGAGCTCCTTCCTCCTTGGACAACCTTATCTGCTTGTTGCCCCCATTTTACAGATTCTATAGTCACAGAGCTGGGACTGGCCTCCAGGCAGCCTGCCCTACCCAGCACAGAGGCTAGCCCTGGCGAGGCCTGATTTCCACCCGGACCCTCTTCCCACCATGCTCCAGGACACATGGCACAGAGCCCTCCACACAAGCCCCGACAGGCCTCAGTGGGGACCTGTTGGGTCCATCTTCCCACCCCTAAAAGTCCCTCTCTTCTTTCAGTGCTCTTGCTTACCTAGGATGCCTGCCAGCTCACCCCTCAGCCCCAAGCCAAGCCTAGAATAACAGAACATTGACAGAGTCCAAAAGGGAGGGGCCTCGGGAGGAGGGCCAGGCGGCGGCCTCCTCGAAGCCCGTGCACCTTGGGGCCAGGACTGGGTCAGCACCTACGCCGTCCTGGCTTCCCTGCTTCCCTCCTGCACAGGCCTGGACAGATGCACAGACACACACGCCCGGGAGAGTGTGAGACCCTGTATTCTGTTTCAAGAAGAAAAGCCCAATGAGACCCATTAAAAACAGAGGCAGTGAAAACAATGATGGTTTGCGTGGCCTTGAATACAGGGGAGTTACGACCACTCACGACAACATGATGAATCTCACAGGCCTGACGTCAAGCAAAAGAGACAAACACAAAAGACTGTGAACTATGGAACTGCACTCATGTGAAGTTCATGAACGGCAGAACTCACCTGTGTTCTCCCTGGCAGGGAAGACAGGGCTGGAGTGCAAAGGGGCTCAGGGAGATGGGGATGGGTTTCAATTTTCTTCATCTGAGAGTTCAGTACAGGTACATTCAATGGTGCTCTTTTTGCCTGTAGGCCTTACTGCAATGAAAGTTCAAAAGATAGAGTACTCCAAAGTTCTAAAGTTAAGTCCAAAGGGGGATAGAGAAAAGGGACTTGGCTTCCAGAGTTCTCTCTTTTTCTTCTCCTGGGGAGGTGTTCCTTCCAGGGCTATTGTGAGGCTTCAGTAAGACGCTTCCTGTGTAAATACGAGGGATTTTGTGTGTCTCCTCTGCTGGCACATCAGCTACCAATGAACGGACACAAGTTGTGTTTTTATGATCTCAGCTCACCCTCAGCAGGGACCATAGGGCTTGCCGTCCCATTTCCCAGGTGGAAAGACTGAGGTTCAGAAACATAACATAGCTCAGCCGGTTGATGGCAGAGAGCGGGGATTAGAATCCAGTTGACTCTCCCACACGTCCTGCAGGAGACTCTTCGAAGGGAGGACTGGGTCCCTAGACCCTGGGCACCGGGAGTAGCAAAAGCCTCCCTGTCGTCAGCGCCCTGCAGGTCTGAGAAAGGCAGAGCCTGGAGGCCGGGCTCACAAACTTAGGAGCAGTATTTCCACTCCTTTGTATACACCCAAGAGAGCTGAAGACATGCCCATGCAACAAACACGGCATGAGCGTTTATGGCAGCATTATTCACAACAGCCAAAGAGGGGAAACAACCCAAGTGTCCATCAGCTGATCCCTGGATGAATAAAGTGCAGGCCACCCGCACAATGGACTATCACTCGGCCATAAAAAGGAACAAAGGACTGATACAGGCTACACCACAGAGGAAACTTGAAGACACGATACCTCGTGCAAGAAGCCGGTCACAAAAGACCACATGTTGTATGTGAAATGCGCAGAATAGACCATATACGGAGGCAGAAAATAGATCGGTGATGGCCTGGGGCTGAGGGGATGGAGGCATCCTGGGGGAGGGGAAGGGGGTTGACACCTGAAGGATACGGGGTTTCTTTCTGGAGTGGAGAAATGTTCTCAAATTAACTGTGGTGATGGGTGAACAACTCTGTGCTCAAAGCCATTGAATTATCTGCTTTAAAAAAGTGAATTGCAGGGCGCCTGGGTGGCTCAGTGGGTTAAGCCGCTGCCTTCAGGTCATGATCTCGGGGTCCTGGGATCGAGCGAGTCTCACATTGGGCTCTCTGCTCAGCAGGGAGCCTGCTTCCCCCTCTCTCTCTCTGCCTGCCTCTCTGCCTACTTGTGATCTCTGTCTGTCAAATAAATAAATTTTAAAAAAAATCTTAAAAAAAAAAGTGAATTGCAAGATATGTGAATTATATCTTAATAAAGCTGTTTTAAAAAATTAATCATGAGCAGGGGGTCAAAAAAAGAAGGCTGAGACCCAGAATCACAGACTTGATTCTGATTTGAGAGGTCTGCCTGGATGTGCTGGGCGACGTTGGGTAAATGTCTTCCCTCTCTGGGCCTTCGTTGTCCCTGCTGTCACCGGGGAGAGGAGAGAGTTGGGGCAGAGGAGCTGTGAAGTGCCATTGATTTGGACATGTTATCACACTGTTCACAACAGCTGTCCAAGATCATGTCTGCTTGTTGTCTGCCCTCTGAGGTGGCAGTGGTGGGGTGAGGTCTGAAGGGTCCTCCAGGGGCTTCCACCCCTAACCGTTCACCGTTATCTTTGCAGATCATCTGGCCTCACCAGAGGCAGGCCACGTGTCAGCAATATTCTTTAAAGATGGCGGAGAAGAGATTTCTCCAAACATGGCTACTGGCCACTGCTCTGGGTCAAGTCGGACACCAGAGGCTTGGAGGGAAATCCTAGCTTCTCTCTGTGCCATTAGTCAGTCCTGATTCCACCCCAGCTCCTTCCAAAGTCATCCTGGGGTAGACAGACAGACAGACAAAAGGACCAAGGAGAAATAACACCCAGGCCAGTTGAGACAAATCTGCCTTCACTTGAACCCCTCTTATAGATGGGAAAACAGAGGCACAGGTGGGCCAAGGCCATGCCCATGGTCCAAGAGCCAATGACTGAAGCCCAGCCTGTTTCCATTCTTTCTGAACAAGCCTAAGTGCCTGTTCTGTGCTCATCCTGTGGCTCTCACTGGAAGGATGAGAGGTGCCCTGGGACCAAGGGTAGGCAGCCCACCCGGGAGTCCTGGGCTTGTGTCCTCCCTCTCCCCTTTCTCATGCCGCGTGACTTTGAGGGAGCCACTCACCCTTTCCAGACTTCCATTGCACTGGGGCTCCCAATCACTGCCCTGTCACTGACTCCAGAGATGTGGTTATGGAAGGGAAGAGGCCTTGTCAACTGTAAAGGCCTGGGGACACAGAAGCCAGCTCTGGCCCCAAGTCTGAGAAAGCTGAGATCAAGGTAGGCGGCCAAGGCTTGTGTTTTCAGTCATACCTGCTGCGGGGGAGCAAGGGGGCTGCTGCCTGTGGAGAATGAGGGAGACAGACCACGGTACGGCTGTGGCTTGGGGATACCCGGATGGATGTGAGCTCCGTTGACGAGAGTCAGTCACTCAATGTCTTCTCTGCTCTTGCTGTGTGCCAGGTGCCGCATTTGACCTGGGGGACACAGCAGGCCCCACGGCAGACAGCACTCAAGCTGATCATCCATGTGAGGGGAGATGTGTCGAAAGGAGAGAACCAAGGCTCATGATAATGGCGGCCCTTGTGACAATCTCACAAACACGGGTGCCACGCGCCCTTTCGAGTGTGTAAACTAGCAGGGTCCTCACGACCCCCTGCCACATGGGAGCTAGCATGGCCTACTTCACTCTGCATGTGAGAAAACGGAAGCCCAGAGAGGCTGTGAGAGGTGTCCAAGGTCACACAGCTAAGAGATGGTGGAATCATGAGGTCAACCAGGCAGGCTGGGTCTACAATGACTGCTCTGTCGTCGTCTGTCTCAGGACGGGGCTTTACAGAATGAGGGCAGGAAAGGCCTTCTGAGAAGCTGACATGGAAGCTGAGACCCAAAAGAGAGGGAGTCAGGCCAGCAGAGCGGAGGAGATGGTCGGGCGCCATAAGTCCTTTCCCGGGAAGCTGGTGACTCCTGAGCTCTGGGCCCTTCACTCACGGGGGGCCTGTTCTCTCTCATGTAGCTGTTAAGCACTCCAGGCAGAGAGAGAAGCCAGGTCGCTATCAGGAAGCCCTTCAGTGTAAGCATTTCTGGGAAACAGCTTCAAAAAAAAAATCTCACAAGAAAGGAATCTGAAGCTTGAAATTCTCCAGAAATATGTTATGATTTCTTTTCACGTTCTTAGTAAATATTCACTTTTGTACTGCGTATTATATTCAAAATTCTATTTTATATTTTTTTCTCTTAAAGATAGTCCCCTAGGGGCGCCTGGGTGGCTCAGTCAGTTAGGTGTCTGCCTTTGGCTCAGGTCCTGGTCCCAGGGTCCTGGGATGAAACCCCAGGTCAGGCTTCCTGCTCAGCGAGGAGCCTGCTTCCCCCTCTCCCTCTGCTCTGCTCCTGCCCTCTCTCACTCTCCCTCTCTCTCAAATAAATAACTAAAAATCTTTTTTTTTTAAATATATTTATTTATTTATTTGACAGAGAGAGAGATCACAAGTAGGCAGAGAGGCAGGCAGAGGGAGAGGAGAAAGCAGGCTCCCCGCCTAGCAGAGAGCCCGATGAGGGGCTCGATCCCAGGACCCTGAGATCATGACCTGAGCCGAAGGCATAGTCTTAACCCACTGAGCCATCCAGGCGCCCCAATAAATAAAAATCTTAAAGAAAAAGAAAGATAGTCCTCTCAAATCAAAATTAAGACCACAATGTGATAATACAGTCTACTCACCAGAATGGCTAAAATGAAAGGAGTTACAGATACACAATCCCTCCTTCTGTCTATATTACACACACACACATGCACACACAAAGTGTCCATGAAGATCTGGAACAAAAACTCTGCTGTGTGGCCGGGAGAGGGGTGTAAATTGGCAGGACCACTTCGGAAAACAATATACAGAGTCTCCTGAAGACAAACATTTCATTTGTCCCAGTGAGGTGGCAATTCTTCCGACGGATATTTACCCAACAGAAACGAGTCCACGTGTCCTCCAAAAAACATGTACAAGAATGGCTTTTTCTCATCAGACCCCAAAGCCGAAAACAACCTAAAGGCCCAGCCCCGGCGGCACAGACATCTAAAAGGCGGCTCAGGGGCTCTGAGCCCTCACAGAGGGATGAGAAAAGAGAATGTCTGGCCACAGGCAACAGCTTGGTTGACTCTCGTAGACGTGTTAAGCCAAAGATGCCAGACACAACGTACGCACTGAATGATTTCATTCATCTGAAGCGCAATGCTGGGCAAAACTCCGCTATAATCTAAGAAGTGGTTGCCATTAGCGGGTCCAAACTAGAAGGGGCCTGGGGGGCAAGTGTCTGGGTGCCAGTAACGGTCTGATTCTTGAGTTTGGTGTCAGCGTACCCGGATGTGCTCAGCTTGGGGGAATTCATCGAGTTATACGCTGATATGTGTAACTTTCCTATGTGTACGTTATATTTAATGACACAATGGCAAAAGCTTCAAGGCCCTTAAAACTTGTATCTGCCCTTGAGACCAGAGAAGGAATTTATCCTCTAGCAGCCACTGGCCCTGCAGGGCTGTGAGCAGCGGGTGACAGTGACCTCCTCAGTGTTTTAGGAAGCTCCCTCCAGCCACCCGGCAGGGAGCGGGAGCACCAGGGTAGAGACGTAATCGGGGATGCAGAGTGGCTCAGGGCAGGTGGAAGGGCGGAGGAGTCTTGCTTGGTGGGACTTCAAGGGCAAGGCAGGCATCGGGGAGGTGGAGGTGAGTGGAGGGATTGTTGGGGCGAAGAGGAAACTGGACTGGAACAGGGACAACCGTTGTGAGGGGCTGAGGGGTAGAAGGAGGTCTGGGCTCTGATGATTTCACAAAGAACGGGGTATCCTGGCACCGCCAGGCCAGGCTCCACCTGGAAGCCAACTCCCCCTTCATTCCTTCCCAGGCCTGGCCAGCCCTGATCACACAAGCTCTAAGGGCCCAGAGCCAGCTCTTGGCAGCCACTCAGACCACCTGCACCTCCCAACCCCGCCGAGTCCTGACAGTTTGTCTCTCTTCAGTTATGACTCTGGGTTTTCCTTTTTTTTTTTTTTTCTTTTTTCCTGTTTTATTGATCCAAGCTTTCACGAGGGCCTTCTCGGGGCAGACCTCAAGCTTAACGGTACTGTATCTTGTGTCATTGAGGCCTCTGCTGGCCCTGGTGAAGTGGGTGGCCCTAACCCATTTTATGGATGAGGACAGTGAGGCTTAATGAGGTGAAGTGACTTGGGGTCAAGATCACCTACCCAAAAAGGAGCAGAGCTAGATTTTACAATGATGCCAACAGCAGCTGCTATCTCTTGGCGCTAAGAGGGGCCAGGCCTCTGCCAAGCACCATGCCTACATTTACTCCTCCAGTCCTCACAATGACACAGTGAAGGAAACTGCAATTATGATCAGCCCCTCAAAAAACCTGTTTACGGAATTCTTGCATACGGGTGCAGAAACGTACACAAATCCTAACAGCCCGATGGGTTTCCACAAAATGAACCACCCAGGAGACCAGCACCTAGGTGAACAAAATAGAACAAGAGATACAACACCAAAAACACAAGTGCTAAAAGAAAACCGATAAATTGGACTTCAAAAACATGTAAGACTTTTGGGTTTCAAAGGATACCAGCAAGAAGGTGAAAAGACAACACGTAAGTTGGGGGAAATATTTGAAATCATATAATTCACGAGAGTCTCATAGCCAGAATATATACAGAACTCTTATAACCTAAGAATAAAAAGCCAAAGAACACAATGTAAGAATAGGCAAAGGATTTAAATAGGCATTTCTCAGAAGATCTACAAATGGCCAAGAAGCACATGGAGAGAGGCTTGAAACCATCAGCCACTAGGAATCGCAAATTGAAATCATGGAGAGGCCCATCTCACACCCACCAGAGGACTGGGATCAACAAGACGGGTGTGAGAGAGGATGCAGAGAAATTGGAGCTCTCGTAGGCGGCTGCTGGAAATGAGGTGGTGCAGCTACCTTG
The DNA here is from genome assembly GCF_022355385.1 of Mustela nigripes. Taxonomy (NCBI): domain Eukaryota; kingdom Metazoa; phylum Chordata; class Mammalia; order Carnivora; family Mustelidae; genus Mustela; species Mustela nigripes. The sequence goes on along the minus strand of NC_081563.1, from coordinate 119,755,455 downwards.
GAAAACAGTTTGACAGCTCCTCCAAAGGTTAAACATAGCTGCCCTTTGACTCAACCATTCCACTCCTAGTGGGATCAGAAAATAAAAACATACCTGCATGCAAAAGTTGAACACAGATACTCATGGTGACACTATTCACAGTAGCTCAAAAGTAGAAATAACCTAAATGTCCATCAGCTGACGAATGGATAATAAAATGTGGGGCATTCATATAATGGAATATTATTCAGCAACCAAAGGGAAAATGGTGCTGATACACGCTATGACATGGATGAACTTGGAAAACTGCCTACATGAAAGAAGCCAGTCATAAGAGATTATATATTGGATAATCCCATTATACAAAATGTCCAGAATAGACAAATAGACAGAAAGTAGATCAGTGGTTGTCTAGGGTCACGGGGTAGACCAGGGAGGGGGGGGGGGCAAGAGGATAGGGAGTGACTGGTAATGAGTACTTTCTTTTTGGAGATGATGAAAATGTTCTAAAATTAGGTGATGGGGATGGTTGCCCAACTCTTAGATAGACTTTCAAACCACACTTTAAGTGGATGAACTTTCTGGTATATAAATTATATCTCAGTAATGTTGTTCAGGGACGCCTGGGTGGCTCAGTTGGTTGAGCAGCTGCCTTCGGCTCGGGTCATCATCCCAGCGTCATTGGATCAAGTCCCACATCGGGCTCCTTGCTCTGCAGGGAGCCTGCTTCTTCCTCTGACTCTGCCTGCCACTCTGTCTGCCTGTGCTCACTCTCGCTCGCTCTCTCTCTGACAAATAAATAAATAAAATCTTTAAAAAAAAAATAATGTTGTTCAAATATAAAAAGATATTCCATACCTTTAGTCATGCTGCTCCCGTGCCTGAATTTTTCTTACCCTCTTCTGTTTCTCTGAATGTCCAAAAATAACTAGTTTCCAAGGTCTAGTTCAGTGCCATTCCAAAGATTGCCTGGATCCATTCCCATCAGATGTAATTTCTCTCTCCTCAGAACTCTTGTGACAATTCACATCATTCACTCGGCAATGATTTACAAAGGCACGTATCTGGTGTCTGGCACTTATTACATTGCACGTGATTATTTAAGTACCCATGTCATCCCGCTATTATACTGTAACCTTTCAGAGAGAAGAGACTGTGTCTGGTTCCCTTCTATGAATTCAGCACTCAGCCATGTGACTGGCACACATGGAATTATGTGGAATTCATTCTAAATTTCCTTTTGTTCCCATTACCTCTTCCACTAGGAAACATAAGGATATAAAATGGTGGAAAGTAAAAGGACGGAATAAAATATAGCTTGCAATTGTGCCGTGACTATAGTCATATAAAACAAAAGAAGCTTTGTCATTGAAAGTCTTACGAGATATGAAGGGCACTGTATGACAAATGTTCTAGTAAACTATTTTAATTTTATAAACACCTAATGACATAGTTCAAAATGGACAAAAGAGAAATGGACAGACCTACTAGAAATATTCACATCCAAATCAGAATGGAAGATTCCAATATCTCTCTCTCAGAATTTGGCCAGACATGGAGGCAAAAGGTCAGTGTAGAGATAGTTTATGCAATGGTGACAAAAAAATATTAATACAACAAAGGTTTAATTCTTACACAAAGTGTGGTGGTCAGGTAATTCTTAAGGCAGTTTTCCCCCATGAAGTGACCTAGGGATCTGAGCATCTCTTACCACATGCCTCTATCTTCTCAGTGTGCTTCTAAAGAAGCAAAAAATGTGGAGACAGCGCAGTGGTTCTTAAGTGCCTTGGCCCAGGTTAAACATATCAC